>NC_091129.1:160818614-161418614 GCF_040183065.1 Periplaneta americana
GTTTACAAAAGTTCAGTGTATATACTAATGTGATAAACTTCTAATTTCCAAATACGTAAACTGAATTGACAGATGTATAGGGCTACATAACAAAAAAATCAAGTACAGTTATTAAAGAGGTATTCAATTGAAGACAGTCCTGTAGGCCTAAATAAATAGTGTTCAAATCTAATGTATGGGCTATTCCATCTCAAATCGACCGAAATACAGAGAAAATTGACCTTACATTTTTTAAATACAATGAAACTTTTTCTGTCCGTTGACAAATGTGATACAATGCTTTGTGGAAAGTTTGAGGCATCAGAACTTAATAGTGTTTAAATTAAAAATAGTTTAATTTATCGTATTTTCACAAAATTAGCAACTTTAAACTGTTGTGGCTCCGAAACCCTTTCACCCAATGATCAAAATCATGGTTTATTTTGATGCTGAGAAATTAAAAGTTTATATTGACATGTAAACAGTTTTTCTTACTTTTTATGGAAATGGAGGAATTTAGATTTTTCCTCATTAAGACGCCTTTGCCCACGAAAAAATATTTTTAAATTATATGGTTAGATTCCTCATTGAAAGTACAAATAAACATATTTTTTACTGGTGCACCGTTGAAAAGAAAGTATTGAAAATATCAAATAAAGAAAATAAATAGTAAGCGCGTGAACTAACCAGCTGACTGTGAGACGGGACCTAGCAGAGACAAGCAAGGCCAGGAGACAAAACATGTGATGTTTCGTCTAATAGCGCATAGCTGGGCTAGCTTTATCACAAGTTTTCATAAACACAGGAGTAAAGTGACGCCCAACGCTCGCTTATCTCCAGTGCGTGCGGTATATACTGCTCCGTTCAAGTCTAGGCGTGTGAAAATAATTGACTTTGTCCGCCCCTGTGTCTTGCTCTTATCTGTGTTTACGGCATCCCACTCCAGCACTTGAGCACGGGAAGGAATCAAACGTCCGTTATGCGCTCTTTCTTTGACATCACTGACCTAGACCAAGGCTGGGCAGCAAGAGCGGATTCTACTCTCTCACGGGGAGCCATATGATTTCTCTTCATTCCCTTTCTTCCCCGCCGAACAGCGCACAGCGTTGGGATGAATATTAAGCGTCCCCGTTTAGAGTCTGGATGCGCTCCCGATGCCCAGCCCTGACCTAGACTTTATAGAGCCTTGACTCCTAAGACGTAAGCAAAGAGGAGGAGTCACGCCAGGAATAACAGCGTTGCGACTTGAGCTGACAGCCAGACAGCAGTTACGCCAAAGAAATTAATGTCTTTGTAGATTTGGATATGATCAATGAGAAATGTGTAAAATACTACATATATAAACTACTTGTATTGGAAAGAATATGTGATCGCCTATTTTATATTGTTAGTAGCCTACTGAATTCAAAATCCAAATTATTGAGTTGCATATAGGTTCTGACACCATTCATTGTGTACGTTGTAGATATGTTGTAGGTACAATCGACAGACACTCACGTATCAGAGCATTAAGGCTCTTATATTATTATTAATATTATTAATGTTGCTATTATTATTAATATTATTATTATTATTAATGTTATTATTATTATTATTATTATTATTATTATTATTATTATTATTATTATTATTATTATTATTACCGATTCCTGCCTAATAACTGAGTATAACTATGATAAAAAATGCGAGCACTTTAAATGTCGAAGCCTGTACGCCACACGTCATGATCTCGATTACTTATTCTTATGTACGGTCCTTATAGGTTGCATTAATTGTCAATCTTTCTTAAACAGTGTCAGCCTTCGTATTCGTATGAAGGAGTCAATCTTTCTTAAACAGTGTCAGCCTTCGTATTCGTATGAAGGAGTCAATCTTTCTTAAACAGTGTCAGCCTTCGTATTCGTATGAAGGAGTCAATCTTTCTTAAACAGTGTCAGCCTTCGTATTCGTATGAAGGAGTCAATCTTTCTTAAACAGTGTCAGCCTTCGTATTCGTATGAAGGAGCCAATCTTTCTTAAACAGTGTCAGCCTTCGTATTCGTATGAAGGACATGAGACATCACAAACTCTTCTATATTAGAAATTCTAAATCTTCCTCGCCGGCCTCCAGATGTATTAAAAATGCTAACATACATGTAGGCGATTTCAATCCATTCAATGTATAGAAGTATTAGAATATGGCAATGTCTTTGCTAATATTATTTGCATAATCCTTATACACAAATTGGTAGCACGAATCAACTCCTTTCCCTAATAATTTATAGTTTATAGTTTTAATTCTTGTGTTTTTGGCAACCCAGGATGCCTGGGCAGACTATTTCTTTGAAATAAATTATATTTAATCTATGTTCTTTATTTTGTTGTTAACACTAGTATTTAATTTGTACCATAGTTGTTCATTTTATTGCATTAATTGTATCACTGTGCTGGACTTTTATTGGCCAATGGCTGTTGTCTAGCACATAAATATCAATAAATAAATATTATTATTATTATTATTATTATTATTATTATTATTATTGTTGTTGTTGTTGTTGTTGTTGTTGTTGTTGTCAGCGAGTTTTCACAGGGGGATGTGAAACTAGTTCCTGGAAAAACATTCACAACAAGATCGTCACGTTCGGCTATGAAAAAACATTTGCTAATGTGAAATTTTTGCTAATCTCGCGAGAATCACTACGCGATTTTTTGCTAAAAAAAATTGTAAAATTGAACTTTGCGGTCGCTAAGACATATCAAATAACCCAAAATGATAATGTGAAGTTTATACGAAGAATATGAGCTGTCAAATGCACAAAACGTTAAACAACCTTTCACAATAAAGTCAGAGTTCAAACTAACGAATGGATCGGGTGAATACAGCTCTTAAAATGAGTTTAAATTCGACAATGCACAATGTTTAACATCTGCACTGTAGAACTGTCAAAACAAGATTTTCAATATGTTTCACAACAAGTTAAATTTCATATTGTGTCAACTTCATTTTATTATAAGGTCGGTACTAGGCGGTACGTCCCTCTATAATAAAGATTGCATTGTAGGAGGACTATGCATTATGTCGATGTAGATTTTGTACTCCAACAGTGAAAAATTAGATAAGGGAAAACGATTATAGATTCAAAAAATACTCAAATCTAAATATGTCATCTTTCAAAAAGTTCAAGAGGGGTTCAAACTCAGTATCCTCCTCGCTTTGCGTACGCATCTGATACATGTTGAATTATTATCTATAAAAATTAATAAATCGATAGGTCTACTTTACTTAAAAATATAAAGCTGTTACTATTGTTCTGTTCCATTTAAATCATTCGACCACGTGTTCTCGAGTTAAATGTTGGCCACTGCTGAAAACTTAGCAACTCTAAGGCACTAACCTAATAAATTATATATTTAGCTTGACAATTTTGTTTTGTAATATATACCTACTTGAATAGAGAACTGAGTACATCTACATAATGTATAACACTTGACTTAGATGTCTATTTCGTGATAATGCAGTATTCTTGATTAAATGCGAGAAATAATTGAAATTGTGCATTTGTATTATAATATTATGAATTAAGGTTTTATTAAGCACATAAATTCATGATAAAAAAAAGTGCGATGGCCGGGAATCGAACCCGGATCAACTGCTTGGAAGGCAACTATGCTCACCATTACACCACCATCGCACGACGAACGAGCACTGAAATATTGAGGTAGTTAAAGAAAGATGGACTGCGAATGCGACGTAGAATGCGACGTAATATGCAATGCAGTAAAGAATAATAAAATCATATTGAAATTGTGTGTGGTTTGTGGTTCTGGCTTTTCACACGTTCCATAGACTTGAGTCTTACTGTATAATAGTAATCCATCACGAGAAATTAGACTCAATTAGAGTTTATATGTAGTAAAGTTAACAGTAAGTGTGCTATTCATAGACATTTCGCAGCACGCGCTACGAGCGTACTAAGCTAGCCTCGGCTATCCACTGGTTACTAGTAAAGAATTCAAGTCATATCCTATTGCTAACACTGGTTTATGAATACGAAAAACGCTATCATCCACCGGAAACCCTCGCTAAAAATGTCTATGAATACGGCCCTAAGAGTCCTTTACTATCATAATAATTCTTAACGTTATAGTCATTCAAAGAGTGTATACATTTTATTGGAAAACATTGTATATATACAGTCACAGTCTGAGTCGTTCAGAGCAGAAGTGGTGTAAGTCAAAAATGGGTAATGAGGGTTAAAGTAAACATTCTGAAAATATACATTTATTTAAACTATTGGTAGTCAGCGGATAGCACGAAGGACATATTAATTGCTACTTTGCGCTATATTTTACAGAATTTTTATTTTAAACCTCATTACCCAATTTTGATTTACACCACTTCTGCTCTCAACGGCTCATTTGCATATGATAGATAAAACACTTTACATAACAGGAAAATTCATGGAAACAAACAAATATATTTAAATACACGTATGTATATGTGATTAGACACAATAATAGAACGTGGAACTCACCAAGGATGAAGAACAAAACTGACATGATGAATATACTCAAGGAGGGGTAGGCGAACTATGCCTTTTGTCGATGTAGATTTTAAGAAAAAAATTAGAGAAGTAAAAACGATTATGAATATAAAACACTCAAATCTAAATATGTGTTTTTTTTTTTAAGTTCAAGGGGCGGTCCCCTCCTTGCGTACGCCCCTGAATAATCGACACCTAACCATGTTATAATCGGTACTCCTTTTCTATTATCTTTAAAGGGAAAAATTGTGACGGTGTCGTGTATGATTCCTGGGTAGCTCAGTCAGTAGAGCATTTGTGCGCTAAGCGAGGGCTCTCGGGATCGACACCCGGCCCCGGAACAATTTTTCCCTTGAAATTATTGGAGTTTGCTTCACAGGGAGCTATTATCTGAAAGCCAGATTTTGCATAATATATACGTTACTGGAGGTACGTTAACAGAAAGCCACAATTTAAGTCACACAGAGTTTGTCTGCACTCAAAGTTGGGTTTCTGACGTTTTGTCAGCCCATTTGAGTTGTGTGGATGTAAAGGAAAAAAATTGTGACGGTATCGTGTATGGTTCCTGCGTACCTCAGTTGGTAGAGCATTCGTGCGCTACGCGAAGGGTCCCGGGATTGATACCCGGTCCCCGAACTATTTTTCCCTTGAAATTATTCGATAAATGTCCAATTTTTATATTTCCATTTCGTACTATGTCCTGGTCACGAGATCATAATCATATACTTTGTCTTTTCAGAATTTACTTCCAAACCTATCTCTCTACTTGCTTCAAGTAAAATTCCTGTATTTTCCCTAATCGTTTCTGTATTTTCCTAACATATTCACGTCATCCGCATAAACATGCAGCTGATGTCAATGCCAAACACTCTCTGTTTTCCTGAACTTTCCTAATGGTATATTCTAGAGCAAAGTTAAAAAGTAAAGATGATAGTGCACCTCCTTGCTTTAGCCCGCAGTGAATTGGAAAAGCGTCAGACAATTCGAACTTACTAAAGTTTACAGATATGTAGTGAATAAGAATAACTCTGGGTTTTATGGCGAATAAAATTGCAATATATATATTTTTTTTCAGTTTCTTATTTTATTTAAGAAAAAGATTATACAATATTTTAAAAATTCTAAAGGCTTATCTAATCAATCTACATAGAAACTAAGGGATATTTAAAGAAGTATATGTCGTGGTGAGTCTATTCACAAATTATGGAAATGAAAAAAAGAAAATTGTTACGCAAGGGACTTTTTGAGTTACTCGCCCCCCCCCTCCCAAATGTAAAGTTGCGCGTAACTTGTGAACCATGAGAGCTTCAAGGACACACTTATGTGAGTTCTTTAGTTATATTAGTATACACCTATGCTACAAATTTGAAAAATCTAGTTTTTTTTTTAGTTTAAAATTTCGTAATTTCAGTAGGGCTACTCTTAAGAAATTACAATCGATAAGATAAACAGTAGAAAAATACATTCTAAAAATAAGTATATACTTCTATAAATAATCAAGAAACATATTTTACTTGGTAATAGCCTATATTTTCTCCTTCCATACTTTCTAACGCTACAAAAATGTGTTGATTTACATAATCATCCCATCTTTTCTTGTGGCCTTCCTGGGCGTTTTTGTCACAATTCTCTTGTCAGCGTATCTGAAGCATGAGCACCTTATACAGTACATTACTTCTTCTTGTAACTTATTCATTTACCATCTCTATGACACACAACGCTTTTATTTCTAAGTTCCTTACATAGACAACTCTTCACTTCCATTGTAATGCTCTCATTTCTGTAATTTATAAAATAATATTCAGTTTATGTTACGTGAGGTCTTATTCCTAGTAAATATGTGTGAGTGTGTATTTGAACTTAATTATGATTTCATAAAATATAACTTTTCTTCTTTATGTAAATATTTATTTTCTACAGGGCATAGTGGAATTTTAAATATCTAGATGCTCTGTTTGATTTGGTGGCCTGTGGTTTCTCTCTCAACGATATCCTATCAATGTATTTGTAATTTTTATTTGTAAATACTGAAAACCTCATAAATTGTTTTACTATATTCAGTCTTTGAAATTTCGCGAAACACTGTAGAAAATTTGCAGAGAATTAAAGTGGCAAGATAGGAATTAATCCACGACATATTTCGTGTCCGCTTCTATTTCATTGATTTTGTTCCCTTTTTTTTTTTCTTTCAGATGAACAGTTGAGGCTCACCAGTGCTTCGGATAAATATTGAACTAACATTATAATTCTCTTTGAAAGGAAAAGGAAAGGTCGACGGCTATGGAGTAAATCGATATAGTTAGCTCTCTTGAATGAGCAGTAAACACGCAATGCTAATGATATATCTGGTGAAAAACATTGGAATAACAGAAACCAGGATGAGAGCTTCGTTTGGAATGAACGAAGTGTCCACTTCGTAGATTTTTTCAACTTCAGTACATGAAAAAAAAAAAAAAGGGGGGACAAAGAACTGAACACGAGAATAAAGAAAAACTAAGGAAGAAAACAGAGGGAAAAGAAGGAACAAAAGAACGAAGGAAAAATAAACAGCAAAGCAGGAAAAGATAGCCTATATCTCAAAAGAAAAAAAGAAACATTAGAAAGCTTGACTGCCTGACACATCTCGCACATAAAGAATTCGGTGTATTGGATATCAAACAAATTTATACATGTACCTTGCCAAATTATTTCCTTAAACATCATAATCATTTTATATCGCACGATAATAGATATAATACAAGAAGATTTAGGATTTTATGTCCTCTAATTGAGTCAAAATGGAAGACCGAAGCATGTGTGAAGCACAGCTCAAATTTTGGCCCAAGACTGTATAATAACTTTAGTAAGCCAAACCCGGACTTGAAATTATTAAATAACAAAATATTTAAAAAGGAAATACTCTAACTGATTAGAATTTATTATTATTAATCTATCTTACTTATAATTTTGTTAAGCACACATAGATAGGATACATTTATGTTTTTGTTTAATTATTATTTATTTTTCTCTTTATTATGCTTAGCTATAATTCATGTAAACATATTCTGCTATACTCACTTGTTTATATTGTATTTTGTATATTATATCGTATCTTAATTGTTATCCTTGCGTTGTTTCTACTTTATTTTGTATGTACTATAATAGGTCTTGGTATTTTATATTTTGTATTATACAGGGTGAACCAGAACTCTACCGACAAACTTTCACAGGTCGTTCAGGGATGTTGCCTGAGTGTTTTGATAAAAGAAACCTATGGTCTTCGGTGACTTATTACAGAGTAATGTGTTGTTGATGTATTGCTTGTAGAATATCGATTAGACGGTGATATTGGTGACAAGATGGGTTCTGATAGATTACAAGGAAAAATTAAATCCGTGTTGAATCTTTCGTACACTACTTTTAACACTTGAATATAAATAATTGATTAAATGGCGATCTTACTCGTGTTAATTATGTAAGCATGTGCGGCTTACAGCTGTTTCGGTGCTACTTGACACCATCCTCAGAGCCTTCTGTATCTCGGCGCCATCTCAACTTCGCTGCCTGTTGTGTGGGTGCGTTCGTGTGATGAAGAGTTGTCAAATAGTGTGCATGTTCTGAAATTGATCTGTGTGTTGAGAATTTGATTAGGGTGTGTTTTAGTGTGTCTGTATATTTCATATTGTTCTAGTGTGTTGAGGTTTTGGTTTTTGGGTTGTATGTGTAGGATTTCCATGTCTGCATTTATGTTACTGTATGTGTGGTTAGCATTAGTTATGTGTTCAGCATATGTAGATGTATTGTGTCCTCTGGTTATTGCTTTAATGTGTTCTTTGTATCGAGTTTGGAATGATCTGCCTGTCAACTAAGTTCTGAAGTACAGTGGAAGCTCCTAAGTTCGACTGCTTACGTAGGAGAATTAGACACGCCCTTATACGGGCACTAAGAAATGGGTTTGCCATTTGAATGGAAATTGGTCCTGTGTCTTGTAGTGATACATTTATTAAAGGAAAACAGAATATTTTATTGATTAGGACATCCATATTTAATCACTGATTTTAAATTAATGAACTCTTCTTTTTCTATTTGAAAATTGTGCCGTTTGTGAGACGGAACTGTCGAAACCCACTGTGGTACTAGAAGCACATACACAAGTCTCGGGGCGGGCAGGAAATGCAAATACAGTACTGTATTCGTTGATGGATAACCAATAAGAATTTGTATTCATTTCACCTGCCACACCCACTACCCTTATTGGACTGAACTTTCAATTCTGTTCAGTCGAACTTAGGAGAGTCCACTGTAGGTACTGTAATATCATAAACTGTAATATAAACAATACAAAATTTACATGAGTAATGAAACGAACCTTAGAACAAAACTCATACTTGTTTGTTAAACTCTTCACTGTACATTACATTGTGTACTCTTCACTTCGTTTAAAGCAGCTGTTCAAAATGTCGACCACCATGATCTCTACAAACTGTACAGCGACGCACCATGGACTTTCGCATACACTCTAGCATCTCAGGTGATTGGCGTACTCTTCAGCGGCTGAGAGAACCCTTGCAACCAGATCCATTTCAGTGTCGACTGGAGTCTCGTAAACGAGGCTCTTCACATGACCCCAGAAGAAGAAGTCAATCGGCGTTAGATCTGGTGATCGAGTTGGTCATGGAACAGGATCACCACGGCCGTCCATCTTTGACCAAACTGTGTATCAAGGTGTTGTCTAAAGATAAGCGTTCACTACATCGTATCGCACTCATTGGACGAATCGCACGGATCGGAAAAATAGAATCTTTGCTGTAATTGTTATGTAACCGCGTTCACTACATCGTATCACACGCATCGCCTCTCGGCAAATCCGTCCATGTTTCTCGGATGAGCAACTTTTCCGATGCGTGCGATCATGGCCTCCTTTAATAAATCAATTTTAATTGGTCAACTGTTACTATTATGTCGTGCCATGTTCAGTGTCCGCCAAAATGACAGACGGAAAATTTATTTCGATTGTAGAAAATTGAGAAGAATTATATAATTTGAGGCGTTCCCATTACAGTAATCAAGTCGTTTCTTACATATATATTATGTAACCAATATTTCTTTCGTTTCTCCTCTTCAATTAAGACTCATTAAGCAATTACAAATTCTTATTCGCTAACAGTCATAATTAATAGACCTAACCTCAACTCCTCTGCTTTCAGTAATGTCAATATCGTACAACGTCATGTTTTAAACAGCTGATAAGGGAATCCGATGAGGCGATGAGATGGAGCCGTTACAGTGAATGCACTGCACTTAAAATATCCGTTGCGTGCGATTCGTACGAGGAGTGCGATACGATGTAGTGAACGCTTACCTTAACAATAACTGCAAAGTGTGCCGGCGCCCCGTCATGTCGAAACCACATGTCCCTGCGGATTCTCAGCGGCACGTTATTCAGGAACAAATAAACACATCAACAACACATTACTCAGTAATAAGTCACCGAAGACCATAGGTTCCTTTTATCAAAACACTCAGCCAACATCCCTGAACAACCTGTTAAAGTTCGTCGGTAGAGTTCTGGTTCACACTGTATAAGTATTATAACTGAACTGCACCTGAGCATGAGTTTTTGCTCTTTCGGGTGTACACCGGGGACAGAACAACTAGAGGCTTCAGTGACGTCACTACAGAAGAACCCACACATAGCAGAATTGTTCGTTGCACTACAAACTGAAAACGTTGACCATCTACTTTCACTGATCCAGCTGCGCTCTCAGAATACAATAACGTCTGTTCTGAAAATGTTTTGCAGCTGAACGGTACCGTATACCTGCTAGTGCGGGAGGAGGGGGTGGTCGGACAATAAAGTAACCGTCTCCAAGCTTCTAGATGTTCTGTCCCCAGTATACTAATGTTGTACGTCATCTGTATAACCAAAACGAAATTTATTATTATTAATTATTATTATTATTATTATTATTATTATAATCAAAGCGGGAGAGGAATAAATAATATTAAGGAGTCTGAAACTTTCTCCGACTCTTAAACCGCTTGCTTCGTACTTATTAAGGTAAAGGTGGCTCTCTTACACGCCATGAAGGCGCATGGGGGGGGGGGCATGGCCGTAGAGCTCCATGATCGGCACCTAAACAACCTAGCATTACCCGCCCCTAGCCTCCAATCTAATGTATATCGCAACTACCCTAATCCACCTACAGCAGTGACTGACACCACGTCTCGCCCACGGGAAAGACCGGACATTCGATTTACAGCATGGATGTCGAACTGTACTCCAGAGCTGTGAAAAAATTTGTTGCTTGCCTTTGCTATCGGTCTTGTGCTATACTTATTTTATTTCAAGGAGTGCAGTTCGGTGGCTCCTTTGAACACCCATTTAAAGATTTATGACTTCCTACACAAACACCTCTGACAATTCCATCCTGTCCCCTCGTCCCAACATTGCACAGTTGTCACAATCCTGATGACCTTCGAAATTATGCAGTGAAACTGACGGGATTCTTGGAATTCGGAAAAGATGCGGCAACTCTGCTTCCACGTGGATTTGACGGGCACCTGTCAATTCTTCTGAACGAGGGTTGTGATTGGTTACTAACAAGAGAAGACAAGATTTCCGTCATAGTAAGGAAGACATTTATTTATGACAACCAATTAGTAGGGGGCAGTAGAAGGTCTGTCGGCAAAGTCCTTTCTATGAAACTGCACTACATGAAAAAAAATAAGAGTATACAAGCTGCAACGAGTCAACCGAAGCAGGAGGTGGAGTGCATGTTTGATACTCGATATTGCTTGGCCTTCAACTAACTTAATTTTGTTATTATAATCCCGTCGCTCTAATTTCCGGCAGCCAATCACGTTGCAGGTCGGCTACATTTAAACGTGTGCGTCTTGTGATTCGCTGATGAAGATGTTAAGCATTTCCTAAGGCTGGATAAAGACTTAATATATAATCGCCCGCCATTTTGGCTCTTTCGTTGGCGTTCGCAGAAAGCACACGAGGACGTTATTTGCCGCTCAATTATTTGCTGAATTACAGTGCGTTTGATTTATTATCATAGGATGCTACGACATGATAATGTTTAACGGTGTGGCAACTAGATCCCTCGTCTGGTAGCTCGGCAACGAAAGAACAAAAATGGCGAACGATACTACGTACCTAGACTTTATAGAGCCTTGACTTCCTATGACGTAAGCAAAGAGGAGGAGTCACGCCGGGAATAACAGCGTCGCGACTGTAGTGTTGTTGTTGTTATTATTATTATTATTATTATTATTATTATTATTATTATTATTACTTTATTATTATTGATCGCTATTCCTATTACTATTTTCTACTGCCTTTATCTTTAACTTATTTAATCATGTTTGTAAAATTATAAGCACATAAAATAGTATAGTAATGAAGATAACAAAACATATAAATTAAATTATTATACACTCACCTACTGACTGAGTTTTTCTTGGTATTTGTCATACCATGAGTTCAACAGAGAGATACAGACGGAGGTCTCACACTGGTTCCGATCCCTAAGATACAGAGGTCAAAAATTCATCCCATGATATGACAAATGCCTCAGTTTCAGTGGAGAAATATGTTGAAAAATTGCACAATAATTGCTGTATCTGTTTCAATAAAACTTTCCATGACATTGTGCTTTCTTTCCGTAAACTTCCCCAAGGAAAACCACTTTTTGGACGGCATCGTAATTGCGGTCGAGTGGCCAAGATTTGTATGAACACTTGTTTTTGACATTATTTACGTGAAGAAAGATGTTAATTTAAATTTTTATCTGCTCTCCTGAGAATGTTTGCTTGTAAGAAGTTGTGAGTTACCGATATAATTTTGTGCTTAATAATTATCATAACCTAGTTATTTTAACATAACAATGATTATTTTTGCTGTATTTCCATAATGGCTAGTGTCGAGTTAATTTTGCAAAGGAATTCATATAAATATATTTAAGCCCTAAAATATTTGCCTGAGAAGTTTTCGGTTGAAGTTACGTAAGTTTAGTAATAATTTCTATGACGGAAACATTATCAACATCGCGTCTATATAATTGTACTCAATATAGGATATTTGCAAGAAAAATCATTAGATAAATATTTACAGCAGAATTTCAGTAAGTCGCCAATCTTATGTTACCTCAAAGACACATTCACTTTTTTATTAAAAAAATTATATCTCATGTGCATCACTTCCGAATGAATTGACTTGTGCAATGTGCTTACTAAGGCTGTGTCTCAAAGCTCAAGTCCATACTACACACTAGTGACTAGCAACCAGGTGACTTGTAAACTACACACTACGGAGCTTTGGATATGTATGCTTGAAACATGGCCTTCTTCATAGACTATTTTTCTAAAAACCATGACATTACGGTGCAGCACTAAATTAAGAAGGCAGTGTCCTAATGCAGTTTCATTACGAGTTATATGGAAAAAATAAGGGCTTAATATATTACAGTAATGATTAAAACATTCTACAGAAGGTACTAACAATATCAGTGTTCAAAGTTAACATGTTATTCTAAATTATATTTACATTATTTTACTTCCAAAGCATTTTCAGATTTCATAACCCCATTTGCTGATGAGGTATCCATGTTTGTTTAGTGAACAAGTCAACAATCAAGTAAGCATTTTCGTTGACTAGCTACTACGGACTTGATTGCTATGGACTATGTAGCTTTGGATCATGACTTCAGACGTCACATCCGGCTATTTAGTCAACAATCTAGTTCACTTCAGCTGAAAATGTAGCTTTGAGACACGGCCTAAATATAAACAAAATCAGTTCAGTAGTTCAAGAGAAATCGTTATGTAGAAGATAGACAGACGAATAGGATACACATCTAAAATCACTTCTTTAAGTGTTAAGGATGCTATAAAGATGCATTTTCGTAAGAATCTCGAAATGTATTTTTGCAGCACTACAATATTTTCGCTTTATTTTTAGTAATGTCTATTAAGAAAGTAAGAAAACATCGGCTTTCTGTGGAGAAAATGTGCTTGCAGATTTTGAAAATGAAAAGGTTGCGTGTTAAGACTTATTATTTTAAATATATTTAATCAAATATTTCACTTTATAATCCTGACTGAAATATCAGCGTAATGGAAATGTACACAGTTTTGGGAAGACTTCGTGACTCTATGCTATCTTAATAGTCAAAACCAAAAAGCATTATGCACTCTGGGTTTATCACTCGCATTTGCATACGTCGGATTGTCAATGTTGATTTCTGTTACGTCATTTGTCTTATACAGTTTGTTTTTCTGGGTTACACATTCACTATCTCGGTAGTAAAGTTTCTGCATTACGACACCTTCCACTTGATTCGTTGGTACGCCTGTGTTTTGAATGTTATAATTTGAAGATGCTGCAGTTGAACTAGTATTCGTTGAAGTCACATTTGAAATAGTTTGTATCTGTGAAGCTGCAATCTCAGTAGACGTCGAATCTTCTCCAAAAAGATCTTCCTCTTTGGGCAATCGAGGTCCAAACACGATAGTCGTCGAAGACTGCTGCAATTCGTTCGCAGCTTTCTTTGGTTTCTCCTTCTTCTTCTCTTTAACTCCAGTATCTCGATTTCTTCTGACAGTTCCATTCTCTGGAGTGGGCCCTTTAACAAATTTTGGTTCCAGAACATTATACGTTCCTTCTCTCACAAGTTTAGGAGCGTCGTCTTCTCCAGGTTCCGATTCTGATGGTACAGAAATGGTGACCGTAGCTCTTGTCTGTTTTCTGTCATTCTTCTTCAATGGTTTAATTCTTGCACCAATTGCTGGTAAAGGCACATAAGGAGACAACCTCTTTGATTCTCCCGTTGTTGTTGACGGTCTTATGACGTCACTAGTCTCGTTTAAAATTTTATAAATATCATCCTGGGTTGGAGCCCGTTGCAGATACGAATGGCTACGATACGAGTTCCGATTAATCTCGCTGTTGTAACGTAGCTGTTGACTTTCTCGGTTGTTCCTATTATTGGAACTAGTGTCCACCAACGATTTACTCCGTCCATTTACTTTTTTGGGTTTCTTTCTTGTAGGTGACATTTCACTTATACCGTCCGCTGATCCTCCAATGTTTCTTCCTTGTAGTGCAAGATCTTTCATAGAAACGCTCTTTCGCCTAACCATCATTTTTATCAGATATAATTCAAAATACAATTATAACGGAATAATGAGTTAAACAAAGCATTCTCACTACGTTCATGATTGACTCACTGTCCAATGTATCCAACGTCACTTCGGTATCACATTTTTGAAAATATATTCCATCTATGTGACAAATTTGTTAGAAATAAGAATGACTGTTAGCGTATTGGTTCTACGGGAGATATCGGAAAATTACCATAAGCCATGAAGATTTGCAGAACTCACTCACAATTCTGAATAACAATGTAATATTACTTCACACTATAACAATGTGAACATAATGTGGGATCAAAAGTCACATCTTTTGACATATTATGTTGAGTTTTCACTTCCGTTGGCATTAGAAATCTAAACGAAAATATCTTTGTATGTAAGTTAGTTTCTAGTTTTCATCTATTATTTGGGTTTGTAGTATTAGATACACATGCTACACGAAATTACGCAGTACTTTTATATTACTTCGTAAAGACATAAAATGTTTAGCCAATAGTATCACATACTGAAGAAATATGTTTCACTTTTATGTTCACACGCTTGTTCTGCATAAAGCACAACTTGAGACAAGAATAGAGTACTTGCACACGCTCATCTTTACAGACAACCACTGACCTATGCAACACTACACGGCATGGACAACCGGAAATCAATTCGTGTGTCGACTCCAGACCTATACATCTACCCCTTCCATGAATTCTAGTTAGCTATGCTCCGCCCTCCGAAAATCGAACAATGACCGCAGGATGAGGAATGCTTGTTAACTGAATTATGGTCGAATAACTGTACTCAAGAATCAACAAAGAAAGTGCTCAATTATTTATGATCTCGTTTCTTCATCCTAAAAGAGCTGTGAGGTTAAAAATTAAAATATGAATTCATGGAGTTTTGTCGTTTCGGTCACGAAAGCCGGTGATTTTCAGTATAAAATGAATATTGGGGGAACAACAATAGTTTATTTTATACAACAATACTGCATAAAATAACTTGAATCTCGGCCACAGCGACCTGGCTGAAATCTTGATTTCTCTCATATGAAAATAAAGAACACTTAGGCCTATATCTAAGCATGAAAACAGAAGAAAAAATTATATTTTTTTGTGGTCCTTTATTTTTGTAAATAATTCAGTATCAATATTGTACAGTCTGTCATATATAAAACTTCAGGCTCTTACATACTGAACTAATACATGTTGATCATTTTCTATAAAACATATGGTATGGATCTAAAATTAATAGACCTACTTAAAAATATAAAGCAAGTTGGTTCTGTGGTAGCGAGTCTGTCTTCAGACTAGCCGGCTCTGGTTCGATTCCCGGCGGGGTCAGAGATTTTCGTGTAAATTTTCTACCTTGGGACTTTCGGACGGGGACGTTAAGTCTGGCGGCCTCCTTCGTGCTATTCGACAGGAGTAGGGTACGTGCCGGCACCGGGTTCCCCCTTCTCTCTTCCTCATATTCATCGTCATCCTCATCCATTCCCTACACTACACTTACACATACACTCACCCTACGCGACATAACTCTCCACAGATACACATCATGAACAGCGTGGCCCGCCGAAGTGGTGTGGAATTTGAAAATGGGTCAGTCCTGCCATCAATGCTCAATGTGCGGAACGAGAATCACGTAAGTGAAGTGGGTAGGCATTGGATACACACACATACACTTAAAAATATAAAGCTTACTGTTATTGTTCTGTTCTATTTAAATAATTCGAATAATCAATATAGCAAAAATGATCGCGATAGATTTGTGAATGTAAATTTGTGTTGTCGAAAGTAATTAGTGTTTTATTTTCTTACCTCATGGCAATTATTACAAACATTCAAGAATTACTTTCTTTGGTTCATCCTATCCTCGTGCATATAAGTACAGGATCACAAGCAACGGAATTCTGTGGTCGGGGGGTCACCAAGGTGCAAGACCGTCGCTTAAGACAGTGTTAGCCACGGCGTAGCTCACGCGGTAGCGTGTTTGCTCCGGAGTTGCGCTCGGACATGGGTTCAATTCCCGCTTGGGTCAATTACCTGGTTGGGTTTTTTCCGAGATTCTTCCCAACAGTAAGGCGACTGTCAGGTAATCTATGGCGAATCCTTGGCCACATCTAGCCAAATATTATACCTCTATCACCAATTCCATCTATGCTAAATAACCCAGTAGTTGATACAGGTCATTAAATAATCAAGTAAAACAAGAAGACAGTTGTCTAAATTCCGAGTCGTGGGACGCATGTGACCAGTTTGCCCGTTGAAACATTTCAAAAATTAAAATGATTACCGTCGCCTTCTTTGCAAGTATTATTATTATTATTATTATTATTATTATTATTATTATTATTACTATTACTATTTTAGTTGCGAATAAGCCCCATTTAGGACTACGCAAAGTACTTAGAGGCAATTATTTGCCTTTCTTATTATCCATAGTTCTGTCATTATTTGGCTGTGGGCTTCTTTTCTCTCTTCAGTTCATGTAATTCCAGTCTTTTTCTTCTGTTTTTTCTCTTTGTTAACTTGCCATTTATGAACTTTGATTCTGAAGATATCTCCAACGCAAAGTAATGCTAGGCCTATAGGTAATATCTGTACTAAATATTTATATTGTTGTTGTTGTTGTTTAGTCAACTCTCGGAAGACAGGTCTGAACCTCACAAGTGATACCAAGAAGGCATCACTTATGAGGCAACTAGGCCAGGAGAGTGGTCAGTTCCTTTCTTCCTCCATTGCATACATCGCTGACTAGCTACATGTTACACTAATTAGACTTCAGATTCGTACAAACAATATTATTGTTCTTCCTCTGACTCTCAATGTATTACATATTTTCATACATTGATGTATATCGTTACATAGACGCGGACTTTCAATGTCTTCAGTGGATGCCCACATTTTGACACCGATATAAATCATTAAAAGTAAATTCTTGCTGCCTGCATTTCCTTTAGCTTACTACTGGATATAGGAGCTGCAACATTAACTCCTTTTCAACACAGGAACACACCATGACATATGACCGGGATGTGCTTTGTGTGGATGTGGAGAATGGCTTTGTAAAGGGCAGAAACATTGACATTACGACGAAGTGAAGAGAAGCGAATAGATGCATTTTAAATGTGCACATGGAGAAGAATGGAACGTGTGAAGTGGACAGATAGAATAAAAAATGAAGCTGTGTAGGAAAGAGTGAGTGAAGAAAGAATGATGCCGAAACTGATCAGGAAGAGGAAAAGGAATTGATTGGGTCACTGACTGAGAAGAAATTGCCTACTGAAGGATGCACTGGAAGGAATGGTGAACGGGAGAAAAGTTCGAGGCAGAAGAAGATATCAGATAATAGACGCCATTAAGATACACTATATGGATCATATGCGGAGGCAAAGAGGGAGGCAGAAAATAGGAAAAATTGAAGTATGCTGGTTTTGCAGCGAAAGACCTGCCCTTGGGCAGAACACTATGAATAAACGAGTGAACGGCCAATGTTAAATATGCTTATTTAATGACACATTATCTCAGGTACCACTGAAGATATCTACTAAAATTCTTACAGAATGAAGGTAGACCTACAAGGTTTCTAAGTGAACAGGAGCAAATTCATAAAAAATACAAGTTATAAAAATACCTATGATTTCATTTCATTTTTGTTTTGTAAAATAACTTTTAGGCTCAAACTAATAATCATATATCTCTTAATGTGCTTCCATTTCATTACTGTAAAACAACAGCAACAATAATAATAATAATAATAATAATAATAATAATAATAATAATAATAATAATAATAATAATAATAATAATAATGGAACAGATTCATTACAGGGGCCACCCATCACACATTATGCGCAAAAAAAAGGTCAGCGGAAGTAATGGTTCGATTAGCATTTTTAGCCTTCGATATTCGATAAGCATTAAATGCTACCAAATTAAAAAAATTAAATAAAAAAATTAAACAGTTTGTTACTACTGATGTGATTTTAGTCACTTTGTATTATATTTTTGGTCCAGGGAAAATATATTTTACTATTACTGCCGTTATTTCCATTTTGAAGTAGGCTACAAGTCAACAATATAAAACTGTTAATTTAGAAGCTGGCAACATATTTTATGTCGATTATACAACAATACATATCGATAGTGGCATTCATACCATTCAACCAATAAGGAAATTGATTCCTATAATGCATCTGTACCATAATAATAATAATAATAATAATAATAATAATAATAATAATAATAATAATGATATGGACATTTTTAAAATAATTCAAAGATTTTTTTCACGTTGTATGACTGATAAATCTGCGTCAGATTTCTTACAAACCTCGTAACTTTATCCCACAAAAATTTCAATATATCTTCCGTAGTACCAGAGATAATGGGTCACTAAGTATGCAAATTTAATACTGGCGCATTGCCGTTAGGGTAATAATCTTCCTTGAAAAATAACTTGATCGACAGCCAAAGAAAAGTTTTAATTTGCATCGTGTAGGTAAATTGAATAGATTGTGTTATTTTGTAAAGCCCACGTTATACGAAACATGAAAATTATTTTTCACCCCATCATAGCACGAAAATTAAAATCGAAATTAATTTCAGCATAGCAATCCAATGAGTGCTGAGTACCCATTAGTAAACATCTGTTGGGTGCCCCATGCTTCAACCACATACAACTTTCATGTAATAATGCAATATAAATTGCACTGCACATTACGTCGCATTCGCATTCCAGAATCTTATCTACGCAAGCTTTCTCCCGCCGCTCGTCGTGCGATGGTGGTGTAATGGTGAGCATAGTTGCCTTCCAAGCAGTTGATCCGGGTTTGATTCCCGGCCATCGCACTACTTTTTTAATGTAAATTTAAATGGATAATGAGAGTTTAAATCATAATATTATAATACAGGTGCGCAATATAAATTATATTTCGCAATTAATAATACATAGTCCATTATCACGAATTAGATACCTATCTAAGTCTACTATCATACATTACGTAGATGTCATCAGTTCTTTTACTTGCTTACTTACTTACTGGCTTTTAAGGAATCCGGAGGTTCATTGGCACCCTCACTTAAGTCCGCCATCGGTCCCTATCCTGAGCAAGACTAATCCAGCCCCTACCAACATAGCCAACATAGCCCATCTTCTTCAAGTCGTCGGCCTGGTTGGCGCAGTTGGTATAGCGCTGGCTTTCTATGCCCGAGGTTGCGGTTCGATCCCGGGCCAGGTCCATGGCCAGGTTCGCTGATCATCATCCGCTGATCGCTAAGAATGTCTATGAATATGGCCCTTAGAGAGTTCGTTCAGTTCTAAGAGCACACATTTTTACAAGGTGCGAAGGGAATATGCTTTTCGTTATTGCAGTGTCCGCAAAAATAAAAGTTCCACATGTGCACAATGTTGAATAGCCACAGGAATAGGAGTAATGGTTAGCATATCTGGCCGTGAAACTAGCGGGCCCGGGTTCAAATCCTGGTTAGGACAAGTTACCTGGTTGAGGTTCTTTCCGGAGTTTTTCCTCAACCCATTAAGAGAAAATGCTGGGTAACTTTCGGCGCTGGACCCTGGAGTCATTTCGCTGGCATTATCACCTTTGACTTAGAAGCTAGATGATCATAGCAGTTGATAAAGCGTTGTAAAATAATCAAATAAAAATAATAAAAATTTCAAGTGTTCGCAAAATGACTACAGTATATCCGTTGAACAACCTTTTCCGATATGTTAGCCTTGTGTGCAATATGGCTACACGACAGAACTTCGTCATTAAAAACAACTGGAGATATTTTATAAACAAATTTATAGCTTTATCTGAAGAACACAATATCACATGTTAAAATACAAAACACACACAAATGCACACAAACATAAAACAATTATTGTTCCAAATGGTTTTTCTTCAATTGTTCCCCAGACTTGCGATATGTTTTTGCGCTGACATAGTAATATATCTGCCCCTTATTCAACGCTTGCTGGTAGCAGGGCGAGAGTTTTTGGCGTGAAGATCTGGGTATTCTGCTTCACGCAGCCAAGCATTTCGCTTCACTTGACCAATGGTGGAGCGCTTTGTGACGTCTGGCTCCAGAAGATGCCTGTGTGGCAGATACGAAATTTGTAAGATTGTTTTCACTTCTCTGCTACAAATGGATGTCTCAGAACAAGTTTAATGAATGAAAGATTAAGCGAATAAATAAATAAATAAATAAATACATAAATAAATAAATAAATAACTAAATACATAGATAGATAGATAGATAGATAGATAGATAGATAGATAGATAGATAGATAGATAGATAGATAGATAGATAGATAGATAGATAGATAGATAGATAGATAGATGGATGGATGGATGGATGGATGGATGGATGGATGGATGGATGGATGGATGGATGGATGGATAGACAGACAGACAGACAGACAGACAGACAGACAGACAGATAGATAGATAGATAGATAGATAGATAGATAGATAGATAGATAGATAGATAGATAGATAGATAGATAGATAGCAGTGGCGGTTCCTCGGGGGAGGGAAGGGAGGAACGTCCTCCTCACATTTTTTTTATTTTGAAAGTAAATACCAAATAAAATATGTGCCTTGAAATTCGAGGAAGTTCACAGCTATAAGAAAAACTCGGTTGATCGAGTTTTAAACGACGCGCGCTCATGTGCTGTAGAAAACTGTGAGAAAGATGCGAGATTGTTTGTGTAGAGGAAAGGCAGTTCATTCCTCCTCTACTGCAGTTAACACACATAGACAACAGCGCACTAGCGGCCAGAGAAAGAAGCAGAGTTTTAAAGCGAGTAAATGAACGGAGAGGGAGGAGATCCTCCTCTGAATCAGCGCATGGACGGGAAATAGAAACCGACTGGTAGTGCAGCAAGCTCGCTACCGCTGCCATCTAACGATGCTGCATTCAACCGGACTATAACACATCTAGGAGGAGACACAATAAAAACAGATTTAACGCAACGCTATGAAAGACACCATGTAAACTTTTTTTTTTTTTAATTATAAATCAAAAACATTATTCATTGCACTTTATACAGGCTACTATTCATGGTTTGAAACTTTCGTGGATATTTGAAAGTTAAAGTCGGGTTTATGTAAAACAAAGAGGAAGTAGTTTTACGTAGTTGGCCCCTGAAATTCACTTCTATTCATTGTTTACTAGACAGGGCAACAGCCAAGTTGTCAGTTTTGTTCAAATATATTTGAAACTGAATGTAGGTACTCCAAACTACATCATTTTTAACATAAAAAATTAATCGGCCACCGGCAGCTTTGAACAATAATGGTAGTATGACTTTACAAGAACTGACATTCTTAAAAAGTATGTGATACTGAACTTGTAAAATGTACATGTGGCAACAAAGACCACGTGGGTGGGTGCAGTGTTCTCGCTTTCCTCAGAATATTTCCATTTCCATTTCCGTAAAACAGTTCCGGTTACAAGTTAGTAGCTAGTCTCTTCCAACACGTGTGATGTAGTGTGCTCGAAAAAAGCTACGAGGTTGTGAATTTCCTTGTAATTGTTAATTTGTGCAATTATTCAACAATGAATGGAAGTGAAATCATAATATATTTTGGACAATTTAGGAAACTCAGTTTACAAGAACAGATTATTGCTATACAGAAGGGAAGGCCAACCCCAACACTACCTGGTCTTACATGTATGTATGTAGGCTAATTTGTAGCATGTTTCATTCAAGAAGGTGTCATTTCGTGCTGTTAATTTCTTTCCTCCTCTTAAGAAATATGCAGGAGCCGCCACTGATAGATAGATAGATAGATAGATAGATAGATAGATAGATAGATAGATAGATAGATAGATAGATAGATAGATAGATAGGTAGGTAGGTAGGTAGGTAGGTAGGTAGGTAGGTAGGTAGGTAGGTAGGTAGGTAGGTAGGTAGATAGATAGATAGATAGATAGATAGATAGATAGATAGATAGATAGATAGATAGATAGATAGATAGATAGATAATTATTGTTTAGTCAACTGTCCGAAGACAGGTCTGAACCTTACAAGTGATACCAACAAAGCACCACTTATGAGGCAACTAGGCCAGAAGATAATGTGGTAGGGTGGCCAAGTTCGTTTCCCCTCCATTGCATACATCGCTGACTAGATAGGCCTACATATTATTCTAATCAGACTTCATGTGTATACAAACAATTTTATTATTTTTATTATAACATTATCGATTAGAGGGGTCAGATATCTTTGAACGTCAGTATACCATGCTACTATGATTATAAACAAACATGGCTTATCAGAGTCCGTTTACTATCAAATAAAGATTAGTGACAGCGGTTTGGCTTCATGAAAGACGTCATACCGGCGATACCGTGAACATGAAAGTTCGTGACCGCTTTGGTGTGGAACGTCAAGAAAAGTAACAATGTTAGGGTGGGAAAAACGTACATTCGCACCACTTCGCATTGAAACCTGAATACGACCTTTCCCAACCGGTGGATTGGAGGAGGATCTGCATTTGATCAAGCTCCTTTTGCCTGGCCTCCACGAAGTCCCGACCTCACAACATCTGATAATGCTCTCTGCGGGTTCATCAAGGACAAAGTGTGAACTCACTGCGACAACACAACGGCACAATTACGAGGAGCTGTGGAAGATGCTTCAACGAAGTGACCCTTGATTATCTACGCAAAACATCTGCCAGGATATGGCAGCTGTGCTATGAAAATGAAGGTCTTCATATCGATGTCTTGGATCGTTAAACTATCAATCAATCATACCCATCGTAGTGTCGCAATAAATGGGGGTACAGCCACTTTGTGACTTCTCTTTATGCGTTTGCACTAATAAGCACTCTATTTCATCAATCATTTCGACACTTCGCGATCCTCTCAGTAAGATCACAAAAGAGCAGAAGTCGGAAATGAGCAGTATCTTATACTATAGTTGATTATCAGTTAGTTTAAACTTCAAAATATTATCTTCTATTAATGTACCGGTAGCATAAAATTAAAACATAAGTATCCTTTAACTTTACTCACATTACAAGTTTCTTAGCTGGCAAGCTAATCGACGAGTCCGCCTGGCATGGGAAAGTTAATTTCTTTGAAGTTTGTCTCTCCAACATTTGTTTGATATTGGAGTCGTCAAAAGGCATCGTGGCTGTGAGCATTATGAACAAGATGCATCCCAGGGACCACACGTCGTACATCTTGGGGTTGTAAGGTATGCCCTGCAATTTGTTTCAGAACATCATATAGCTGAAGTTTCTAGTTTACTTTCATGAATAAGTTGTACAGTGTAAAAATATACATTTTAGTCAAACTCAAAGTCTACTGTACATTTTTCTATTAACGCAGTTGCATACTTAACCTTCTCCAACGAACACTTACTTGCAGAATCTCAGGAGCCGCGTAGGCGGCACTGCCACAGAACGTTTCACTCAAAATGCGGCGACCATCTTCAGCTCTGCACCATCGGGAAAATCCAAAATCTGCTATTTTGGCGTAGTCCTCCGTTGCCAGAAGTATGTTTTCGCATTTCAGATCGCGATGGCTGATATCCAAAGAGTGGAGGTAGTCAATGGCTGATACCAGCTGTCTGTAATAAACAAATATTTTAGATAAATATTAGAGGAGAAGATGGTAATATTGGAAAGGGTTGTAATATGAGAATTGCTATAACTTTTGACATTCCAATGTTTTCGCGGGAGTCAAATGTTTTTGTAAGGAAGACTTGAGCTCATTTCTCTTTAAGCAAATGAGGTATTTTAATGATACCTAGTGTTTTATGTAGGTACTACTTAAATAGTGGTATAAAATGAGATATTTATTTCTCCAAATAACACATTGTTAGGTTAACATATTTTAGGTTATGCACAAACATGGCGACTGGTGGGGAATATGGGAATCACGAAATTTCAGAGAAACAAATGCATTCTCCGCAAACAGGGCTTCAGAAAAAGAGGAGTGTCTAGGCGAGAAAGAAACTACGTTTTGTCCCTGAAGATCAATCGGATGAAGATGAAGACGAAACATATCAGTTTCTACAGAAAAAAACAATATTATTAGTTTAGTTTTCGTAATTTAACTTATTATTTGGTCTTAAATAGTTGATGTATAATACTTACTTACTTACTTACTGGCTTTTAAGGAACCCGGAGGTTCATTGCCGCCCTCACATAAGCCCGCCATTGGTCCCTATCCTGAGCAAGATTAATCCATTCTCTATCATCATATCCCACCTCCCTCAAATCCATTTTAATACTATCTTCCCATCTACGTCTCGGTCTCCCTAAAGGTCTTTTTCCCTCCGGCCTCCCAACTAACACTCTATATGCATTTCTGGATTCGCCCATACGTGCTACATGCCCTGCCCATCTCAAACGTCTGGATTTAATGTTCCTAATTACGTCAGGTGAAGTATACAATGCGTGCAGTTCTGTGTTGTGTAACTTTCTCCATTCTCCTGTAACTTCATCCCTTTTAGCCCTAAATATTTTCCTAAGAACCTTATTCTGAAACACCCTTAACCTATGTTCCTCTCTCAAAGTGAGAGTCCAAGTTTCACAACCATACAGAACAACCGGTAATATAACTGTTTTATAAATTCTAACTTTCAGATTTTTCGACAGCAGACTGGATGATAAAAGTTTCTCAACCGAATAATAACAGGCATTTCCCATATTTATTCTGTGTTTAATTTCCTCCCGAGTATCATTTATATTTGTTACTGTTGCTCCCAGATATTTGAACTTCTCCACCTCTTTAAAAGATAAATTTCCAATTTGTATATTTCCATTTCGTACAATATTCTCGTTACGAGACATAATCATATACTTGTCTTTTCGGGATTTACTTCCAATCCTATCTCTTTACTTGCTTCCAGTAAAATTCCGTGTTTTCCCTAATCGTTTGTGGATTTTCTCTTAACATATTCACGTCATCCGCATAGACAAGCAGCTGATGTAACCCGTTCAATTCCAAACCCTCTCTGTTATCCTGGACTTTCCTAATGGCATATTCTAGAGCGAAGTTAAAAGGTAAAGGTGATAGTGCATCTCCTTGCTTTAGCCCGCAATGAATTGGAAACGCATCTGACAGAAACTGGCCTATACGAACTCTGCTGTACGTTTCACTGAGACACATTTTAATTAATCGAACTAGTTTTTTGGGAATACCAAATTCAATAAGAATATCATATAAAACTTCTCTCTTAACCGAGTCATATGCCTTTTTGAAATCTATGAATAACTGATGCACTGTACCCTTATACTCCCATTTTTTTCTCCATTATCTGTCGAATACAAAATATCTGGTCAATAGTTGATCTATTACTCCTAAAACCACACTGATGATCCCCAATAATTTCATCTACATATGGAGTTAATCTTCTCAAAAGAATATTGGACAAAATTTTGTACGACGTCAACAAAAGTGATATTCCTCGAAAGTTACTACAGTTAGTCTTGTCTCCCTTCTTAAAGATTGGTACGATTATGGACCCCTTCCATTGTTCTGGTACAATTCCCATCACCGTAAAAAAAACAGCTTGTTACGAATCCTTCAAATAAGCCTCGGAATGGGACTGATTCTCTGGCACGACCACAGCAAAGGAATAAGGTTTTGAGTTGATGTATAATATTTTCATTAAAATTGTAGTTTTTCTACAGAATTTTATGCTATTCCCATATTACCACCTTCTCCTCTACGAAAAATTGACAGGATAGTGAAAATCGAAAAGTGTTATAGTTAAGGAAACTTGAGTAAGGAGCGGAATTAGTGTAGATAAAAAGTATAAGCGAAAGCGTACAGAAGATAAACAGTGCAGTCCACCACTGTGGAGTAACAGTTAGCATGCCTGACCGTGCAACGAGCGGGCCCGGGTTCAAATCCTGGTTGGGACAAGTTACCTGGTTGAGGTTTTTTCCGGGGTTTTCTCTAAATCCATTAACAGTGCTGGACCCTGGATTGATTTCGCTGGCATTATCACTAAAGAGCGCAAATGGGGTGCGTATTGAGGGAATACAAGTTTACTACACAGAGTGCTTTAATGACGTCACGAGTGTGGGTGAAGTTGTGGAGTAATGGTTAGCATTCCTAACCGTGCAACGAGCGGGCCGGGTTCAAATCCTGGATGGGGTTTTTTCCGTAGTTTTCCCTCAACCTATCAAGAACAAATGCAGGGTAACTTTCGGCGTTGGACCGTGTACTCATTTCGCTGGCATTATCACCTTCATCTCACTCAGACGCTAGATAGCCATAGCAGTTGATAAAGCGTCGTGAAATAAGCAATAAAAAAGACGATTTCAATGATTCGTTTTGAGATCGCCTTATAATTGGGGAAATAAAAAAAGAAACAAATAAGCAACTCAAGAGGGATTCGAACCTCTGCTCGAGCGCAACTCCAGATCACACAAGTCCTACTCGTTACCCCTGTGTACGCCAGTAACTAGCCTATGTTACGGTAGAGAGCCGAGTCTGTGTACTGTTCTCCAACCAGGAGATCAACCGTGAAAGGAATGTGCTTACTATTGCCCCATCTATTGGAACGAAGTAGATAAATAATATTACCGTTATAACGTCAATTTAAAAACCATGCGCTCTCCTGCATATTTTATTTCCTGTATGAGGAGATTAAAAGACCAGGAGATTAACTGTGATCTAATTTTGTAACTAGGGTATTATCAATATGTCTGTATCAATGTTATGGTTTGTGCTGTGAGAGCTAGCCAATAGAGATAAGAGTATCCACGTGTGTGACCTTATGACATCAACATTCATTCACAGCATTACCCTCCTTCGTCTCATCCGGCAGAGACTTTCTCGTGGTTGGAGCACAGTACTAATCCCCATTTCAGTTTGGTTGATAGGCTTTTCCCTCTACTCACACTTTTTACCATCAGTGAAGGGGAAGATGCTTCTATCTATCTTACTAACGTTCGACTAACTGACTTTGAACATAGTGAAAATTCTTAGTATTGAAAATGTTTACCGGTAATCTATATTTGGAAAATCTATACTAAGCGTTTGTATTTCATTTTATTGTTGTTTATATCAACTGGCGCATTAAAAAGCTACTGACAGCAGAAGATAAATGTTTTCTTCACTGCAGCGTAGCCATCAGCGTGGCATCAATGACGTCATGTTGTAGCGAAATAAGGAACAAAACTGCTGGAAGGATCGATGACTGTCAGCGTATTCCGAATCTCACCGGTCCGGTGGGATCAATGACGTCACGTTGCAACGAAAATAAGGAACAAAACTGCTGGAAGAATCGATGCTGTCATGGCGACCGTGTAAGTGATTATCTGTGCTACGATAGCAAAATTTTGCGAAATTTTCGTACTGCCATCTCGTTCAAAGAAAAGAGATCACAAACAACTTATTTCTTCAACCGGTAGTAATAACTGGTCCGTTGATATGTTCGCTCATAAGCCATTAACATATTGTTTTTACGTTGTGCTCATTACACACAATACAGCAGAACACACCGCCATGACACAACAGTGCACGATGTTATTCGTCTGCTAATTCCCCCCTATACAAGAACCAATCAGATTCACTGATGGCGGCTGATGGAGACTGCCACCACCTCTGCAAGTTGATGGCACCGGTGCGACACCGGTGGAGCATCAACGACGTCATCGGTGGAATTCAGAACACCGTGATGCCATCGGATTGCTCACCGGTGAGATTCGGAATACGCTCTAAGCATACACACTGGGACAATCTGCACTGTGTCGCTCCCCCCCGACTTCATAATACAAACTAACATTCCTTAATTTAATTAATTATTAGTTGAAAATATTGTAAGAACAATATACTGAAACAAGTAATTGTCAAACATCTCTGTCACTGTATTTTATATCCACTTATGTACTTTATTTAATATTTTATTTTCTTGTGTGTACAACTTGGGGGGTGCAGGTATAAGAGGTAACAGTTTCCGGTCTGTTACTGGCGGACTCAGGGCACGTAGAAGGGGAAAGAAATGCCTTCGCATCCTCTCAACTTGTATGAAATGTCGTTCAGTAGTGATCCTCATTTGAAATTCTGTCTGCGCTTAAAAAGACTCACTGAACATTAGACTACACTTGTCAGAATGAATGAAGAGGAAATACCCGTTCATACGAGTAGCTCACGAAGCTCAGATAAAACATTAATAGCCATATTAATTCAGTCACTAGGTCTAACCTTGGACAGGAAACACGAATGAATGCTCTGTCAAGAGTCAATCGATAAGATTGGACATGAAGTGCCCACTTACAGTATAGCCACAGTCTGCTATATACAGTCACGAAGGTTGAGTTTTGAGGGTGCTAGAAACAATAGACTGTGACGGTTCTATTTTGCATTGGCTGTAATGAGGCGATATTAGCGATCCTAGTGGTGAGCAACTATCTAATGTTTGCATATTTACTACGTATTGAGATTCGCGACTGTATATACTAGACTGTGGTATAACTGATCTCTGTACTTCATCACAAATGTGCATGCAGACTTGTGTAACATCCAAGCCATTTATTAGCATTATTTTCCGAAGAGTAATTAAAATGTAAATAAATTACTTCTAAAATTCACAACTTTTCTCTTAGCATAATAATAATAATAATAATAATAATAATAATAATAATAATAATAATCGTCATCATCATCACCTTCCAAACATATATTGGGCCATGTGACCTGTTACGGACTCTACCTTTTTACACGACATCCTATAATTATTATTATTAACAAAAATAGTTCGTGATTCAACATTGATATTGTATATGAAACATGCCGTCCATCCGGAGAAACATTGAGATAAACGCAAATTTTTCCGAAAGTGAGTCAAATTGTTGTTTGAACATGTCTTCAACTGGGGAATCAAAAACATAATAAATAATTAAAATTTACTGCTTGTTTATTTGCTTTCAGGTTACTTTACATGTAAATTTTTACGTGACTTTAATTATTATTTCATACTTATGGTTAGTAATTCTCATTTATTTTTCGCCGTAAAGGACTTTATTAGTTAATGAAAGTTTGACATCGTAATATTGAATTATTATTGGTAAAATTCGTGCCAGCATCCGTGGTTCCCTATACATTGAATGCAAATGAATGTTGTTTTTTTTTTAATAAAGTAGTTAAAATGTTATTTTGAGGTTATTTTATTATTCTTAGCTGAAATTTTAAATTTCATTGTAACTTTATTTATTTGAGGCTATGAAATATGCAATTTTAAACAACGATTAGAAAGCCTACACCATATACATGAAATAAATAAATAAATTGTATCGTAGGTTTTCTAATTAACTGTAAGATCAGTAACTTTTTATCGATGTCAGCACATTGTTACAAATATTTCCTACAAAATATCCTGGGATTAATTTATAATGTAGGTCTATGTTTTGGCCAGTTCACCCAAAAGACATGTGTTTATATTTACTCTACACATTTCTTTGTGTTAAACTTTCTTCTTAATATTTGTTTATGTATTCATTTCTTTCGTATAGTTGTTTGTGTTTCATAAGCATTTTTTTCGTAAAGTTCTATAGCTACTGAAATATGAATAAATGAAGAATAAAAACATTAGTTTTCTAGAAAAGTGCCATGTTGTCAGCACTGTTCCCGTTCTCTCTCGTTATGGCATGGTTCGTTGTGGTGTCCCACGTATTCTAAACTAATGCCCAAAAGAAATAAACCCCAATTTATAAATTTAAAGTTTCTTACAGCATCTTTATGGGTTTTAATTAAGGTACTCATCTACTCATAATTTTTAATATTCCTTCAAAAATTTGATTGCTCTATTTTTATGTCATCTGAGAGCGTGAACTTTCTAGTTTTCAAAAATATATTAGTTTTGTCGCTATGTATTTGGTTAATTAATTAGCTGAATTTTTGTTGACCGGAAGCACCCTTTCTTTAAACTGGAAGTGCAGTTCTACAAATGTCAATCCGTGATATTCTGTCAACTTTTAATATTTTTTTTCGTATATTAACAATTCGAATTTGGTGGTAGAGTTTGACTTATTATTTTCAAGTTTTACAGTATTTTACAACACTAATGTTAACACAAAGTACTCTTAGAATTGAAATATTTTAATCATTCTTGTATAAAATGAAGCTGATTAAGTGCCAAACTACAAACAGTGTCCTACTGCTTAAGAAAGTTAATTTAAAACCCGAAGATTTGAAATTTTCCTAAAATACTATTACATTTTTCCTTAATGGGATAAGATAGAGAAAAAACTGTTTCCACAGCTTATTCTATTCTTTTAGGAGTAAGACAGTGAAAGAAATTGTGAGCCAAGGACTAAAACGAATTTCAGTTTTCGCTTTAAAAAAGTGCTCCCTACCCTAAAAATATTTGAGGGGTTTATTTTGTGTGAAAATCCTTAATTTTGTGTCAAGTAATCAGATAAAGGAGAATTTTTGAAAACTTGATAAAAATTGCACATTTTTCTCCCAAGAGTAAAATAAGTACCTTAATGGCTTTAATATGAAATCCAAAGAAGATAGACTGTTTGTTATCAGATCGGGCCTACACGCCTATTCCATGATTCTTTGTTTTTTTAGTAGGTAATTTTACGACGCTTTATAAACATCTTAGGTTATTTAGCGTCTGAATGAAATGAAGGTGATAATGCCGGTGAAATGAGTCCGGGGTCCAGCACCGAAAGTTACCCAGGATTTGCTCATATTGGCTTGAGGGAAAACCCCGGAAAAAACCTCAACCAGACCGGGAATAGAACTCGGGCCATCTGGTTTCGCGGGCAGACGCGCTAACCGTTACCCCACAGGTGTGGACGATACGATGTTAATCACTAGGGCTAGGATTTTGATGACCTATAAATCAGGAAAAAATGTCCAAAAAACAATGCATTTATGACCTAAAAATCTTTCAAAAATGCTCTTAAAAATGTCCTAAAAATTGATCTTACATAATTAGCGTAGTAGGAAAAGAGGTTATGGACTACTTAATATATAGACTAGTAATTAAATTAAATTCGTTTATTTAATTTTACATAATTTTTTCTAAGTAGTACACTTTAATTAATTATTTTACCTGATGTAGTTCTATGTAGTCCACCACAAGGCCACTCTTATCCGGAATTAATAGGTATAATGGAGTCTATATTGAAGGGATGGTTGGACTGATCCATTACATGGGGTGTACTACGTTAAAATGGCAATATTTGTGTAGAAAAACGATTAAAATATTATACAAAATAATGGGTATTAATGGACAAAATATGTTAGAAAATATCGAAGGATATAAACGTTATTTTACATTAATAATGGGGATTTATGGCCAAAATTAAATGAAAATGGCTCAAAAATTACCGAATAAAACAAAAGATGCTCTTATGAGTTGAAACAGGCAAAAAATGCAAACAAAAAAGCCCTAACAAATATGTCTTAAAACATTCAGTTTATCACATAACATATAAATACTAAAGCGGCTACGTTTCTGGCTTACTAGAAAAAAGATGCAATTTCATCAGAATCCTAGCCCATTAATAACGGTATTGGTAGTGATGATAATAATGGTGATGAGAAAAATCGCGTGCTACAATAATGCGCTATACTTCAGAATACCGCGTAATTATTTATATACTAGCCGTACCCGTGCGCTCCGCTGCACCCGTTAGAAATAAATATAAAGTAATTAGCCCTACATAATTAAAATAGGAAATTTGATCCAGGGAACATTCGTGTTTGATAGAAGGATAAATAGTTTAATATGTTACTTAATTTAAATTGCATCCAAATAATTAAAATGCGATCATTTTGGTCCAGAGACACTCATTTGGTGCAATGACAATTCCTTTAACCTGTTTCTTAATTTTTATTACATGCAACCATAGTCTTAATTTTTATTACATGCAACCATAGTTTAATGAACATTGACATCATTTAGATTTAATGTGTATATTTTATTTTACTTATTATAGGTTTCCATTGAATTATGGTAATAACTTAATTTTAGCTCTTGTTTTCTACGTATTCAGTAAATGGCGCTTGGCCCACTATGGCTGTGAATCCTTCAAATAACTTATATTATATAATATTATATTATATTACATTATATTATATTATATTATATCAGAAGTTACTGTAATAACATTATAGCATTATGTCCATCTAGAGAAACTACACTTTCCAATGGTGAAATAATAATTAATTATACAAATCGGTTAATTTAGCTTCCGATATTACTTCATACAAACACAGAAACATTCTCTGTAGGCTATCTTTCATAACTTTCGATTGTTGCTGTCCAAGGCCCCTTATAGACGAAGTCATTTGTTTTTTAATTCATTACACGGCCTTAGATGGCAGTTATTTTAATTTTAAAACTCATGTATCTCATTAAATATCAGTCCTATCAAAATTGTTCAAGGAATAAAACTTATCGGAAATTATGTTTCAAGAAACTTTTGTAATGTAACATTTTTCACAAAAATCAATAATAAGCGAGATATTTCGATTTATTTAATTCAGGCCCCCTTATAAACCCCCTTTTAAATAATGTATTTTGAATGCCATATAGCCTAAAATCTAAGTTACAACGAACTTAATTTATATTCCAATTTTCATCGAAATCCGTTCAGCCATTATCGCGTGAAAAGGTAACAAACATACAGACAGACAGACAGACATACAAACAAAAATGTCAAAAAAAGCTATTTTCGGTTTCAGGGTGGTTAGTTATATATGTTAGGACCAATTATTTTTGGAAAATCGAAAATTACCAGAAAAATTTCGGCTACAGATTTATTATTAGTATAGATAATGACTGTGCTAATGAAAATAATTGAAAACACATGTTTTTATTGATGGTAGAAGGGTAAATAAATGAATGCATAAAAAAGAGATGTCCCTTGCACCAAAAATAAAAAAAATCAACAATGCAATAACGACATAAATGTAGCCTACTTACGCGGTATTCTGAAGTCGTTCCCACGAATCGTACGATCGAAGATAAATACTGCTCAACATTCTTTTCCATTCGTGGGAGGTAGGCCTACTAATGGACTTTGTTCAGTAAACATCATGATGTGACGTACACACACGCACCTGCATTATCATTATAGATGTATGCCCCTTTTAAAAGTTATAATGATTTACAAGGTAACGGTATACAATTTTTCTGCGTTCTTCTCTACGAGTAATGTGGCCCACTTAGGAAGTTTCCTAGTACCCGGTACTATAGTCCCGTCGCTCTAATTTCCGGCAGCCAATCACGTTGCAGATCGGCTACATTTAAACGTGTACATCTTATAATTCGCTGATGAAGACATCAAGCATTTCCTAAGGCTCGATATATACTTAATATAATCGCCCGCCATTTTGGCTCTTTCGTTGGCGTTCGCAGAAAGCACACGAGGACGTTATTTGCCGCTCAATTATTTGCTTAATTACAGTGCGTTTGATTTATTATCATAGGAGCTACGACATGATAATGTTTAACGGTGTGGCAAATAGATCCCTCGTCTGGTAGCTCGGCAATGAAAGAACAAAAATGGCGAACGATACTACCTACCTAGACTTTATAGAACCTTCACTTCCTAAGACGTAAGCAAAGAGGAGGAGTCACGCCGGGAATAACAGCGTCGCGACTATAGTCACATAAGCTGTGAAGTCAGCGATTGTTGTATAATCATAAAAGATGTATATTTTCCCTGGACCAAAAATATATTACAAACTGACTAGAATCACATCTAGTAACAAACTATTAAAATTCTTTTCAGAAAGGAGCCACTGTGTAAACATAAAAACGACCTATGTAACGAGTACCGGGTACTAGGAAACTACCCCAACTTAATGTAGTCTAATTATTTTTGTGCGAGATCGTGCGTATTTGCTTGTTTTCCGCACAGAGCCAATATGCGGTAAGTGTGAAATACCACATTCAGTATTCCCAACGTAACACACATAACAATTTCCCTCTTCTTACCGCTTAAGAGACATATTCATTTTACTGCTTTAGGCTTTTAACATATTATTTTTAGAGACGTTTAACATAGTAATAATTATAAATTGGAAACTTACCACTGCAATTTCACCTACATTGCAATGTTAATTATTGTTTTTAAATATTTGCAAAAATTAAGTAAAGTCTACCACTCCACGAAACTTATTGCATTCCTGATACAAGTAACATTAAGGAAGCCGTGAAAAAAATCAACAAGATTCCAGATGCCGATGTTATTACTGCAATATGTTATATAAATAATATTGTTAAAATATTAAAATGAAAAATAAATCATTACATAACCTTACCGTTTGTTTTAAGTTCGCATTTATAGACTGGGGGGGGGGGGGAAAGGCAGACGTATATCACATTGATAACGTAGTTGAGCTTTTTTTAATTTCCGAGAACATGAAAACAAACATACCGCTCGTGCGAAGATCGTTTATTACATACCTGAAAGACGAATTTCTAATTAGTTGCAATGAAATCTCCATGTTGGTTTCTGTTTAATGACGGCAACTTCGGAACACCAAAATATCTTTCTTCAACATTGTTGCTATAAAATGTTTTCTGTGTTTACTATACTCCAGCAGGCCGTGATATACGTCTGCCTTTTTTTCCCCCAGTCTATAAATGCGAACTTAAAACAAACGGTAAGGTTATGTAATGATTTATTTTTCATTTTAATATTTTAACAATATTATTTATATAACATATTGCAGTAATAACATCGGCATCTGGAATCTTGTTGATTTTTTCACGGCTTCCTTAATGTTACTTGTATCAGGAATGCAATAAGTTTCGTGGAGTAGTAGACTTTACTTAATTTTTGCAAATATTTAAAAACAATAATTAATATTGCAATTTAGGTGAAATTGCAGTGGTAAGTTTCCAATTTATAATTATTACTATGTTAAACGTCTCTAAAAATAATATGTTAAAAGCCTAAAGCAGTAAAATGAATGTCGCGCTTTAGCGGTAAGAAGAGGGAAATTGTTATGTGTGTTACGTTGGGAATACTGAATGTGGTATTTCACACTTACCGCGTATTGGTTCTGTGCGGAAAACAAGCAAATACGCACGATCTCGCACAAAACATTTTATAGCAACAATGTTGAAGATATTTTGGTTTTCCCAAGTTGCCGTCATTAAACAGAAACCAACATGGAGATTTCATTGCAACTAATTAGAAATTCGTCTTTCAGGTATGTAATAAACGATCTTCGCACAAAATAATGTACGATACACGAGCGGTATGTTTGTTTTCATGTTCTCGGAAATTAAAAAAGCTCAACTACGTTTCGCTTTTTCAATCTTTTCCTCAAACATGAAAACGTCAACATACCGCTCTTGTAACGTATATTACTATAATGCAATAAGAATACCTTAGGCGATACTGAAACTTAAATTAAAACAGTGAACACTACGTACTTGAAAAGCCGCCTCGCTTTAGATTCCGGCAGAGGCCCTCTGTTCCTGATATAATCAAGAAGATCTCCTTCCTCACAGATATCCATGAAGATAAAAACCTGATCATCAGTATCAAGTATGTCTAAGATGGTGACGATGTGAGGGTGTCGTACAGTTTTGATGATGCTGATTTCCCGCGGTAGGAACTTGTTTACAAATTCTTTTGAAGCTCTTCTCTTATTTATTGTCTTGCACGCTATTTTCAAGTGCCCGTTCTCATGGTCCTTATAGGCCACTTTAACTTTGCAATACGATCCTTCTCCAATAGTCTTACCCATCTTATATCCCCTTCTTTTCAGGACATTTAAAACTTGGTCACCAAACACTCCTTGCAGTTTGACTACATTCATTGATGATAAAGTTGCAAGCGGCATATTACAATAATTTCCTTCAATAAATAAAGCAGTGTACTGTTCTATCATGCAATTTGTAAATTCATTAATAATAGTCTACTTAAAATTTTCGACACGAACGTTGTAAATTTCTCTTTAAGCTCATTTCATGTTTCGTAAATATAATTTTCCGAGGAATTTTGCAATAAAAGTTGTTGCCTAGCAAATTTACGCATCTCAGATTATAGTCTGTGAAACTTAGATGATTATTGCGAAATTGCATTTCTGACAATCATGTAACCACAGTCTAGTATATACAGTCGCGAAGCTCAATACGTAGTAAATATTAGAGTTGGGTCGATTCGTGAACGAATCGTTCCTTCGAACGACTAGTAATAAAGAATCGTACGAATCGATTCGTGGTATCAACGAATCGTCGTTCAAAAGAATAGTAACGAATTGACATGGTATCGTAACCCACGATTCTATTTACTTGTTTGATGTAACCTGTCAGCGGACATTTCCGAACCGTGTCGAATACTCCCGAGCGAGAGTGAAATCAAAATACTGCATTTGTTAAGTATGGAAAATAATGAACACAAACCTGAAATGTGCATAGTTAAATAGAGATGTAATGCAAAAAATGTACTTCGTAATAAGGTTCAGTTGATAAATTATAATTTATCTTGGGTAATTTTGTAGATTAATGGAGGTCATGCTGAATGGTTCCAGCCAATGAGAAAGAGACAATCCGATGTCTCGCCTCTTATGCCATCTATGCGAGAGATGTAGAACGTTTTTGTTCTACGCGTGGTTTGCAAAGGAAAGTGTCCTGTAAGTCGTTCGTTGACGAATCGTTGGAATCGCAGAGTAGGAGGAATCGTGAACTCGTTGACGATTCAAAAGAATAGTTGGAATCGCAGACTGAGAAGAATCGTGAACGAATCGTTAGAATCGATTCGTAATGTATGATTGAATCGTTGGAATCGACTTCTGATAAAGAATCGTGTTGCCCAACTCTAGTAAATATGCAAACATTAGATAGTTGCTCACCACTAGAATCGCTAATATCGCCTCATCACAGGCAATGCAAAATAGTACCGTCACAGTCTATTGTTTCTAGCACCCTCAAAACTCAAGCTTCGTGACTGTATATAGTAAACTGTGATATAACCAAGTACATTATGTTGGGATGAAGTCAATACATTTGAAGTACGGTAACAAGCTTCATTTTCTACTTCAGAAAGTGTGGATTCGGGTATAAATGGCTCAGCAGTTTCTATTTGAATATCGTCACTATCATTTCTATTTGGCCTATGTACATTTAGTAGTTGCCCAGAAAAGTTTTTCCATCTGTTCAAGATGGGCTGAGAGTCTGCAAGCAAGTCACCATTCTCATCCTTGATCACGTTTACCCTTGCCTGATATCCTTTCTTAAATTCCTTTATACCCTTATATAAATCTCTAATATTTTTATTCTTAGTATTTGTTTGTACCTAATTCAGTTTTTTCTTCAAGTAATCTCTGTTTTTGTTTCTCTGTTTTTGTTCCTCTGTTTTGTTTTTCGAGTAGGTTATTTTACGACGCTTTATCAACAGCTTAGGTTATTTAGCGTCTGAATGAGATAAAGGTGATAATGCCGGTGAAATGAATCCGGGGTCCAACACCAAAAGTTACCCAGCATTTGCTCATATTGGGTTGAGGGAAAACCCTGGAAAAAACCTCAACCAGGTAACTTGCCCCGACCGGGAATCGAACCCGGGCCATCTGGTCTCGCGGCTAGACTCGCTAATCGTTACTTCACAGGTGTAGATTTTTTGTTCCTAAGTGCACGAATCGCTTCCCGTCTTTCATTGAAATAATTATCTCCATTCGCCTGGACTGAATATTGTAATAAATGATTTAAACACATTTGCAAAGTAAATACAAATGTACGGTTATAAAGAAAGAAATCATCTTAAGACAAAATTCCTTTAATAATCAAATGTTAAAAGAAATAAATGCTTTAGTTTACTTAAGTTGTAGCAATTCGCACTTATTCCAATGATCCGGAAATTAAACTTCGAAAATGTGTTCTTCTGACTCTCTTATTAAACAATGATTATGCCTGTTTTATTAAATGGGTTTGAAACGTGGACTTTGATCGCAATACAAAATAATCCAAAGGATAGAATCTGGAGGCATGCGCGTAGTAAGACTCTTAGCGTGACAGTCGTTAAGAGATCATGAAAACAAACAATTGAAAGTCACGTGCATCACAGAAGTAATAAACAAACATCGCAAGAAATGGCTGCAGACAGAATTGTAAAGAAATTATTCAACTATCGATCGAAAAGGCGGAGGGACATTGCGACTCTATCAAGGAGTGAATGTATGATGATTTATGTGGGAACTGAACATGTTAATGTTTAATTAGGATAATAAATTAGTACATTATGCAACGAGCCTATAATGATAGTAATTAAGAATCGAGTATGGATATTTATGAAACGAGCGCAAGCGAGTTTCATAATTTTCATACGAGCTTCTTAATTACCATTATAGGCGAGTTTCATACGACTTTTTATGCTCGACCATATTTCTAACTTGAAATTACCGGTATTCAGATGTATACATTTTATTTGTAACTGACAAGATCGGAAGTGACCTTGTTCTAGGTCGTGAATTGTGAGATGTGCGCAGACACGAAAGAATTGATTTTTTCCGAGGAACAATAATGTCATTGACCTTGACGTAGTCCCGTTAAACTTGATAATATTATAATATTATAACCTTGATTATTGAATTCGACATTGAAAAACGAGATGACAAATTGAATTTATTTGAATATTATTTACAATTAACGCTAATTATTATAGTAACAGAACATAACCTTCTGCGACAGTATTGGATTTCCAGCCTCCGTGACTTTTCGCTAATTCTCTTTCGATTGCATATCCGAGAATAATCGATACTTGCGGTTTTATAACCGTACAAAGCTGACTTGTCATTGGCTGAACACATGTAAGCTGAGTTATCATTGGCTGAAGACCTGTACTTTAATGAGTAGGTGTACTTTAATGACATGCATTAAAGGACTGCTACCGGGTGTATAATTAGTACATTTCGGCATGGTCGAGCATAAAATAAATTATGATTTTATTAGTTCGACATTCATTCATTCATTCATAGTGTTCTGCCCAAGGGTAGGTCTTTCATTGCAAACCCACCATTATTCAGTCTTTCCTATTCTGCCTTCCTCTTTGTCTCTAAATCTTAATGTCATCTATCATCTGATATCTTCTTCTACCCCGAACTCTTCTCCCTTTCACCATTCCTTTCAGTGCATCCTTCAGTAGACAGATTCTTCTCAACCAGTGACCCAGCCAATTCCTTTTCCTCTTTATGGTCAGTTTCAGCATCATTCATTCCTCATCCACTCTTTCCAACACAGCTACGTTTCTTATTCTGTCTGTCCATTTCATACGCTCCATCCTTCTCCATATCCACATTTCAAGTGCTTATAGTCGTTTCTCTTCACTTCGTCGTAATGTCCATATTTCTGCACCATACAATGTCACACTCCACACAAAGCATTTCACTAGTCTCTTCCTTAGTCCTTTTTCTATTAAAAGCTTCCTTTGCCATTGCTATCTCCTTTTGACTCCCTGGCTGCATCTCATGTTACTGCTTACAGTACACCCCAAGTATTTGAAGCTGTCCACTTGTTCTACTGCCTCATTCAGAATTCGCACGTTTACCTTCTTTACTTTTCTTCCTTTGACCATGGTCTTCGTCTTGTTGGCATTTATCTTCATTCCACACTGCTCACAGCTGTCATTTAGCTCCACAGTGGAAAATTATTAAGGTAAGAATTAATTCTTAACTTTTGAAGGAAATAAATATTGCAAACACTGTACTATTATCAAATTACAGAAAAAGGCGTAAACGACATATTTTGTAGTGAAATTTTCTGCATAAGTTAATTTGTAATTCGGTAGAAAATGAGGAGGTTAAATAGAAGAAGAAACGGAGAGAGAATGAAGAATGTTTACATAATGCAGTTTGGCATTACGTGAACTGTAACTATTACAGGGAAACCCTGCTTCAATATAACTTTGTCTATCAGATTTCGAACCTTGTTTCCATAGCATGTTCCATGTAATGTGATTATAATTCTTTGATCCAAAACGGGGTATTTCCATATTCTGTTCCCCACCTTCAAGGGAAGAACGTTGCTTTAAAAACAAGGTAACACTGCGTATATTTTTTATTTTCTCATTACATGATATGTGATGTTTTGCTCTGTGATTCCTCACAGTATAGCTATACTATTTCATGCAAATTTGTGCAAAATGGGTTAACTATATCTACTTACACAGTACAATTCATATAAGAATAAGGTTACCATATCTTGAAACGTAAAAATGAAGAGATCATAACAATCGGGCCTTTCAACCTCTAAATAACATCTTACAGATACAAATTCACGCAATGAGGCGAGGTCCTTCAATTTATAATACTTACTTACTTACTTACAAATGGCTTTTAAGGAACCCGGAGGTTCATTGCCGCCCTCACATAAGCCCGCCATTGATCCCTATCCTGAGCAAGATTAATCCAGTCTCTATCATCATATCCCATCTCCCTCAAATCCATTTTAATATTATCTTCCCATCTACATCTCGTCCTCCCTAAAGGTCTTTTTCCCTCCGGCCTCCCAACTAACACTCTATATGCATTTCTGGATTCGCCCATACATGCCCTGCCCATACAATGCGTGCAGGTCTGTGTTGTGTAACTTTCTCCATTCTCCTGTAACTTCATCCCTCTTAGCCCCAAATATTTTCCTAAGCACCTTATTCTCAAACACCCTTAACCTATGTTCCTCTCTCAAAGTGAGAGTCCTAGTTTCACAACCATAAAGAACAACCGGTAATATAACTGTTTTATAAATTCTAACTTTCAGATTTTTTGACAGCAGACTGGATGATAAAAGCTTCTCAACCGAATAATAGCAGGCATTTCCCATATTTATTCTGTGTTTAATTTCCTCCCGAGTATAATTTATATTTGTTACTTCTGCTCCAAGATATTTGAACTTCTCCACCTCTTCAAATTCAATTTATAATATGATTTCAAATATTTAATATGCCGCATGTCTGATATCTGATTCCTAAATTATTATAATTTGAATATGCATACTATGGAAAGACATAAAAACTGCAATAATAAACTTCACCGTCTAACCAAATTTCAGTCACTCGTGTTCATTTAAACTTCATTTATACAGTCTATAAATATTTATCTGTTGGCCCGATTCAGTTTAAAATGTCAGGGATTTTTAACAAGTACAAATTAATGATGCACAGAGATGATAAACATAACCACAGCAACCTTACAATATTTTACCACAGTCTACTACATACAGTCACGAAGCTTGAGTTTTGAGGGTGCTAGAAATAATAGACTGTGCCGGTACTATTTCGCATTGTCTGTAATGAGGCGATATTAGCGATCCTAGTGGTGAGAAACTATCTAATGTTTGCATATTTACTACGTATTGAGCTTTGTGACTGTATATACTAGACTGTGATTTTACTATAAACGTTTGGAAATTTTACTACGACGTTTCTCCACATTTTTTTCCCAATCTTAGTTAATGCTGAAGAATACGTAATATAGTTCTAGTAGTCTACTATAATTTATTAATTGACCCAAAAGAACTGAAGCGCTCAACATTTAGGGATGCAATTATCAATCATTTTCTCATTCACGAATCATGAAGAACGATGTGAAAGACACGTTCTGATGTACGTTTGAGTCCAATTCATCGAACCTCGAAAATCATATAATGCAAGGCATCGATATTTTCTGAAGTAGCTACAGAAACAGGTCTTCCAACAGTGTGTTCATATTTGAACCCCGTTCTTCCTCTGTCTCACATTCTGCAACTTAATTTCTTTTACTGTGGCGAATGAAGGACAATGATCCCTTAATGTATTCACCATATCTACATAAACATCCTTGCTGGACAACCTTTTGAAAAGTAGGCACTTCATCACCGATTGATATTCAGTTTTATCAAACCTAAATAATTTAACTGATGTAATTTTTGTAAATATTTAAAATAAGAAATTGGTCAAATTTTTTACCACCTTATGCTTTACTACTATTTCGCTATAAGTTATGTTAATGCTCCTTTTTATAGTTTATTTAAAATTTATAACCATCGACCGGTTTTGAAGCCATGAACTTAGGATCTAATGTCAACTACGGCGATCACTATGCCACCGATGACGACACACTGCGTTGTTACGTTTGATTGTGACTTTATTACAACTTCTTCGCATAATTCTGCAGTAATCATGTACAAATAAATTGGTGTGCATGTAGCATTAATATTATTATTTCATTATTGCCTGTTTTTCCTTAAAAAGTTATTTTTTTTTTTGTTGTTGTAGCTACTTGCATTAACTTCGTGAATTGAATGAAAGTAAATTTAAATAATTCGTTTTTATTGCAGCAATTTAAAGTCAGGGTAATTCTATAATCGGGCAACAGACCATGAAAGGCAATGATAACACAAAATAAGCTCAATGGTTTCTTCCTTCACATAATCCATTAAGATATGATGCACTTGGCATGCCAGAGATTACTTTAACTTATGTAATTTCTTAATCGCGTGTATGTATGAGCTCAAAAAGCAGGGACTTCATTCGCGAGTTTGTTTGTAGGCTACAGATTGTCCCCTTCAGGGGAGAGCACGGACTGGGACTGTCTTCGCACACAGGCCGCTTGGGTGAGCCCATTGTACTACCCGGGATGGAATGGTGTGCATGTCCTAAGGCCCCCGCGCTATAAATCATTCTGCGCGCCGATAAAACTTTCAAAACATGACATGTCCATTTTCAGAAAATACATTTCAGATGCCAAAAACTTATATCTCTGCAATGAACAAAATATTTTCTGTGGTGAAATATTAAAGATTATTTTTTACTATAGATTCATATAAAAGTTCACCATAGAAAAAAGTTCGTTTATTACAGAGACACATACGAGTACGAGTATTTGTAGCATTTTCTGAAAATGGACATGTCAGGTTTTGAAAGTATGCTCTTCACATAATCCCTTTACCTTCCCGCTTAGGCCTCACCGCGGGTCCTCATCCCCGGTCCTGCGAGCCCAGTGGAGAGGCCACGGTGCATAGCACTACCACCAGCAACGAATGACCACATATCCGAGTTCGGTGGCGGTCCGCAGCCGACTGCATATCGGAGCAAGTCTGAATAAACTGAGATGATGATGATGATGATGATAAAAGAGGGGAAGTGTAATTTTGATGGCAAAATAAGTCCCAGGTCCAACGCCGAAAGTTACCCAGCAATTTTTCTTCAATTGGTTGAGGGAAAACCTCGGACCCACTCGTTTCACGGTCAGACGTTCTAATCATTACTCCACAGCAATGAACGTACTTTTGTGCATACAAACTCTTTAATTTAACATCCGTTTAAATTAACAATGGAGTCCACACCTGTGGAGTAACGGTCAGCGCGTCTGGCTGCGAAACCAGGTGGCCCGAGTTCGATTCCCGGTCGGGGCAAGTTACCTGATTGAGGTTTTTTCCGGGGTTTTCCCTCAACCCAATATGAGCAAATGCTGGGTAACTTTCGGTGTTGGACCCCGGACTCATTTCACCGGCATTATCACCTTCATCTCATTCAGACGCTAAATAACCTAGATGTTGATAAAACGTCGTAAAATAACCTAATAAAATAAAAAAAATTAACAATGGAATAGGTGGAACCACTGTACTGATTTCTCAATTAGTATCAATCTCACAGCATTTTATAGATTCAATCCTTGTCCTTTTAATAAAAAACTGAGCTTAGGCTGTGCCTTGAAAATGTGGCTAAAATGGGAGAAGAGCTAATGACGAAGGAGAGGAAGGAAAATGTGGAAAGAGGATAAATGATTAAGAGAAGATAAGGAAAGAAGAAAGAATCGGGGTAGGCTGTATCGAAGAAACAGCTGCAAGTTTTATGGGTGAATACATCTCTCAACCGCTCCAATCTGCGCTGCATATGCCTCGACATTTTACCAATTTAACTTGTCGACTGCTCATTGTTGTTCAATCGAGATTGTAGCCTGAGTCGTCACAAAACGTTTGACACCACTGCGAATATTCTATCGCTTCGCGTACTCGAGTTGCACTGCCTCGACAGTCGCGCTACCCTCCAATTCGTGCCTTAAATTCTCCCCTCCCGCGTATCTCTAGATGACGCCATCCGCCCCAATTCAAGGTCACGTTGGATACTTTGTTTCTTCGTCTTAGGAATATGTCGTGTAGTTTAGAAATTACAAGCGCGACAAAACTGGCCTGAAGATGTGTCGGTCGACTTTCTGGAATGGCACTCTAGTACTTGAAAATTATTTTTCATACATCTCAATTTAAACTTTAATACAAAAAATAATTAATATTAAAATTATTATAAATTAATTCAACATTAGACATAAATCCAGGTTTGAGTCGCCATTGAAGTTATTTTACGTTACATAAATTTGGAAAGGTATGTTCATAAAACGTGATATCCATTACCAAGACAGATTTAGGACCTAGAAATTATATAAACTGTATACAAACTTATGTTTGAAATCTCTCTGATTCCAAGTTGCACTTATTTTTGTATTTCGGCAATCCTTCCAATAAACTCAACGTCAATGGTTCTAAATCAATTGTTGACAAATAACTGACGAACTATCGGGATATGAATTGAGTATCGTAGATTGTTGCTGACTGTCACAATGACGTTTTCTATTATCATTTCACTTCGAACTTTTCATAAGGTCAATGCATACTATTAAAGCTTATTGCTGACCTTTGTGATATGGAAGTGTATTTAATTGACGAATGATATGCTTAATCTAGTGCAGCTGATGCAAGATGTCTGTATCCGGTAGATTTTCCAGTCGCTGTTTGCCGAAGTTCAAGCCATTTCAAACAATAAATTTAAAATTTGGATATACTAGTTGGATTTAGAAACGAGTTTAGACTGAAAGATCGCGAGAATCGGGCCAATTGATTTATAACGTGATTTCTCTCCTATTTGTACTCTTATTTCCAGGAACTGGTTAAATAACCGATTCTTAGATATAGACAACGGATTGATCATGGACGAACCATAGACCAGTGTGATCTTCACATCGAATTTATTTAATTTTTCCTTTTTGAACCATATTTAGTCCACTGTTTACTCAACATCAATGCTTCGATAAAATATTTAAAGGGAAGGACACTATTGGCCTGCAAAAATTTAGTGAAATTCATTTTTTTATATCTCAGCTACTATGAAAGCTAAATGAACAAAATTTTTCATGTTTAATATACATACATTACACTTTATAAAACACTATTCGGAATATTAAAATATCTAATAATTACCTGCATAAATAATATCAAATTTTCATAATTTATTTTACAATCGTAAAGTATTTACATAATAAAATATATTATTTTATTGGAATGTTTAAAGACCTACATCAACAACATAGTCTAGGATCTTTTACCTATTCCTTCAAGAATGTTTTTTCTTAATCGTTACCTTCAATATTAAATGCTCTAAAATTTTTATTAAGAAAAAATATTTCCTGAAGGAACAGGTAAAAGATCCTAGACTGTACTGTTGATGTAGATCTTTAAAATATGTCCGTAAAAGAACCATGCAGATATTAAATTAATTGTACATTTTATTATGTAAAAGCTTTACGGTTGTAAAAAATTATGCAAATTTGATATTATTTTTACAGGTAATTATTAGCTATTTTAATATTCTGAACAGTGTTTTATAAAGTGTAATGTATGTATATTAAGCATGAAAAGTTTTGTTCATTTAGCTTTTATAGTAGTTGAGATATAAAAAAATGAATTTCACTAAATTTTTATAGGCCAATGGTGCGCCATACATGTATGATATGAATAATGACAATACTAATAAGATTAATTTAAATGACACTAATTTTGATAGAGTTTCCTGTTTTAAGTATCTGGGTTCCACGGTGAAAGACAATAATGATGCTATGACTGATATAAAAGAGAAAATGCAAGCTGGGAATCGAGGTCTTTGGGCATTGAATAAAACTATGAAGTCCAGGTGTATCTCAAGAAAAGCTAAAATAAGAATATATAAAACTATTATTAAACCAATAGTAGTATATGGAAGTGAAACCTGGACTCTATCTGAAAGGGCAATAAAGATCTTAAATGCCTGGGAAAGGAAAGTATTACGGAAAATCTTTGGGCCTACTTATGAGCAAGGGTTTTGGCGAATCAGAACACATTCTGAGTTATATGAAAGATATTAACATTGTTGTTGACATAAAACTCAGAAGGTTAGAGTGGCTGGGACGCCTGGAAGACAGGAGTGATTGGTCGGATGTTCTGAGGGAGGCTAAGGCTAAACTACAAGGGCCGTAATGCCAATGATGATGATGATGATGAATGGTGTGCTTCTCCCCTTAAACAAGAATACCAAACAATTGGACAGACATCTAGAATTTCGTAACAGTTAAGGAGTTATATGATGAAACGTTGCAGGGATTGTTAGGCCTATACCAGGCGAAAGGTCATTCTCAGCATTCCGTTATGGGGACACTTATGTGAGTTTTAAAACTACTGCAGTTTTCATCCAAAATTTATTAATTTTAAAGTACATAAACATGCCTACTACCATCTATTCTAAATTTGGTGCCATTAGGGCTAATAGTTTTGAAATTATATCTTTTAAATATATTTTATATTGACGTCACTAAAAAGGCTCCTTGTGACGACAAAATTTTCTAAATTTTCAGTTCATATTGGCTCAAAAGCTTGAAAATAGTCATGGGAATATAAATTAATTAGCTTTTTGAACTCAGTCTAAAATAGAGAATCACAATACATTTTAAGAGGATTTTTCTTCATTTTTCACCATAGTGTCCCCTTAAATGTAAGCGTACTTTCGTTGGAACACAAAATAATTACAATTGAAGGGTTCAGAACCATAGTGGGCCAAGCGCCATTTACTAAAACCGTAGAAAACAAGGGTTAAAATGAAGTTATTACCATAATTCAATGGAAACATATAGCAAGTAATATAAAGTATACACATTAAAACTAAATGATATGTCAATCTTCATTAAACTATTGTATTCACTTAACTTTAACCCTTGCTTTCTCCGTTTTTAATAAATGGCGCTTGGCCCACTATGGCTCTGAACCCTTCAATTGGAACGGAAGCAATTAAAACAGAGTGAACTTAACCCTTAGTTGCCTGACGGTACTTAGAAGTACCGTGATTTATTTTGCATACTGAAAGACCTGGAAGAATAATAAACCGCCAGAAATTACGTGCAACCTGATAAATAAAATCCATCAAGGATACTGACAGTACTGTACACAGAAATATGACCTTTAAAAAAAAAAAAAAAAAAAAAAAAAAAAAAAAAAAAAAAAAAAAAAAAAAAAAAATAAAAATAAAAAATTTCTGAAAAAATTACTGTATGTTTTTAAATCATATTCTAACAACATTCACTAAAGAAAACGGATTTATTTTAATTTTTTCTTATGTCCGGCAACAAAGGGAATGTGGAACAAACTTCAGGAGGTGAACACAAAGAGAACTAGACTGCATTAAACCCTTAAGGTGGCTGCGTGGTCTAGAGCAGTGTTTCTCATCAAGTGGTTACGCATACCCCCAGGGCTTACTGAAAACGACAGGAGTACAATTTTTTTTTTCTTCATAATATTGCTAATATGGTAGGCTATAAGGCCCTGAGACAAATAACGTCATGTATATCTTTAACGCCACCCTATTCATTCTTGTCAACGACACTTGATTTCGGTAGTGCACTACAGTAGGTCATCCTGCATTCGCTTGTCATGTAGTGATGGAATGAGCCACTAGCTGTCCGCTGACATTTACCAGTGACATGATATTCCACCATTTTGCTGTTGTGTGTTGAAAGTGAATGGCTGTTCTTATATCAAGATAAGAGGCAATATTTTATTTTGTGTGTTGAGCAAATAATAACTATACTAAACTATATATTTTCGTGATCCTTAAACATTCTTCTATGGAGAGAAAGTATTTGCTATATATAAAGTTTTGAAATGTTAGAGAAACAGGAGTGTAAAGTTATCAAGTACTCAGTAGCACTTTAACGCGATGTGGCGTTAAAGGTCTACAGATTAGTACATTATGCAACGAGCCTATAATGGTAGTAATTAAGACGCGAGTATGTTTGTTTATAATTTCATAATTTCCATACGAGCGTCGTAATTACCATTATAGGAGTCCACACCTGTGGAGTAACGGTCAGCGCGTCTGGCCGCGAAACCAGGTGGCCCGGGTTCGAATCCCGGTCGGGGCAAGTTACCTGGTTGAGGTTTTTTCCGGGGTTTTCCCTCAACCCAATACGAGCAAATGCTGGGTAACTTTCGGTGCTGGACCCCGGACTCATTTCACCGGCATTATCACCTTCATTTTCATTCAGACGCTATATAACCTAGATGTTGATACAGCGTCGTAAAATAACCCAATATAAAAAAAATTAAAAAATTACCATTATAGGCAAGTTTCATATGACTTCTTATGCTCGACCATATTTCACTTGAAATTATTCATAAGTATTCATGTTATGGTTATGTGAGGAGCGGAACTGACCTGAATTGTGAGATGTGCGCAGACGCGAAAGTATTGATTTTTTCCGAGGCACGAATGTCATTGACCTTGATATAATCTAGAGAATAACATGAACATTAGTCTTGATATAACCTGGAAATTGATTTAGAATTGAAAAACGAGATGACAAATTGAATTTATTTAAATATTATTTACAATTAACGCTAATTATTATACATTACCTTCTGCGACAGTATTGGATTTCCAGCCTCCGTGACTGTTCGCTAATTGTCTTTCGATTGTATATCCGAGAATAATCGATACTTGCGGTTTTATAATGGTACAATGATGATTTCTCATTGGCTGAACAACTGAATTATAATGAATAGGTGTACTTTAATGAGGTGCATTAAAGGGCTACTACCAGGTGTATAATTACTACATTTCGGCATGGTCGAGCATAAAAAAATTTAAGTTATGGTAATACGGTATTCATTTGTTTAACGACAGTCCTCAGGTTTTAATAATATTTTTATTGCTTTTATATTCATATTGTATGAGGTATTTACATCATAAATGTGGAAACATAAGGAAAAACATTAACCTTTCAACTTACAATTGTTCAGAGGGTACACGGTGATGATATTGGTTCAACTGTTTATCACATTCTTAATTTTTTGTTTTACTTGTGGAGAACATTAATATTTAACTAAGGCTAATGCTTTTGTGTTTATAACTTCCTACTGTGTCTCTTTGTCTCTTTTTTAAAGTAAGGAGTTACCGGAAAACATATTTTCCTAATCCATCTTGTGTTTCAGCTTCAGATCAAGAGTATTTCATTAGTGATTTTGTATCTTTTATCAGCAGAAACTGTCGACCTGGTTGGCGAGTTGGTATAGCGCTGGCCTTGTATGCCCAAGGTCAGGGGCGGCTTTTATTAAGGGACAATGGGCACGTGCCCTCCCAGTGATTTTTATTATCCTATTATGACTATATTATAATACAATTTAATTGCATTATGAAATAATAACTTAAAGAGTGTCACATTTTCATTGCTACTAATGTTTTCAGAATGTGTAGTAGTCTACGAAACTCAAGTTTTCTGAACAGGTAATAAAATGGGCTCTCTCTTCTCGTGCCCAGCGATGGACGAGGAAGGGATGGGGGTGCGAGTTGTAGGAAGGCGGAGCTCTTTGCCTCAGACCGTGTGCTTTGGGCACGTATTTGCCGTGCCCACCAAGCCTCTTTAGTTTAGGAACAGTCCAATTAGCAGCGTGCCATTTTTAGGGGTGTTGATACTTGCTGAATAGAAGACGACATTTTACAGCTGAACTTGACATGAAAAACGTTAAATGTAAGTTTACTAATTTAGAAGCTCGACTCATTGTATAAATCACGTGTGTATGTATATATAGATATTCATTTGTCACAGTTATGTTGTTAATGATCCCTGTAAACTTTTATGCTTCCATCGTATCCAAAAAAGAAAGTTTACATTACAATACATGAAGCTGGCAGTTCTCAAAAAGCTTTGTCACTGACAATAGAGAATCTTGGCGGGCGTTTTGCCGCCTTCAGTGCACACTACAGTTTTCAACTGAGTTTCTTCAAGTCTAGTGCTGCGGTAGTAAGAAGGCAGGCAGTTCCGTGATCTGTGAGTACGAACGAGTGAGAATCAGCGCATTTCTGTGAATTACACTTAGAATTCCATTTAACTTTCCTCTGGGCGTAGCAATGCTCTCAATTGAGAGAAAGATGGTACATTCTATTCCGAACTTCAACAATAGTTATAGGCCTAGAGGTTTTTCTCGCAGAAAGAACCGAAAAATGGAGCTCATCTACAAGAATTAGAAAGGTTAGTGCACATAAATTGGTTTTATATGTTTTTAATTTTCAGGGTTCATCATTAAGGTTGTGCCCCACTTGACAGAATGGCCTTCGGCCGCCACTGCCCAAGGTTGCGGGTTCGATCCCGGGCCAGGTCGATGGCATTTAAGTGTGCTTAAACGCGACAAGCTCATGTCAGTAGATTTACTGGCATGTAAAAGAACTCCTGCGGGACAAAATTCCGGCACATCCGGCGACGCTGATATAACCTCTGCAGTTGTGAGCGTCGTTAAATAAAACATAACATTTAACATTCAGCAGAAACTCGAATATAGTTGCCTAGTTGAATTTGTGTTGCTTAAGAAAAATAATTCATTAATAAATTTAAGTATATAGGTTACTAGAAAATAGATGGCGTTAATTGGACTAGTTGTTCCTAATAACGCCAGTGTATAAAGTTTTCCTATTTCAGTTGTATTTATTCTCCAGAATATATCACCATTTTCATTGTCCTATTTTCTAAAGATAAGATTATAGTTACTTTGTAATAATTTTTGCGTTTGTACATAACTTATTTCCAGAGCAACAGTGACTTAAGTGTTAAGGTGGCGTCATTTGATACGTGTACCTTACTCATTAGGAATTTTATTAGCTTTCTGTTGTTAATGCATCGCTTTGACGGAACTTTTCTCTTTGCTCTACACAGTCCAGTTTTTCACGTCTAACTGAAATGAAAAGTAAACTACGAAAATGGTACAATTGTAGCTGTAAGTGCAGTCAGACTAAGAATGGATCAAATTATGTCAAGAGAACTGACTCTTTTCGTAATAGGGAAACTTTGTTCACAACGACCCCTACATTTTCTTAACATCTTAATTAATTTTTACACGGTACAATATTTCAGCATGTATGTAGTTTATGAATATCAATCATAATTAGCAGAAAAACACTTTTTCTCTATTTTAATAAACCAAATCACCTTGTCAATTTTACACTTCATATATTGACATTCTTTGCGTTGATTCAACATTACTAAAAAAAAATAACATGAGTAGCCTACCTGTACCATAAGTAATGTCATTAATTTTAGGGGTTTATTCCTTGATATATTTCAAACAAAATGTTTAATACAATTTTGCTCGTTTTTACTTCCTTTTCGAGATAAAACTGTTTCATATGAAATATTTCCTAGAGTGTTTCGGGAAAGCCATTGATTTAATTTGCAATATGCTCAGTCAATTTAAGAGAGCAGTGTGTTCTGATAATAAATGATTGATATAATTTTAGTTTTGCCCTTTAAATGTCCAGAAATTTGACCCGAATAAATATAACATTGAAAAATTCCTTTGCAGAACGGTTCACCCTGTGTGTTTATTATAACTTACAGGGTGTCTCCAACCTTTAGGGTCAAAATTATACAGATGGTAGAGCATTTTGACAAAAGAAACCAATGGTAGGAAATGCATATTTCAGGAGCTATAAGGTCTGCCCTTCCCCATAAGCCCCCCTTTTTCTAACAAACAACTTAAAGCCCTAGTTCAGAGTAGATAAATTATGAAATACATGTGCAACGTCACTCATGTCGCAATGCGAAAGGACAGGGAACCTATCAATTTGCAGATTCAGAATTCACGGCGTCTCTCCTGGCGGTCTTCACCTGCCTTGTCATCGAAAAACAGACGACAGAGTCTTCTCGACTCCTTCTGCGAAATGACAGTTCATTTCAATATGCAGATCTAAACCAGCTATCTCCTCGTCCCGTCCCGTGATCATTTTGATCACATTTCCGTCCCCTCGTGTATGTGGTACCTAAGAGGTTACGTCCATTTTCGGTTTTCCCCTTCAACATTTTCTAGAACTTCTTCAGTGGAGCAGCGTAACCCGGAGTGAGACTAGTGGCCAACAGGCTTGGAGCTCACATATTTAGTTTCTTACAGCCCCCAACCCCTTGCAAGGACGCATTTTGCGTACATTTTAAATTTTTTTCCTCCATATTCTCCTCTCTTTTTCGATTGAACAAGTAATATGTTTGAAGAACATTTTTACAACGTGCTGAAATTTTTTACACACATAACAACTTACATCTCATAGCAACTGTTCGCAGTGGTGATCACCAGTCTTGATACATCCAGAACAACGCATGACATTTTGCTCCACTCTCTTAACTATCCCTGGTGTCTGTTGTACAATGAGGCAGGCAGGTAAGAATCTGTTGCCCAGGTGATCATGGACATGAAGTGGCAGTGTTACAACCACATTCTCTTGCAAACAACAAGATATTGAATGTTTTATTTCCAAAACAACATACACCTCGTAGCAACAACTTAGAGCTCAGAGCAGTTGTTGACAGTGGCGACCACCTGTCTCAGTACATGCATTACAACGACGCATGAAATTTTGTAAACAATAACAAATTTCACCATGGAAACGCCAGGCAGTTTTTCTTATGAAAATTAAAGCAGCTCACAGAAACGTTCCTCACATACAATTTCAAGATCTCGTGGTGTCTGAAATATCCACTTCCGACCACTGGTTCCTTATGTCAAAATGCTCAGTTTAGAGTCGTTTATCATTGTATAATTTTGACCCTAAAGTTTGGAGACACCCTGTATATAGTTTTATTGTATATATTTTAGTGGAACGCTATAACAATATCAAGCTAGTAATAGGCGTAGCATTTTCCTGCCGATCCGGAGTTGCGCTCGAGCGTGGGTTTGATTCCCGCTTGGGCTATTAACCCAGATTTTCCCACGGTCCTTTTTTAAGGACAGTTGCAGTGCCTTCGGATATTATGTCATTGTTGGTGTTAGGGACATTTTATAAGTTGTGCGATAATGTTGGTAGTATTTGTTAGCTTTAGAAAATATACGTTCCTTGTTTCAGTTTATTTCAACATTATTTAACCGATTTTTGAGACTAACTAATTTGCTACTGTATTTTTATCACAAAAATTTTTGGGCTTATCTGGGTTAACTGGGTGGGTTTTTCCCCGAGGTTTTCCCTAGCTGTAAAGCGAATGTCAGGTAATCTATGGCGAATCCCCAGCCTCATCTCGCCAAATACGATCCCGCTATCACCAATCCTATGTACGCTAAATAAACCAATAGTTGATACAGCGTCGTTAAATAGCCATCTAAAAGACATCAAGCTTCTGCTATGAATAATTCGTATCTAAATTACAGATTCAGACTTACCGGCGCGCCGATAACTGAACTACCAGAGCATCGGGTTTCCACGTTGGTAATTAGGTTCGAATCCTGGAGGACTAAGTGAAATTTGTAGTGGAAAAAAGACTGTTGGGGGTGTTTTCGCGGGATACTCCTGTTCCTAGCAAATTCCACTATTGTTCCATTATTATAGCACCTGGTGCTGTTTACCCTAGATCGCCTTGTACGACGGAACACCAAGGGCACCGCTATGGCGCCAAAAAGATGTACACTTGACACCTCATTCCTAAAGGAAACTTGGATGAAAGACACAAGTGCCTGCCAATACAATGGAAGAAAAGATAACATCATACTTACAGGAACGCCAATCTGATCGTCGTACACATTGCATAGCGATTAACAGAAATAATCAGCTATAGTCCGACCATCGGTTCTGTGCCCCCGTAAGATATGCGAACTGAACCTTAATTCCTTTTCAGCCTCGGCAATTAATTTCTCTCCCCGTATTACTATTTCTCTCTTTTCTATCCCTCTCTCTTTCTGTCCCCCACTACTCACAATTTTGAGCCTTCTTGCGGGACAGTTTATTTGCACTTGCAGTCCAGTGTTGTCAACTCAACATGAACACTGTAGCACGGGGTGGTGAAAGAAATAATAATAATAATAATAATAATAATAATAATAATAATGATTTATTTTAGCTGGCAGAGTTAAGGCCGTAAGGCCTTCTCTTCCACTCAACCAGCAAAAAGTGTATATACATATGCATGAACTTACAAAGAATCCAACAATTTGATTGAGATGAGAGTTACATGTATACAAAAGTTATTTACAAATTAAACAACAAAATACTATGAACTATTAATTAAACACTGAAATAACTGTGTAGCAGAATTAAACTAAAATACATAGAATGTTAATATATTTCAAATAATATTAGATAATAGAAAGAGATTATTACGAGACAATTAAAATACAGCACAATCAGGATGATGTCTAAAGAAAAAAGTAACAATGTAGTCAGTGATAGTTTAAATCAGTATGATTGGAGTGAAATGCTAATAAGGTTATCTTTTAAGCTGTTCTTAAAGGTGTTTATTGTCTTGCAGCCCCTAATACTTTGTGACAAGGAATTCCATTGACGCGAGGTGGATATTGTAAAAGATTATGAATAACAAGATGTTCTATGAAGAGGTATACTTAGCGTGCCACAGATAAGTGATCTGGTATTTACGTCGTGGTTAGAGTATAGATAAGAGAAACGAGACGAAAGGTAATTTGGTGTTGAAGTGTGCAGAATTCGAAAGAGTAAAGACAAAGAGTGTAAAGTTCTACGTTCTTTAAGTCGGAGCCACGAGAGACTTGCGAAGGACGGTGATATGTGATCATACCGTCGGATGTTGCACACGTATCTGACGCACATATTCTGAGCTCGCTGTAACTTGACTGACAATTCAGAACTTAGGTCACTTAACAAAACGTCACAATAATCAAAGTGCGGCGTTACTAGGGTTTGCACTAGGGTAAGTTTTAGTTGCTGGGGCAAGAAGTTTCTCAAGCGACTCAAACAGTGAATGGAGGAACAGATTTTTTTTATCGTTTCTTTAACTTGAAAATTCCAACTTAGATTATTATCAAAAAAGAAGCCAAGATTTTTTACGACAGATGAATAAGGGATTAGCGTGTTGTTAAGAGTAACAACTGAAAGATTACTGTTATTAAGGGAGTTAACTAAACGCTTATGTCCAATAATTATGGCTTGAGTCTTACTTGGATTAAGTGCGAGTCCGAAATTGGCCGCCCAAGTGGAGACAGTGGCTAGGTCACAATTTAACTTGTCAATCGATTCATTGATCGTATTGGGTCTGGAATGTATGTAAAGTTGTAGGTCGTCGGCATAGAGGTGATATCGGCAATACTGTAAGTTCTTTGATACGTCATTAATGTAGATAGAGAAAAGTAGTGGACCTAATACGGAGCCCTGCGGCACTCCCGCCTTTGTGCATCTCCATTGGGAGAATTGATTATCAAGTGAAATATTATTAAGCAAATAATAGCATTTTGTATAAGTCAATCAGCGTCATTTGACCTACTTTAATTAAATTATGCATAAGTAATAATTAACCTTACAGTATTATAAGCAATATTCAAGAGACATGATACTGTTTGACGGAAGTTTGGCAACATCCTTATTCGGCAAGGTTCGTGGCCTGCTGTTTGACGTAGTGGGAGAGAAACGGGTGGAATGGGGTGAGTAGAGGCGTTAACTTTTCCAAGAACGACGACAGCGCTGAAGGGGCATAGATCCGATGGTACGACAATACCCTATTACTATTATTTTCTACGTGTCAGGGACCTTGAAAGTGTAGGCTATACCGGTATTATTTTTACAATTTTTATTCCATGTTGAATCTTTCGTACAATACTTTTAACACTTGAATATAAATATAATTGATTAAATGGTGATCTTACTCGTGTTAATTGTGTAGGCATGTGCGGCTTACAGCTGTTTCGGGGCTTCTTCACACCATCCTCAGAGCCTACTAGATCTCGGCGTCATCTCGAACTTCGCTGCCTGTTGTGTGGGTGCGTTCGATTGTTGAAAAGTGTTGAAATGTGATGTCAAATAGTGTGTGTGTTCTGAAATTGATCTGTGTGTTGAGAATTTGATCAGGGTGTGTTTTAGTGTGTCTGTATATTTCATATTGTTCTAGTGTGTTGAGTTTTTGGTTTTTAGATTGTATGTGTAGGATTTCCATGTCTGTATTTATGTTATTGTATGTGTGGTTAGCATTATGTGTTCGGCATATACATCTACATATGCCGAACACATAACTAATGCTAACCACACATACAATAATAGCCATCGGCGTGGCTCAGTCGGTTAAGGCGCTTGCCTGCCGGTCTGAAGTTGCGTTCGGGCGCGGGTTCGATCACCGCTTGGGCTGATTACCTGGTTGGGGTTTTCCGAGGTTTTCCACAACCGTAATGTGAATGCAAGGTAATCTATGGCGAATCCTCGGCCTCATCTCGCCAAATATCATCTCATTATCACCAATCTCATCGACGCTAAATAACCTCGTAGTTGATACAGCGTCGTTAAATAACCAACTAAAATAAAAAAAATACAATAACATAAATATTTTAAAAAATATCACGTATCGTCTTATGACAAGCAAATTTCATATAATCAGTTACTTTTTGAATTTAATTATAAAACTTTAAAATCTCGACGATTAATAAATAGCCAAATTTTACTCTATAAGACTGTTAATGGTATATTGAATAACTGTGATTTTCTTAAATTGCTTCAGTTCAATGTAAAAAGAACAGAATTACGTCATAGGCAACCTTTTATTATTCCTATTCCTAGAACTGTTTTCTTCCAGAACTCTCCATTGTTTGTTATGTGTAATACTTACAATTCTCTGTCTTTAAACTGTGATTCTCAATTGGATTTCAGTTTAACAATTGAAAAATTTCATACAATATTAAAAAGCATTGTATTTCCTTAGATATTTAAATTATGAAGAAGTGTTTTATAATGTTTTTACTCAAGTTTTTAAAATAATTTTGCATCATTATATTGACATTTGGCACTATATTAACTGTAATATTATAATATTCTAGCATCTATTATACCTTATTTTATTTCAAAGAGTGCAGTTCGGTGTTCAAATAAGCCACCGAACTGCACTCCTTGAAATAAAATAAGGTATACCATAATGTATTTTCTTTCTTTTGTTTGTGTTGTTTGTTTTGTTGTTTTTTTTCTCTCTCTTATTATGTATTTTGTGTATACATCTGTGTAAGCCACCTGTAATTGGAAGCATGCTTCTGTTGGTGGTGGATTTAAAAAACAAAAATAAAAAATAAAAATAAAAACCAAAAACTCAACACACTAGAACAATATGAAATATACAGACACACTAAAACACACCCTGATCAAATTCTCAATACACAGATCAATTTCAGAACACACACACACTATTTGACACCACATTTCAACACTTTTCAACAATCGAACGCACCCACACAACAGGCAGCGAAGTTCGAGATGACGCCGAGATCTAGCAGGCTCTGAGGATGGTGTGAAGAAGCACCGAAAAAGCTGTAAGCCGCATATGCTTACACAATTAACACGAGTAAGATCACCATTTAATCAATTATTTAATTATTATTTACTGTTATCAGGATAAGATTATGCTAGGAATAATATCATTATACTGATGATGACGAGAATGATGAAATAATTATTACAATGACCATAATAGTAATTCTATGTTCAGGTTCTAATTGTTAGGCTTAACATTATCGTAACACAACGTGTTTCGTTTTTCGAAATCTTATAATCCTGCAGATAATATGGAGTAAACAAAGTTGACACTAAGCGGTAAATAATGTATTTACTTAATTAAATTAAGTGTCTTACGTATTATTTTCCATACGAAGGCGTCAAAGTCACAGTGATGTAAGTCATACTTTTTAAAATTTTGACATAAGTGTAGAAATGCAACCAACTGTACACATGACACACTGTTATAGGAAAACATGAAGTAAATCACAGCTTCATTACAACATTGACAGATTGCAGCGCAAGTTATGTAGGTAAACGACACAGATGTTTTGTTATAAGCGATAGTGGCCTAAATCAGACAAACGCCGTTAAGCCGTTAGTGTTTCCAGTAGGTTACATCTGTGTTGTCTTTGTGCCATTGTTTTCAAAGTGTTAATACAGTAAAAGTTGTGTTTATTTTTTTTTCATTTGAATTATGGATTCTGTGGAAAGAGAGCCTAATCCTCTGTAAGCTTGGGATGAGACTATTGCTTCTCGAGGATCACAAGAAATTGGTTCTTGAATTCGAAAACACGTACAAACACTAGCATTCACGTCAGAGCATGTTGTCATGTACAGTGACACCTGCACCGGTCAAAACAGGAATATCAAATTATTATTATTATTATTATTATTATTATTATTATTATTATTATTATTATTATTATTACTTACTTACTTACTTACTGGCTTTTAAGGAACCCGGAAGTTCATTGCCGCCCTCACATAAGCCCGCCATTGGTCCCTATCCTGAGCAAGATTAATCCAGTCTCTATCATCATATTCTACCTCCCTCAAATCCATTTTAATATTATTTTCCCATCTACGTCTCGGCCTCCCTAAAGGTCTTTTTCCCTCCGGCGTCCCAACTAATACTCTATATGCATTTCTGGATTTGCCCATACGTGCTACATGCCCTGCCCATCTCAAACGTCTGGATTTAATGTTCCTAATTATGTCAGGTGAAGAATACAATGCGTGCAGTTCTGTGTTGTGTAACTTTCTCCATTCTCCTGTAACTTCATCCCTCTTAGACCCAAATATTTTCCTAAGCACCTTATTCTCAAACACCCTTAACCTATGTTCCTCTCTCAAAGTGAGAGTCCAAGTTTCACAACCATACAGAACAACCGGTAATATAACTGTTTTATAAATTCTAACTTTCAGATTTTTTGACAGCAGACTGGATGATAAAAGCTTCTCAACCGAATAATAACACGCATTTCCCATATTTATTCTGTGTTTAATTTCCTCCTGAGTGTCATTTATATTTGTTACTGTTGCTCCAAGATATTTGAACTTCTCCACGTCTTCAAAAGATAAATTTCCAATTTTTATATTTCCATTTCGTACAATATTCTAGTCACGGGACATAATCATATACTTTGTCTTTTCGGAATTTACTTCCAAACCTATCTCTTTACTTGCTTCCAGTAAAATTCCCGTATTTTCCCTAATCGTTTGTGGATTTTCTCCTAACATATTCACGTTATCCGCATAGACAAGCAGCTGATGTAACCCGTTCAATTCCAAACCTTCTCTGTTATCCTGGACTTTCCTAATGGCATACTCTAGAGTCTAGAGCAAAGTTAAAAAGTAAAGGTGATAGTGCATCTCCTTGCTTTAGCCCATAGTGAATTGGAAACGCATCGGACAGAAACTGACCTATACGAACCTATTATTATTATTATTATTATTATTATTATTATTATTATTATTATTATTATTATTATTATTATTATTGAAGTTGATACAAACTGAGATTAGCACTATCGAAATCATCGATCACAAATTTATGTTCAGTGGGCATTCATTTTTGCTCAACGATTCCTATTTTGGGTCGATTGAAGTGTTTGCAAAACACAAAACCATTTATGTACCAGACGGACGGTACTGCTATAATGAAATGCAGAAGAAAGAAGTCGTTTCTACTAACGAAAATGACGCGACGAGATTTTAAATCGGTTGCCAGGCTAGAAAAATGTATCACAAGAAGAAAGAAAAATAAAATAAACTCACCAGACAACTGGCTGAAAATTCAGTGGATCAGGATTTCAGAAGACCAGTCTTATACCGTATTCTACAAAGAAACACTGAATGAAGAGTTCATATTTTCCGTGTTGAAATTGAAACCTGAGAGGACAGGTAGACCATCATCCATTGGGCGAGTGACTGAAGAAATCCTGTGTACACAACCGAGTAAAATAAAAAAAGGATGTGGTAGATCTACTTCCATACATACCACCAATCCATCATGTATTTTTTCAATCTCTTCAAACAGAAAATGGAGACAAAGAGATAGATGCGGGTCCATTGGAACTCGTAGAACTACAAGATCCCGAATAAGTCGCAAACATGCTTCTTACACCATGATTGTTTTAATATTCTGACACTTCTTTTATTTTCAAATCAATTTGTGACTTTTATCATTTTCTGATATTTCTTTTATCTTCAAGTCCATATGTGAATATTTAATATATGTCAATATGTAATTTTTTCAATCTCTTCAATCAGAAAAACTGAGATATAGAGTTAGATGTGGATCCATGAGTAGGCCTACTTGTAGAACAAGAAGATTCGTGAATAAGTCAATAAGGGTGCTATGCATAGACATTTCGCTAGCCCGCGCTACGAGCGTGCTAAACTAGCCCCGGCTATCGACTAATTACTTGTACAGGATTCATATCATATCATATTGCTAACACAGATTTATGAATACGAAAAACGTTAGTTCTCTGATCACCCACCGGAATATGGCCCTAAGTTTTTTTCACACTCATTATTTTAATATTTTCAAACTTCTTTTATTTTCAAGCCACTTTGGGAACATTAAAGGCTAAACTAGCCCCGGCTATCGACTGATTACTTGTACATGGTTCATATCATATCATATAGCTAACACTGATTTATGAATACGAAAAACGTTAGTTCTCTGATCACCCACCGGAATATGGCCCTAAGTTTTTTTCACGCTCATTATTTTAATATTTTCAAACTTCTTTTATTTTCAAGCCACTTTGGGAACATTAAAGGCTAAACTAGCCCCGGCTATCGACTGATTACTTGTACATGGTTCATATCATATCATATAGCTCTCACTGATTTATGAATACGAAAAACGTTAGTTCTCTGATCACCCACCGGAATATGGCCCTAAGTTTTTTTCACGCTCATTATTTTAATATTTTCAAACTTCTTTTATTTTCAAGCCACTTTGGGAACATTAAAGGCTAAACTAGCCCCGGCTATCGACTGATTACTTGTACATGGTTCATATCACATGATATTGCTAACACAGGTTTATGAATACGAAAAACGTTAGTTCGTTGATCATCCACCGGAAGCCCGGGCTAAGAATATCTATGAATATGGCCCTATAAGTCGAGGTGTACAATTTTTTAGTTTTATTATAATATTGTGGAAGCAAAAATATGTTTTATGCTCGACCATGCCGAAATGTACTAATTATACACCTGGTAGCAGACCTTTAATGCATGTCATTAAAGTACACCTACTCATTAAAGGTCAGGTCTTTCAGCCAATGACGACTTAGGTTACAACTGTTCAGCCAATGACAGGTCAGCTTTCTACCGTTATAAAACCGCAAGTATCGATTATTCTCGGATATGCAATCGAAAGAGAATTAGCGAAAAGTCACGGAGGCTGGAAATCCAATACTGTCGCAGAAGGTTATGTTCTGTTACTATAATAATTAGCGTTAATTGTAAATAATATTCAAATAAATTCAATTTGTCATCTCGTTTTTCAATGTCTAATTTAATTTCAATGTTATCTCTGTAGGTTCTTATGGCCTAGCAAGGTCAATGTGAACATATGTTCTTCGGAAAAAATCAATCTTTTGCGTCTGCGCACATCTCACAACATATGGGACATTGCTCAAAAATTAATAATATCAAGTTAGAAATATGGTCGAGCATAAAAAGTCGTATGAAACTCGCCTATAATGGTAATTAAGAAGCTCGTATGAAAATTATGAAACTCGCTTGCGCTCGTTTCATAAATATCCATACTCACTTCTCAATTACCTTCATTATAGGCTCGTTGCATAATGTACCATTATTTCGCCTTCAAGTCACCACATATATTTTCTGTTGAACTAAACAGTGGTGTGAGCCATTTGTAGCTTCTCAAAATCATACTTAATTGGAAGAATTACATCTCTTTTCAGTTCCCTTAACTTGGGACAGGCCTCCAGGTTATATTCAATGCGTTTCTGTAGGGAAATTGATGCTTCAGAATCCATTACAGCATTTCTAATAAACCTGTCTGTCTCTCAAACTGATTAAAATGTGACTTACACTACTGTGACTTTAACCCCCCCCCCCAATTATGTGACAGTACTGATTACGACACAGTATTACATAACATCAAGTTGACTGAGCAAAATGAATTGCAAGATAACACTCGAAAGAGAGATAAAAAAATCATTATGCACGTGTTATGCTGGTGGCTATGAAGTGAAGTCTGCCTCGCGCGAGAGACATAAGCGATGGAATTCGCGCTGGGGGGAGTGGCTGCCGTGGGAGCGGGATTCTTCACGAACCCTTTGGATGTCATCAAGACTCGCCTGCAACTGCAGGGCGAACTGCAGGCCCGGGGCCATTACGCCGTGCACTACAGGGGGTTCTTCCACGCGTTCTATGCCGTGGCAAAGGCGGACGGGGTTCTGGCCTTGCAGAAAGGTCTGGTTCCTGCACTGTGGTACCAGCTCTTCCTCAACGGCGTGAGGCTGGGGGGTTACGACTGGGCGGACAGAAGAGGCTGGACCAAGAATAGAGCAGGAGAGGTTTCCACACCGAAGTGCATCGCAGTGGCTGCTTTGGCAGGCTGTGCAGGCTCATATATCGGAAGTCCTTTTTATTTGGTAAGGCACTTTCTCGTCTTCTCTAACTTTATGAATATTTTAGTTAATTATGCAAGTACAGGGACATCATTTTATTTTTACTTGCATTTTTATTGTACCTGCATTTCTGAATGTACTTCACTCCCACCCCTTCACTAATGTCCTTGCTCCCGTCAGACACACAAACTTACAGCCGCTGTTGCATTCGAAGTAGTGAAGTAAACACTGCAGTGTATAGTGTGTTTCATAAATATGATTGCGTTTTCTATAGAAGAAAGAACCTATATTAATAATATCATACTAAAAACTTATATTCAAGAAACGATAAATTCAATTCCAGAGAATATGCTTCAAAATGTTTTTAATAATATGCGTACTAAATTGAAGCCTGCATTGTAATGAACGGCAACCATTTTCAGCAACTTGTTTAAAAATTCAGATTAGCTTTTTTTGAATTGAGGTGGCTTGAAGCAAAGGAATGCTAGTGACATTTGTAATAACATGAGTTAAGTGTATCCAGTGTAAGCAAAAGTATCTAAAATTTTAGTGGCAAAGGGATATTTTAATCGCATCACACATTAAAATTTAAATAAAAAATTTCACCGATTTTACGAAAGCTTAAATATTTAAACCCCATTTTCTCAAAAGTATCTTAAGTGCACTTACAGCCCTTTACTTATGACCCCCTCAATTTAAATGCACTCTCTATATTGTATGATAACATCAATAATTAATATTCTAAATAAAGTAGACATTACATAACGAACATAGCCGCCTGAAAAGTTGAGTTTTTTTTTTTTTTTAAATGTTACTACTCTACTGTATTTTGATAAATTCCGTAAAAGTTATGATCAAACTGAAAATCGTAATATCGTATTTCCCTACAACATAAATGGATAAACTACTTTTCTCTCCTCCTATACCTAGTAAAATGATTTGTTTACATGTTGCACTAGTAACATCAAACTCCTGTAATGGAAGGGGGCAACAGTGTTTCCGAGTATAGCCAGGTGAATGTTAAAAATGTTGGTAAAAATAAAGTGATGTCCCTGTACATCTATATTAAGTATCCGTGCGCTCCGTTGCACCCGTTACAAATAAATATAAAATAATTACATAATTAAAATAGGATATTTTATCCAGGGAACATTCGTGTTTGACAGAAGCATAAATCGTTTAATATGTTACTTAATTTAAATTGCATCCAAATAATTAAAATGCGATCATTTTGGTCCAGAGACACTCATTTGGTGCAATGACAATTCCTTTAACATGTTTCTTAATTTTTATTACATGCAACCATAGTTTATGAAGATTGACATCATTTAGATTTAATGTGTATATTTTATTTTACTTGTTATAGGTTTCCATTGAATTATGGTAATAACTTAATTTTAACCCTTGTTTTCTACGTATTCAGTAAATGGCGCTTGGCCCACTATGGTTCTGAACCCTTCAAATAACTTAAATTATATTATATAATATTACATATTATATTATATGATATTATATCAGAAGTTACTGTAATAACATTATAGCATTATGTCCATCTAGAGAAACTACACTTTCCAATAGTGAAATAATAATGAATTATACAAATCGGTTAATTTAGCTTCCGATATTACTTCATACAAACACAGAAACATTCCCTGTAGGCTATATTTCATAGCTTTCGATTGTTGCTGTCCAAGGCCCCTTATAGACGAAGTCATTTGTTTTTTAATTCATTACACGGCCTTACATGGCAGTTATTTTAATTTTAAAACTCATTTAGCTCATTAAATATCAGTCCTATCAAAATTTTTCAAGGAATAAAACTTATCGAAAATTTATTTTTAAAGAAACTTTCGTTATGTAACATTTTTCACAAAAATCAATAATAAGCGAGATATTTCGATTTATTTAATTCAGGCCCCCTTATAACCCCCCTTTTAAATAATATATTTTGAATGCCATGTAGCCTAAAATTTAAGTTGCAATTAACTTAATTTATATTCCAATTTTCATCGAAATCCGTTCAGCCATTATCGCGTGAAAAGGTAACAAACATACAGACAGATAGACAGATATACAAACAAAAATTTCAAAAAAGCGATTTTCGGTTTCAGGGTGGTTAATTATATATGTTAGGACCAATTATTTTTGGAAAATCGAAAATTACCAGAAAAATTTCGGCTACAGATTTATTATTAGTATAGATTACATGCAACCATAGTTTAATGAAGCTTGACGTCATTTAATTTTAATGTGTATACTTTATATTACTTGCTATATGTTTCCATTGAATTACGGTAATAACTTAATTTTAACCATTGTTTTCTACGTCTTCAGTAAATTGGCGCTTGGCCCACTATGGTTCTGAACCCTTCAAATAACTTAAGTAGTGATACAACATATATAGTGATATGTAATTATATTTCTTTCTTTCTTTCGAAAATGTAAGAATTCACGATCTCCTATGTATCATTGCTATGGAATGAATAAATGTGTTTTTTTCTTCCTACTCAAAAATTTTATATTTTGCACATAGGAGTTATTGTAGGAACAACAACGCTATAATCTGAGGCGGCAGTGAAAATGTATTGTATTGTTTTAAAAGTCTTGTATATCCTTAAATATCAGTCGTATCAAAATTTTGCATAGAATAAAACTTATCGGAAATCATTTTTAAAGAAACGTTTGTTATGTAACATTTTTTACAAAAAGCAATAATAAGCGAGGTATTTCGATTTAATTAATTCAGGCCCTTTTAAATAAAGTATTGTGAATGCCACATAGACTAAATTCTAAGTTACAACGAACTTAATTTATATTCCAATTTTCATATAAATCGGTTCAGCCATTATCGCGTGAAAAGGTAACAAACATCCAGACAGACAGACATACAAACAAAAATAAAAAAAGAAGCGATTTTCGGTTTCAGGGTGGTTAATTATATGTTAGGACCAATTATTTTTGGAAATCGAAAATTACCAGAAAAATTTCGGCTACAGATTTATTATTAGTATAGATTATATTACATAATTCTGATTGTTGTCTTATACAGTGTAAATGTCCGATTATTATTAAAGATTCCTCTGAAGTTACGTATTTAGGCATAATTTTCTATAATCATTTAAAATGGAACCAACACATTAATTAACTTTGTAATAAATTACGTAAAAAAGTATATTATTTTGTTTTATTGAGGAATTACTTGTCAATAAGTTTATTACGTACAATATATTTAACTTTATTTTAATCGGTAATTATGTATGGAATTATAGGACGGGGTAGTTTATTTAAAACCAATTTTAATCCACTTTATTTATTACAGAAGAAAATAATTAAAATATGTCTTCATAAACTTATTGATTTTCCATCTCAAAATTTGTTTATAGACTTTTATGTACTTAACGTAAGACAAATTTATTATATTGTATTAATAAAATTCATACATAAAAATCGAAATAATTTTGAATTGTATTCTCATAGTTATGAAACAAAAGGTATGAATTCTTTAAGATTGTTTGAACAAAAATGCAATACTGTTACAGTATTTAATCATAGTAGTAATTTAGGCCCAAGAATATATAACAAATGTATATTTAAATATCCTAATCTTGTCAATTCTAATAGTTCTAGTATTACATTTAAAAAGTTATGTATGGATTTTATAAAAATTGAAAAATTGTAAATTTAAATTTATATACTATAATTGCATAGTAGACATAAGACAAATTGTATTGTATAATTATTAATCCGCCCCTGAGCACGAGTTCTACTCTTTCAGGGGCGAGCTAAAGTTTTTCTGTATATATTATATTTTATGTTACAATTATTAGCAAAATGATAAATAAATAAATACATAAATAAATAAATACATAAATAAATAAATAAATAAATAAATAAATAAATAAATAAATATACAGGGTTAGTTAAAAGTCCCGCACCACCTAAATAACTTTTGAAGTATACGGTTCAGTGACATGAAACTTGGTATGTGAGCATAACCATATGCTAAGAACTCAATGGTATTACCGAGTTTTTTATACTTCCGGTTTAACCGGAAGTAACTCCAACTCTCTTATTTTAAATGGAACACCCAATATAATTTTTTATTTTTGAATAAAGCTCATTAAGAATTTTTTAAAAAGTACCCACACTGGATACTTCTGTACAAATTCAGTTTGAATTGGACACAAAATAAAATATAATTTGTCTTTGGTGTTCACTGTAACATTTATTATAAAAATATAAAAAATTTTCTTAAAATTAAAACTTTAAAAGTGTTAAAATATTTAAAAGATAAAAGGTACCATAATGTACCTTAATAACAGACGGTACCGTTTCGAAACCGGTGGTCCACACCTGTGGAGTAACGGTCAGCGCGTCTGGCCGCGAAACCAGGTGGCCCGGGTTCGATTCCCGGTCGGGGCAAGTTACCTGGTTGAGGTTTTTCCGGGGTTTTCCCTCAACCCAATATGAGCAAATGCTGGGTAACTTTCGGTGCTGGACCCCGGACTCATTTCACCGGCATTATCACCTTCATCTCATTCAGACGCTAAATAACCAAAGATGTTGATAAAGCGTCGTAAAATAACCTAATAAAAAAAACGAAACCGGTGTAGTGTCATCATCTATGTCTGTTGAAAAGGTATATTACCTTTTTTAATATTTAAAGTCTTTAAGTTTTAATTTTAAGAAAGTTTTATGTTTTTAAAATAAAGTAAAAGCATTTTCCTACAGAAATTTTCTTCTTGTATACGCTCACAAACCTTGTTCGCTTCACGTCACAAGAAACAAATCATAGAATTATACAGAATCGGACCTTTGATAAAACATCGCCACTGCTTAGCTGAAAAGGTTGTTAATATGGCACGTTTGTAAATGTTCATAAATTAACTAAGAGTGTATACTTTCAAACGTATTGTAACCCAATTCTGTAAGGTCATTCACAGTTTTGTAAAACATAAACGGAAATTATTTTATGAATAGCTCTTATTATGTATCAGGAATCGTTCATACAATATATAATCACTATTTTCCTCAGCCTAAAACGTTTCTCTCTTAGTACATTGATCTCGAACCGTATATTGTATTCTTAATGTATTATTTTCTCTCGTTTTATCAATCTACTGCATTTCTTTTTCCATAATAGGTTTCAATTTGTAACCTGATTAATGATTGGTCTGTATTCTACTGGTTCCGTGGCGCGACAACCCATAGAGGGTCAAAGCCGACAAGACGAATGTCATCACGTTCACATGTGTCAGAAGACACACGATCATCCAATCAGTACGAGGGTAACGTGTGGTCAGCAAGATGATCCTCCCAGCTGGCGTATGAAACCAGATCACGCTCCTCAACAAAGCTTCTCAGATTTTCCGTACGATGGGTGGGCACCGGTCCCAAACATTGTCCGTAATTTCATTAAAAAATGTCTTCCCCTACGAGAAATCGAACCAGCGCACGTTCCATATTGCTAGTCCAAGGCATGACCACATACCTACGAAATGAGACATGTATTATTTTATCCAACCTTGAAATTTTCAGCGTTTAGATACAAATTTTCTGTAGCAAATAATTCTTTTTTTTTTTTTTTGTTTTATTTGTGTTCATGTTTTAGTGTAATAAATTTCAAGGGGAACGCAACACATATATCGAATGTTAGTTGAGTGTTGGATAACTGAGATTAGCTTATTTTAAATCTAATCGTTCAACGTTAATTTCTCGAATTATTTGCAATTTAAGATTTCCCGCGTGACGTCATAAGCCAGGCGCTATCTTGCAATCTGCTTGAGTTACGCTATTTAACATGCCAGTTAAATGGCTTCACGTGTTTCCCTGTTTATAACCATTGTTAACAACTTACAACAATGACAATAAATCAGCTTTATTAATAAAATCACTAGTGTAAACTTTACATAAAAAAATGTTTTGTTGTAATATAGTAATATGAAGTGTATTTTCGTAATGATGGCTAATTTTTCTCTAATCTAAACCAATACTAATAAAATTATGTATCGACGAAACTTTTAACAATAATAATAAAAGTTATGAACCGAGTGAAAATTCCGAAAGCGATAGTGACTTTGAAGACAATGATATTGAAGACGTAAAGAACAAAACTTGTATTGAAATAATGTGGTTTCTCAAATTTCAAATTTCAAAATTTATTTACAATTTACATTTGAATTTACATTTGGATAGATACCCGAAATGAGCATATGCTCGTCCTCGGGTACACTCCAGTAGTCTACATAAATTTTACAGGGTTCAAATAATAATGCTGATGATATAATATAATAGTAATAATAATAATAATAATAATAATAATAATAATAATAATAATAATAATAGAATAATCGTGACAGAAATGATACAAAGATTGTAATACAAAATAATTCATTAATAATAATAATAATAAGAAGAAGAATAATAGTGATAAAACAAAAATATTTACAATAACAAAATAAATACCAAGACGGATAAAATAAAATATAAAACCACTAGCGAGAGTTAACACAACTTAAACAAGCATATAATAATCGGAAAAAATGCCAAACTCGAAAATCAACAGAAAAGTTCGTTGTATCGCAGACGACAGCAACCGCCGTATTGACATTGTGCTGTGCATTAATGGTAGTAGTGGGGAGCTGAATGTCCACGTAACTGCCGTTCTCTTCGAATCTCCTCGTACAATCATGGGAAGTTAATGCTGTAAATACAAAATGTCTACGAGTCAAACTGTTCACTATTACCAGGATAAATACAAATAATACTGAAATATATTAATCGAGTTTCAGTTTCAGTTATCTTATGGAGTTGTTTAGATAAACTATTTTTAAATTTTACGTAAAGATTAAGTTTTGGCCGTACAGAATTTATTCCGGCGAACAAATTAATGACATCTACCGAAGTTTCAGAGACTTTCTTAGTCTTTTCTTTTCTTCTATCGCCGGCAGTCAAACATTTACAGAGGTAATCTGTTTATAATCATCAGGGAACGGATTTATATGGACTAAAAATATATGAAATATGTAAATATATATGTAGTTATTTTTACCAAAATATGGAATTAAATATGGATTTTTACCAAAATATGGAATTAAATATGGACTTAAAATTATAAAAAAATGACAATGTACGTTAAATATTGGTACATTTTAATCAAACTAAACAAAAAATATAATGGACGTACCTTATCTTCCAATGTAGTTTCAACAAAACACAATTTTTATTGTCTGTTACCATAACAATAGGTTACAAACATTTCTTTCAAGTGCTGAAAAGTGAATCTTCTTCTATTGTCTCTGAGGATAGATTTATACTGACTAAAAGAGCGTTCGACGTCACAAGAAGTAACTGGTACATAATTCAATTTCACAATGTCTGCTGGGGATAAGTCCAAGTTAATCTTCACTGTTGATTCACCACTCATCACAGCAACAACCTTTTGTAGTTCTTCATATCCAGGGTTTTTTGAAAGTACAGTGTCCACCTTAGCTCTTACTGCATCTGCAACTTTACCTCTACCACGATTCAGTTGTTCCACAGTACTATTTATAATTTCAAAACTTTCAGATAGTGAAAGGTGCCTATTTTGGAGACTTTTGAGCGTTTTTATGATGCATGAAAATGTATGCTGAATGTGAGCTAAGTCATTCTTCACACTTATGTCACAGGTAACTGTTTTCGCAGTATCAATTGAGACTGCATCTTCAGAGTCCAATGCAAGGAGAACATTGTTAATAGAGTCTATATGTTCGGCATAATATTCAACTGCTTCTAGCCATGTACCCCATCTAGTTAAAATTGGCTTTGGTGGCAATGGAATTTCAGGGTACATTTCTTTCAACACGTTAACTCTACTGGGAGCTTTGAGAAATACTTTTTTCACTGATGAAATCAACAAATCTACTTTAGGGAAATTGTCTCTGACCACTTCTGCCACACGATGAAATGCATGCGCCACACAAGTAAAATGAGTCAATTTAGGATATACAACAGATAATGCTTGTCCAGCTTTGACCATATAAGGGGCAGCATCGCTAATAAAGAATAACACATTATCGTACATAATACCCTTTGGCCACAGGATACCCATAGCTTCGTTGAACAGTTTAACTATAGTTTTGTTATTGCACTTTTCTAGAACATCACAATGTAAAAGAATTCGTTCAGAATATTGTTCACTTAACAAACCGATAACTACATTACCAACAAGTCTACCTTCTTTGTCGGGAGTCTCATCAATGGAAACCCAAATTGAACTATCTTTAATTTCATCTCTTATCTTCTGTATTGTCTCATCGTAGATGGATGGAGCATACGTCTTCCTAAGTGTGGACTCATCCGGGATTGTATGTTGAGTATATTTTTCAAGGAATTCCCTGAAGACCTTATTCTTTAGTTTGTAGAGAGGAATATCAGCAGAGATGAGAGAACGGCACAGGTCGATGTTAAACTCAGATCTTACATTCGATGTTGTTGGTTGTGTTAAAAACAATTGTCTCTGCTTGGAATTTAGTTGTTTGTTGGCCTGATGTTTACTAGTTGTAATGTGTTGTTGCACCAGGAACTTTTGTGTAGATGATACTGCACACTGACACAAATTACAAAATAATATTTTATTGTCAGTTGATAAACCATCTTCTTTAAATTCTGAAATGTAACTTGTTAGTTTTGATTTTAAATTGACTGAATGACGTACTTTTGGCATATTTACCGTCTTTATAGTATGATTTACAAAACTGAACCTATGTGTACTCTGACTGGCATTTAACTGTTGAGCTGCACAACTGAAGTCTGTTAAAAATTTTAAATTAAATTAATACAGTTTTGTAACTTACTTTCCCATTGTTGATAGGACTGCTAATTTTCAAATAACTCTGATGTTAAAGGGATTACTGAACATGTGTTTAAATCTCTATTGTTGAAATGTATTTTTAAAAGTTAATGGAATTTTGTTTTGTTTTATTGTTAAACCTAATATAATATGGACTGTTTTATATGAAATATGGAAAATATATGGAAATTAACGAAAATATGTACTAAACTCTAAAATATGGAAAAATATGGAAAATAAAAGTAGGATTTTTCAACCCTACACATTGTGAAACATAAAGATAATGCAAAATATAAATTATATTAGCTTTATAAGTAAATATGTATTTACATATAAATCCTTTCCCTGATAATCATTCTTGTTGACGTGCTTTACCTAATGTTGTTGGTAAACATATAGTTTTTTTTATTCTCTAGAATCAGTGTCATTTGTAGCTACTATATAATTTCGACATTTCTTTTATGACCTAACAAAGTGTAATCAGCAGTTATTCTGGAAAATATAAGCTCTGCTATCACTAACGTAGGTAAATATTATTTCCGAATGACATTAGAAAATGTTATGAAGTATTTTGCTTACAAATGTGGTTCCCTGGTTTTGGCAAGGTCTTTTATTCTGAAATAATCAATAGACGACTGTTGTTTGCGTTTGGTTATGTAACTTGAAAGACGATATTAATGCATTAGTTCTGGAAGGATTTCAAGGAAAATAGGTACTTAAATTTGTTTGAATTGGTCAGTAGGAACAGTCAGCGTCTATCATGAAGATAGGTCTCACAGTGAAATATTGTCTTTGCATTCGATTCCAAAGCGGACTATCGTGACCGACTTTTGTCGTGCCCTTCTTTAATATCTCTTGAAAAATTCAGGATACTCTTTTCACTGCGTTTCAAATCTTCATATTACGTAGGATATCAGTTTGAAGAGGCACAGTCGTAGAGGGATTCAGTCTTACAACAGTTCGAAAGTGTGTTAACAGTGTTCGTCACTGAGTAAGACGGATTAAAAATCAGAAAATACAGATTAAGTGACAGCAATTACTTTTAGTTACGTGATTGTATAACAAACCTAGTGTTTCGGAAACCAACAAGGATGGAGTTTGTGATGGGCGGAGCTTCTGGCATGGGAGCAGTTCTTTTCACTAATCCGTTCGACGTCATCAAGACTAGACTTCAATTGCAAGGTGAACTGAAAGCCAAGGGAAAGTATATTGTGCACTACAAAGGATTCTTCCATGCATTTTACGCCGTTGCAAGAGCAGAGGGGATATTAGCCTTGCATAAAGGCCTGGTGCCTGCACTGTGGTATCAACTCTGTCTCAATGGCTTGAGACTAGGAGGCTACGACTGGGCAAACAGAAGGGGATGGACCAAGAATAAGGCAGGAGAAATTTCCACACCAAAGCGCATTGTTGTTGCTGCCTTCGCCGGATGTGCAGGATCCTGTGCAGCGAGTCCTTTTTATTTGGTAGGTATGAATTTTACGAACAGAAAGGTGCAGACTTTCAAATTTTGTAAATACTCCTCAAATCAGTCAAGGACAAGTTGCTAAATTCTCATCTCCTTCTTCTTCTCATTCTTCATCATAATCCTTCACGATCAGATGGTTCGTATCAGCGAACAAATGGATGTCGTCTATCAGGCGTATCAGTTTCTCTTTTAACCCTTCAGGTGAAAAGTCCAAACTTTGTAGAAGTAACCTGTTTTATCCTCTTATATTTTCATTTAAAAGTTTTCTCGAGAATGGGTATGATTTGAAGGGGTCAGAGCCATAGTGGGCCAAGCGCCATACATTAAAAGCGGAGAAAACAAGGGTTAAAATGAAGTGCTTACCATAATGCAATGAAACATACAGCAAATAATATAAAGTGTGCACATTAAAACTAAATTACATGTCAATCTTCATTAAATTATGGTATTCACTTACGGGGAGAGGATTCTATTTTTTAAATCTGTTTTCCTATTTGGTGTAAAATATTACTTTTTTGTATGTAGAGAGCTCATAGCTGTGGCAACTCAACCAAATAAAAATATTTTGAAAAAAAAAATTATTTGTGGGCCCAAATTTGAAAAAATTATACCCAATGCAGGATTTTACTAAAACCAATATATCTAAACCGTTTTTAAAGATAGATTCAAACATTTTTTGCAATGTATTTGCAAAAGTATGTTGTACAAACTGTCTGTAACAGAATTTTTATATTAGGCCCTACGTTTGTAAAATAAACAATTAAAATTTAATAACAATTTTCTGATTTCCTTTCTTGCAAACAAACGGACGTATTTTTAAAATGAAATCAATTGACAAAATTCCGTTACAGAGAAAGGTTTGTTAATAGTCTAAAGAATGTGTGTTCTAAATTTCATGCATGTATCTTCAATAGTTCAGAAATTATATCCATTTTTGTCTGGCAATGTAGCAAAAAAAAAAAAAAAATGAAGTTACTGGAAACCGATAAAAGCGGGCGTGTGATTTAAAAATCCATAGCACAGGAAGTTTAAAAATGACGTCTCAACATCCGATAAGGGCACAAATATCCACAAAATGTTATGCAATGCATTCCACACATATCAAAGGGTATTTTAAAGAAAAAAAAATGTTGAAAATTTAATTCACCGGAAACAACAATAAAAGTGGGCGAGTGATTTAAAAATCCATAGCGCAGGAAGTTTAAAAATGGCGACTCAACATCCGATAAGGGCACAAATACCCACAAAATTTTATGCTATGCATTCCACACATATCACAGAGTATTTTAAAGATTTTTTTTTTAATTTACTAATTTTTCGCCAAAAAAAAAAAAATACCATCCTCTCCCCTTAACTTTAACCCTTGCTTTCTCCGTTTTTAATAAATGGCACTTGGCTCACTAAGGCTCTGAACCCTTCATTTATAGCTTCTAAATTATTTTTACATATTTATATTCAAAATAATGTAATCAGTTGTTGTTCCGAGAGATCTCATTTTCGCTGTCTAGGCCTATAGTCTTGATAAATCTTGTTTCCAAAGGGTTTAAGAAATCCAACATCATCACTCTGCCATTAATAGTGTTGAACTTTTATTTTGTACATTTTGAATTTTGTTTGTTTGTTAATTTGTTTTTCCTTCCTTAAGTTTATTTATACATGCTTTAACATATGGGTCATATCGCGTGTTTACAATATGTGGGTATGTTAGTAGGTCGTCGTTGCTATTGTTGAGATCCCGTTTCTACTGTGTGTTGTAGTTGGCTGTATTCATGTAATTGATTATATATTTTGATTAATGTTTATGATATCAGTTATTGAAGCTGTGATGAATCATGGAAAGTAAATTTTCAATCCGACATTTGCCTTTGTGACTGGGGGAAACCATGAAAAACCACAGTCAGATTGGTCGACCACGGGGTTTGAACCCGGGGCCTCCCAAATGCGAGTCTGAAACGCTACCGTCTGAGCCAACTCGCCCAGTTTTTTTTTTTTTTTTTTTGTAGCTTCTTTTAATTTGATTAGGCTTGGAAATTACACCGTACCCAAAATGAGATAAAATTTAGATCTGAAAATCTTTTTTAATCTTCAGATATTTTAAATACTTTAAAAGAGTTACTCATTGTAATGTTTTAAAGACTATTAAAATCGGGTATTTTCCGGATTGTTATCCTGGAAAGGTCACTGTATTTTGTGAGAGAAATGTTCATATCGAAACCTTTCAAAATATCGTTCAGGAGAAATCTTTAATACTGTCTAACTGGAGTTAAATTCTTACTTCACTTAATGTGTTTGTGAACGTTATGTCCTTGTTCGTATTTTTATTGACATTAATAGTCTACTCTGATTGATGTTCTGGCTCATATGTAGGCCTACATGTATTATCAGGCAATACGTCTGACAGTACATCTCACTTGACGATATGTGGCAGAGGAAGAACAATAATTGTTTGTCTACATCTGAAGTCTGACTAGTGCAATATGTTATTGCGATATATACAATGCAGGGAGAAAGGAACTGGCCACACTACCTCATTATCTCTTGGCTTGGTTGCCTCATATGTGATACTTTATTGGACTGTGACCCCATTTCAAGTTGCACACCACTTCGGCGGGCCACGCTATGTATGATGTGTATCTATGAAGATATATGTCGTGTACTAGGGTGAGTGTATGTGTAAGTGTTCGTGTAAGTGTAGTGTAGGGAAGGGGTGAGGATGATGATGAAAATGAGGAAGGGAGAAGGGGAAACCCGCGCCGGAACGTAGCCTACTCCTGTCGAATAGTACCAAAGGGGCCGCCAGGCTTAACTCCCCGTCCGACGGACGAATCACTATCAACAAATACACTATCTACCAAAAAGTAATTGGGCACTGTTTTTGCCCCTTTTTGTACCACCTCTTGTTGCTATAACAGCAGCCACCCTGTCAGGCATGCTCTCCACTAGTTTGTGTAGGATATCCACTGGAATGCGTCGCCATTCCTCTTGCAACATGGCACTCAGTTGGACAATGGAAGATGGCCGCATCTCCCGAGACCTCAATCGCCGGTCCAATTCGTCTCAAAGGTGTTCAATGGGATTGAGATCAGGACTCTGTGCAGGCCAGTCCAACCGGTGAACATTATTGTCTGCATACCACTGCATAGTAGCCGCCGAAACATGGGACCAACTTCCATTGTCCAACTGAGTGTCATGTTGCAAGAGGAATGGCGACGCATTTCAGTGGATATCCTACACAAACTAGTGGAGAGCATGCTTGACAGGGTGGCTCCTGTTACAGAAACAAGAAGTGGTACCACGAGGTTCTGAAGGGACAAGAAGTGACCAATTACTTTTTGGTAGATAGTGTACCGTACTATCAACAGTGACATATTATGCGTTTCCTTCATATGCAATGCGGAAAGATTTGGGATTTAACTCAGTTATATTGGTGCACAATTTAGTGATTAGAAGTTGTGCACCGCCATCTCTCCTAGTCCCGAGGTAGAAATTTTACATGAACATTTCTGACCTCGCCGGCTAGTCTGGAAGCACACGTGCTACCTCATAGCTATCTCGGCGGACGTTTTCTGTATTTATTATCCCACGAATATGCAAGTCTATTTTCATCAAGAATACGAAATACCATTCACTGTCATCTGAGTGCTTTATCCAAAAGATCTTTTTTTAAATGAGCAATAGTTGTCAGCAATTTCTGGGTGAAACATAACCCTAACTCTCGATAAATTTGTGTCAGGAAATAATACATTATGCAACGAGCCTATAATGGTAGTAATTAAGACGCGAGTATGTTTATGAAATGAGCGCAAGCGAGTTTCATAATTTTCATATGAGCGTCTTAATTACCATTATAGTCAAGTTTCATACGACTTTTTATGCTCGATCATATTTCTAACCTGAAATTATTCATAAGTATTCATGTTATTCTTATCTGACTGAGGAGCGGAACTGACCTTCTGCAATACCTCGTAAATTGTGAGATGTGCGCAGACGCGAAAGTATTGATTTTTTCCGAGAAACAAATGTCGACATTGACCTTGATATAATCTAGAGAGTAAAATAAACATTAATCTTGATATAACCTTGAAATTGAATTAGACATTGAAAAACGAGATGACAAATTGAAATTATTTGAATATTATTTACAATTAACGCTAATTATTATAGTAACAGAACTAACTTTATTTCAAATATAGGTGATTTATTGTGCAATTGGTGAAATGAATTTGCGGGAATGTGCTTTGTGAAAGGCTGGAAGATGACGGTGAATTTATGTTAATTTGTGTGTTGTTTTTTTGACTGAGTTTAATATTGTATTTGAGATTTCAATTTTATTTTGGATCGATTCTTCAACATAACCTTCTGCGACAGTATTGGATTTCCAACCTCCGTGACGTTTCAATGTTGTGGTGTCGCCGCCAGCGTCTACTAAAATTGTCGCAGAACTCCTGCGAAAACAATGGCTAGTTGTCTTTCGATTGCATATTCGAGAATAATCGATACTTGCACTTTCATATTACTACAATGGTGGTTTCTGATTGGTGGAACACCTGAACTTTAATGAATAGGTGTACTTTAATGAGGTCCATTAAAGGGCTGCTACCAGGTGTATAATTACTACATTTCGGCATGGTCGAGCATAAAAGTAAATACATATTATAACCTGTATTATATTCCCAACAGGTGAAGACACATCTACAGTCCCAAGCAGCGGACTCAGTTGCGGTGGGCTACCAACATCAACACGCTGGAAGTGCAAGCGCTCTGAGGAAAATTTACCAGGAGGGCGGTGTTGTCGGACTTTGGCGGGGAGTGATGAGTTCCTTGCCACGGATATGTGTCGGTTCAGTTTCCCAGATTCTGACATTTGAGATGTGCAAAGAGTACCTGGGGAAATATGAGGTATATTCTTTTCTCTGTACGAAAAATCCTAATGTAAACAACAGCACGTGACTGAAGTGAGGCTTCATTGGCCATTGTTTGGCGCCATATATTCTCAGTACGTGTTCCCGCCTACTGTTGTACATTCTGTTTCATGTTAAACATTTCCCGTTACTCATCAAGTAGGCCTAACCTCACTACCAGTGGCGGCTCTTGAGTATTGAATTCAGGGGGGCTGTATAAAAAAATAAACCAAGCAACTTACCTTATTTAAAGATTAGTTCCATGCGCCTTGTCTTGTAGGTTGCAAAACTTTTGAATCATCATTTTATTAAAATCCGATATGTCGTTTAACATAGTCTTTACAATGGAAAACATAGCTAATGCCGTCAGTCTCTCTTCTCTCATCGTATTTCTGAGATAGGATTTTACTCTTTTCAAACACGAAAAGCAACGTTCTGGTTCGGAAGTTGTCACTGGTATGGTGATAGATATGCGTAGTAGTTTCACAACTTCTGAAAATGAGGCCTGCAAGTTCTCAGATAGAAAAAACTGCAAGAGCTTGACTGCGTCACTGATATTTCTGAATTCTTGTCTCTGATACAACACAGTGAGTTCCGTTTTTAGTTTGTCTTTATCGAACATTTCTCCTGAATTGTTAAGGTACTGAACTGAAAAGACTGTAAATATTGTACAGAATTAAACATTGTCGCACTTGTTATACTCACAACATTAAAGAAAATGTATTTAAAACTGCGCGCTACTGACAAACTGCTGCAAATTTTGCAGCGCCTGGAAACTATGGATTCACGGCGAGAGGCAGCAGAGGGAGGGGTAAAACTAACGCGCAAAGCATCCGAGATGAGACTGGCAGCTCCAGGGGAGGAAGTGGCTTCACCAATCCGTCCTTGTCTCTCGTTTCGCTCTGGCAGCACCAGGGGAGGAAGTGACTTCACTAACGATTGCGTGCATGTCAATGAGAGCGAAATTTAAAAAAAATTCGGGCCGCTAAATAGAGACTGTATAATAAATGTATTTCACAACATAGAACGAGACAAGAGCCACAAATGTCTGGTGGTGCTGCAGCTCCGCAGCCCCTCTTCGAAAGCCGCCCCTGCTCACTACTATGCATTCATTTGCTTAGGAAACATTTACTTTATAATTACAGTAATTAAATTATTTTTTAAGTCTTATGTCTTCACAATGGACAGTTGAGGATACAGAAGCCATACTTCAGTACCACGTGCTTACGTGAACTACGTACGAGCTCAAGTGACGCCAGCTTGTTACAAGAACAGACTACCTCGGTATTACTGTTGGTATTCATCCGCGTTCATAGTACATAACAAAATATATAAGTAGCTTTTCTTTTACATAGCGTTTTACATATGAGTGAAGTTAAATATTTCATCGTATTTAACAACTAGAATTCAATTTTTTATTTTCAAATAATACAAGATTGTGGTTTCCAAATACGAACTATATTTTCCTGCGTAATGTGAGTTTTCGACTGGGAGCCAATCACAGGTAGACTATGACAGCCACGTGCTTATGTTTACATTAGGATTTTTCTTACAGCGAAAACAGTATAAGTGCTGTGGTGTAATTTAATGTAATATGAGAGTGTTGGTGTTAATGCGTAATGTGTAACAATCAGACTTCGAGACTTTGGACCCGATGCAATAAGCTTACTGTGCATGTACTATAGGTTGTTGACTCGCTGTAGGTTGCTGTTTAGAGTAGAGTACGGTAGTATGGGGAAACAAAACATTCTGAAAGTAAATATACATTACACAATGACAATGTCAAAAGAATGTGAAAAGCATTTATTCTCCTGTCTTTTATAAGCATTTGTGTTTAATTATACACAGTGTTAATGGTGGAAATAAACATGTAGCAGTTTTAATTTCTGCATTTATCCTATTGGTCGTCTTTAGGAAGTGCAGTTACAGTACCGAATTGCAATGTACTACAAGATATATTTTCAATGTCTCAAACATAAATCTTTTTCGGTTATCTGCCAAATACAGTTCGTATTGTGAAAAGCTGCGCTCTACATCGCATGACGTGATAGAAGCAAAACGAAAATACCTGACATCATTGCAGTCTCTAAGAGATAGTCCTTTATTCTCGGGTGATTTGTCCACTAATTTGCTGTTTATATTACACAATGTTCCATATCCGTTATTTTTACATAAAATTGATTTCCACTTCTATTTTACACGTTCAGTAACCCGTGTACTTGGTGTCTCAATAATTCTCTGTGTCATTTCCTTAACTAATTTGAGGGCTTCCGGCATCTCTTGCTCTGACTTTTCTAACCGTGTAATAGTTTCAGACACAGTTTTAAAATAGGTTTGTATGAAAACTAAATTATTCGTTAGAACCTTCAAATCCGGAGCGTTTTCCTTTGCGTATTTGTTGGCATTCATTCTACAGTATCCCCACCCACTGTACGCTTTACTATATTCAGTACGCCGTTATGCGGATTTCCCCATGAACTACTCTATCGGGTCCGAAGTCTCGAAGCCTGGTAATAATGTTATAAACTTCTTAGAGAAGTGGGTCCCAAACTTTCTGAAGGCGTAATCTACTTTTGGGCGAGACCTTTCTTTGCGATGCGACCACCCAACCCCACTACCGTGCCAATACTTAACCCCATTCAAAAAAAAAAGAATACAAATCCACATAAAATCGAAAACAACGAAACTTTTACTCAAAATCAGAGGATACCACTCAAACAACGACCAATATAGAAGCAACAACGACACGAAAGAAAGAGATTGACAAGCTCAAACAAACACCTTTCTCCATTCTCCAGTAACACGATTAACAGGAGAATAAGTGACTTGGCTGACGGTATTCAAATGCAAGTTCTTGAAAATATTAAGAAACGCGTGTCTTATTCCAGCTGGACGAATCCACAGACATTTCCAACTGTGCTCAATTCATAGTTTTTTTAAAATGTGATACACAGAATGATGTTATGGGAGATAGTTTATTTTAAAGCCTCTAGAAGCCACAACTACCGCAAAGCGTCTATTCGACATTTTCATTCAAAATACTATTAAGCACGATGTTAAGGGGAGACTTCACTGAAAATCAAGAAAATAAAAAAAGTAAAAAAAAAATCTCTATATCACGTCCTCAGAATGTATAGTTTAATAGTTTAAATTACATGTCTGAAAACAAAATGTGTAGACAAGGTCAGTTAACTAACAAAGAGATTGTAGAATAAAAAAATTCGTCAAGATTATAAAATGGATTTAAAATTAACTAACTAGAGGTGTAAAATCTGAGAGCAGCTCTGCTTAAATTAAAAATGCGGGATGGAAATTTATTTGCAACCTTTAATGACATTTGACAAAAGTGTTTTTTAATATATATATATATATATATATATATATATATATATATATATATATATATATATATATAGCAACTCTACATGTTACGATATTAAAATCATTTCCTTGTCTTGTGTCATAGGAATGAATATCACTTCTTAAAGGCCACCGGCGTGGCTCAGAGGGTTCGACCCCCGCTTGCGCTGATTACCTGGTTGGATTTTTTCCGAGGTTTTCCCCAACCGTAAGGTGAATGCCAGGTAATCTATGGCGAATCCTCGGCCTCATCTCGCCAAATACCATCTCGCTATCACCAATCTCATCGACGCTAAATAATCTCGTAGTTGATACAGCGTCGTTAAATAATCAACTCATTTCTTAATGTTAAAGTTGGAAGATTCTCTTACATACAAAATTAACTCTAGAATATATAAATTAATTACAGTCATGATTTTGTTTTTCACAAATAATGGTTTACAACGTTCATTAAAAGCTGCATTTGATAAAATTCTTATGGTCCTTTTCATATAGATTTAGTTCAATTTTGATTACAAATATGTTTTAAAATGTTTTTTAATTAAGGCTGTAAAGGGGTATGACATTTAAAGAGCTGTCAAAATTATTTTTTTCATCAAAGACTTCTTTTTACAAATTTCTGATTACAAACCTAGTAACTTTTCGTTCTAAAGTTGGCTCCCTGAAGTTACTAGATGAATGTAGCGGAGGAGAATTTTAATAAGCATGTGTTACATAAATATTCATTTTAATTTCAAATCCATTTTTCCGTAAGTTTATTTTTCTTGATTCAACACCAACTTTTTTTATTTTAATTAATAGTCCTTTTCTATTAAATTTATGTTCATTTTTTATCTTTCATTTTCAACAATGCGCAACCAAACAGGCTATATTACTAGACTTTAAGTAAGCCTCTGTTGAATATTTCTAAATCCTTGTCACAATCTTATTTAATTTATTCTGTATAAAATGTAGTGTTTTGTTTTTCCAGGTTTTTTCAGAGAGACCTTTACTCAATACTTTCACATCCAGCATGACAGGAGGAATTGCCATAACGTTATTTATGACACCTTTTGATGTCGTCATGACAAGATTATACAATCAAGGTACTAAACGCCAACTTCGGGGCATTATTACTAGATGGGAAAGCTTGATGAATGACGCAAAGTCAGCACCGGCTATTCAACTAAGATGATAACAAATGTAATTTGTTGGTATTCAGTGCTCTGGTTTCTGACGGCTGTCATTTGTCTTCTTGCTTTCCCATTACACTAAGTAACTCACATATATTATATCGGCCATTTCTTTGACGTCACCAATTCTTGTCATCACAAGTAAGGTGGGTTGACCGCGTAAATTACACGATACATACTTTACGTAAATTACATAATTTACGTCGCATAGAAAAACTCTTTTTTACGCGATTTTCTCCGTGGCATAATAACTTATTTTCATGAAAGTAAATTAATAAGTTACATACTTTTCTCTGCGCTTGAAGACACTATGTTTTCTTTTTTAATATTGAACTACGAAATGTACATTTTGAGATGATTTTATTTTCAAGTTTCGTGGAAATAAAACCAAATTCGTTATACTTCCAATGCAAAGTTTTTGTGTAGGCCTACATGTGGTCTTAAACTTTTTATTTTTAATACAGGATCTTACCAATCTTCGAGAAGGCTTTTGACAGAGTCAAAAAGATTAGTTATGGACTATTACGGAGACATAATGGCTATCCCTTACATTTAATAAATCCATTTTGAATCTTGCGTACACTACTTTTAACACTTGAATATACAGTAATTAATTGATTAACTAGTGGACTTACTCGTGTTAATTATGTAAGATTTGTGCGGCTTACAGCTGTTTCAGTGCTTCACGCACCATCCTCAACGCCTACTAGATCCCGGCGTCACCTCGAACTCCTCTGCCTGTTATGTGGGTGTGTTTGATTGTTGAAAGGTGTTGAAGAGTGGAGTCAAATAGTGTGTGTGTGCACTGAAATTGATCTGTGTGTTGAGAATTTGATCGGGGTGTGTTTTAGTGTGTTTGTATATTTCGTATTGTTCTAGTGTGTTGAGTTTTTGGTTCTTGGGTTGTATGTGTAGGATTTCCATGTCCGTATTTATGTCATTGTATGTATGGTTAGCATTGGTTATGTGATCGGCGTATGTAGATGTATTGTATCCTCTGGTTATTGCTTTAATGTGTTCTTTGTAGCGTGTTTGGAATGATCTGCCTGTCTGTCCTATGTAGAACTTATCGTAACTATTACATGTGAGTTTGTATACACCTGTGTGGTCGTATTTATTTGTTTGTGTTTTTTGTGTGTTAAGATGTCTTTGTAGTGTGTTTTCTGTTCTGTATGTTATGTTGTATTTCTGCTTTCTGAATGAAGATACAATCCAAACATAATAGACAACATCATAAGAAAGACAAAACAAAAACTTAACAAACACAAAAACACGCAAAACACAACACAAACACAAGAACACAAGAAATACATCACACTAACATATGAAAACAAAAGCACATATAAGATTGCATCTTCATTCAGAAAGCAGAAATACAACATAACATACAGAACAGAAAACACACTACAAAGACATCTCAACACACAAAAAACACAAACAAATAAATACGACCACACAGGTGTATACAAACTCACATGTAATAGTTGCGATAAGTTCTACATAGGACAGACAGACAGATCATTCCAAACACGCTACAAAGAACACATTAAAGCAATAACCAGAGGATACAATACATCTACATACGCCGATCACATAACCAATACTAACCATACATACAATAACATAAATACGGACATGGAAATCCTACACATACAACCCAAGAACCAAAAACTCAACACACTAGAACAATACGAAATATACAAATACACTAAAACACACCCCGATCAAATTCTCAACACACAGATCAATTGCAGTACACACACTATTTGACTCCACTCTTCAACACCTTTCAACAATCAAACACACCCACATAACAGGCAGAGAAGTTCGAGATGACGCCGTGATCTAGTAGGCTCTGTGCGTGAAGCACTGAAACAGCTGTAAGCCGCACAAATCTTACATAATTAACACCAGTAAGTCCACTAGTTAATCAATTAATTTAATAAATGTTCTTCAAAACTTCTACCGTAATACTAAAGTAATAATACATACCTACTGGACAAGCTAAAACTACAGAAATTTTAATAAAGCAAGGCGTTAGACAAGGGTGCAGCATTTCACTTACTCTTTTTCAATATACGAGTATGTATACCTATATTAATGACATTATCCAAACATGGAAACGAACAATTAAACTAGGAATGAAATTAAATAGAGAATATATTTTAAATATTTTATTATATGCCGATGATTTAGTAATAATTCAAAATAATGAAGATGCAATTTTCTTTACATCACTTAAATGTTTGTTCTGAATACAATTTTAAATTATCAAAAGTAAAAACCAAAATTATAGCATTCAGAGGAAAATCAGCTGCAAGACCAAAAATAATTTTGGGAAATAAACCTTTACAACAAGTTTCAAACTTTAATTATTTGGGATGTGAAATAAATATGCATAACGAAAGTATAAAAGACATACAAATAAAAGTGAATAAATGTCAGATGATTTGTGGAATATTGAAAAATAAAACGAGAAAAGAAACAAGAATGAAATTTTATAAAACAATGGCCACATCTGTCCTCTTTTATGGTAGTGAATCTTGAGTCCTTAAAACAAAAATTATCTAGAATCTGGAGTACTGAAATGAGTTTCTTGAGGAGAAAAGGATGCATTAGATTAGATTTAATTAGGAATGAACGTATTAGAACTGAACTGAATGTTTATACAATAAATGACCGGCTTCAAGAATATAAAGATAAATGGATGCAACACTTGGGACGAATGGAATCGACAAGAATGCCTAAAATAATACACACCTATATTCCTATAGGCAAGAGAGATATCGGATCTTCCAAAATTTTGATAAAATGTAACAAAATATGTTTTTGAAATATAGTGTGTTTTCCCGTCGTTACAGCAAACGGCCGCCATGATTGAAAGTTGATTTTACTGAATTCAGAGTTGCCAACCTAGATAAGTATATTTAAATCTTACAAATAACTGCCTATAGAGTTGTAATGAAAACCACTGCCTTCTATATATGCTACAATCCTACAAAGCATGTAAAATTCATACGCAAAAGGCAGTGTTAATTCCTATACATTATACGAAACGAATCACTGCATTTGAAATGTGCTGAACTTTATTTAAACAATTCAAACTTCACTTAACAAAAGGAAATAAAAATTATTCCAATTGTACACGAAATATTACAAATATCTTACTTATTTTTACTCCTCACATTGAAGTTGATGTACATTGGCGAGACTGCTGTAACATTCAGTCAGCTGTTCATAGTGTAATGTACGTACCACATTCTACTATATAGTCACGAAGCTTGAGTTTTGAGGGTGCTAGAAACAATAGACTGTGCAAGTAGTATTTCGCATTGTCTGTAATGAGGCGATATTAGCGATCCTAGTGGTGAGCAACTATCTAATGTTTGCATATTTACTACGTATTGAGCTTCGTGACTGTATATACTAGACTGTGGTACGTACTATATATTAAGATTTTTTAAAATATACTATCGTGCAAAAAAATGTTGTACAATACACGTTTGTGAAGTGAATTACAAAATCTTGAAAAAAATCTTGGAAACTGAAAAACTCATTCTGCTCGTTTTTCAAATTTATCCTCGATTTTGTAAAAGCACTTTTCAACATTGTATCGTAATATACTATTAAATTTCCATGTTGAATCTTTCGTACACTATTTTTAACACTTGAATATAAATAATTGATTAAATGGCGATCTTACTAGTGTTAATTATGTAAGCCACATATGCCTACATAATTAACACGAGTAAGATCGCCATTTAATCAATTATTAAATTTCATTTTTAATGTCATGAATTCTTAAGCGACAATAAATTACAGGCATATATTTCATTTTTTATTTCATGCAGTTAAATATTTATAGGTGTTATATATGTTACTGTAAATGTACGAAGACCGGTAAATCTTAGAATTTACCGGTATAACCTAGCATTTACCGTTATACTGCGGTAAAACCCCAAAATATCTTATTAGATGCATATATTTTCAACTTTTACCAAGAAACGTTGGTAAATCTCAGGATTTACCGATGCGAGCTGGTAAAAGCTAGATCAAAGAATCCAGAACGAAGAATCTCGTCTTGTTGTGCAGATTCAGACATTTTTGCAGGGGTGAAGCGGTTCCGACAGGCTGCCAAACAAGGTCTTGAAATGCAAGCGAAGAAAATGAAAGCAGCCACTTGTAACAAAATTGCAAAAATTTTAGTCGGATAGAATGTGAGAATCAAAGTACCGGATGCAAAAATTGACGCAAAATCAATAATAAGAGTGATCATAAATATTTAAGATGAGTTTTATCAACTTGGTACCAAAGCTGGCAAACTGAAGTCATTGTACTCTAGGAACCAACTTATATTGTGTAAAGAAAATTTTATCAGCATTGAATAATTAGAAAAAGAAGGAATTAGTGTAGGGAAGTGGTTGGTCAATTATCTTTCGTTGGAGGACAAGGGTTCAAAAAGTGTAAATGTTTAAAAAGTGTTCAACAAAAAAAGTGCTTCATAATGTTTGTTTTACTTTATGTGTGGACCTAGACTCTTTGAGGAGACGTAAAGGCTTTGTTAATTTTTATATGAAATACTATAACAGACAGTGGTTAAAATTATAATATTTTTCACTATTTTTAATATAGAATATTGTTTATTATACTCACATTAGAATGTATGAATATTTAAATAACTTAAATTAAAAATAAATACAAATTATTTCAGTTATTGCTAGGGTGATTTTATTTATGTTTTAAATAGATCCTAAAAAATATGAATTGGAAATAGATGTGTAAAAGTACGAAGAACGCCAAATCTTAGTAAAGATTCTTTTTTCTTCTTTAATGCGATTTTACCACAGCTGCTCGGTAACTCTTGAGATTTACCGACATCTCTTGGTAAAAGTTCAAAATGTATACATCTAATAAGATATTTCGGGGTTTTACCGCACTGTAATGGTAAATGTTAGGTCATACCGGTAAATTCTAAGATTTACCGGTATTCGTACATTTACAGTAACATATATATTATTAAGACTTTTAGAATAATAATTACATTAATTACCCTTCTTTCCTCTCTCTCTAAAATGTATGTTTACACACATTACAGGTACCGACGCCGAAGGCCGGGGATTGCTGTACAGGGGAGTGACGGACTGCTTCATAAAGATGTGGAAGACAGAAGGAATTCGAGGCTATTTCAAAGGATTTATGCCAAATTACATACGACTTGGACCACACACTGTACTCTGCTTTGTGTTCTGGGACGAACTACGGGACTTTCAGCGTAACTTAATGAACAGGCAACCTATAAATTCGAATGCAGAATCTGCAAAATCGTAGAAGAAATAAGTACAACAATGTTCATATTTTATTTTACTATTCTTTTGTATATATGAATTAGAAGATGCATGGAATTATTTTATTTGCAAATACTCTTCACTGAAACAGACCTGTAAGTTGCAGTGAATGACCAGGCTAAATAAGATAATACAAAAGCTAAGTTTATACCGACAAGTGTTAATAATTTAAGTAAATTAATTAACAATATTAAGGCCCAGTTGTACGATCGCGGAATAAATCTTGGAATAGCAATTCGTGGAATAGCCTAACCATAGAATAAATGGAGTATCGTCTTGTATGACGTTCATTTATTCCATGGTTGTTTATTCCATGGTTGTCTATTCCATAGTTAGCATAATTGGAACAGAAGTTGGCAATACTTTAGATGGTGTTTTGTTTATAAAGTGCATTCACAATACCAGTATCTTTTGTTTAATATTTCTGAACTTATTATTACTATTCTGCCTACGGAGTTTATTATAAAAAATTAATACATCGAAATTAATTAGAAATCACAATTATAAGACAGAAGATGCACTTAAGCTAGTTGAGATAATAAATGATTATAAGAATGTGTTAAAAAAGAACTGAGGCCATAACATCTATCAAAAGGCAAGAGCATGGGAGTCTAAAGTTAGGTTATATGCTCAGATTCCTACCTACAGGAATGTAAAATGTGATAGGCTACTGATATAATAATTACTGTCTTATGAATTTGCTTAAAATTTAATTTTATTTATCAAAAAGATACAATTCCTTTACAATGATGATAATGTAAACTATTTTTACCTGTCTTATCATGTGTTTCAAATCATTTATTCCAACACGCTTAAAACAGGTCCTTTTTCAGTCTGAATATTGCCAGAAACTCTTTATCGTCATACTTATTTCATAGATCAGATCTATTACACTTTTTTTTTTGTTTGCACGTTCTCAAAAATACTTTATTATAGCAATCCACCAAAATTATCACAAAGATTCATGCCTAATGTTGCTGCCATTTTATAATTTATTCTCTAGATAACATTATAACAACGACTGAAAGCATGGAATAGCTTATTCGGAAGATATCCTCCGGATAAAACACTATTCCGAGTTCGTACAACACATTTCTCGCGTAACCATGGAATTAATTTTAACAGGACTTTATTTCGTGTTCGTACAACTGGGCCTAAGTGGATTAATAATAAACAGTAAGTAAATAAATTGTATTTCTAACCGACAGTATTAAAGAAAATAAATAAAGCAAAAATATTAAGAATAAAAATAACCAAGTAATAATAATTTTCCTAAGTATATAGTACAGTATTACGGACAGGGAAGAGATTTTTTTTAAACGACGAGAACGAAATATTTACAAGTATAAAATTATCGAATATGCAGGATCCCACAGAGGAACGGGCGATTTTAAGGAGCGTGTATCTCTCACAGCACAGTTGGGGGACAGTAAACTACAAGCACGTTGTGCCTAAAGGCCCATTCACAATGAAAATTAAACATAACCGTACCATAAACACAGAAGTTTGCGCCCAGGCTACCAAATGCGATCATTCACAATGATTCACATAAGCATTGACATAAACATTACCGTAAGACGTTAACATGAAAGTTTGCAAACTCCAAACTTTCATGCTTATGCTTACGTGATTTGCAAACAGTACACAATCGTGGAGCGCTGAAGTATACGACAGAATATGAGGAAATGGCGTCGTTATGTTTCCATGGTTACCAAGTATGTTTGCTGTTATGTTTATGTTCCCATCGTGAATGATGGTATGACTTCTTGATTTTACCGTAACGTTAAGTTAACGCTTACGTTATCTTTAATTTTCATTGTGAATAAAGGCTCATACAAAGCAATTTAGTCATCATAAAGCTGAAAGTTAGAATTTATAAAACAGTTACATTACCGGTTGTTCTGTATAGTTGTGAAACTTGGACTTTCACTTTGAGAGAGGAATAGAGGTTAAGTGAAGAGACATTGTGACGTTGTCGTGTATAGTTCCTGGGGTAGCTCAGTCGGGAGAGCATTCGTGCGCTAAGCGAAGGTCCCGGGATCGATACCCGGCCCCGGAACAATTTTTCCTTGAAATTATTCAAACCTGTTTTACAGGGAGCTACTACCTGAAAGCCATATTTGCATAGAGGTTAAGGTGTTCGAGAATAAAGTGCTTAGGAAAATATTTGGGGCTAAGATGGAAGAAGTTACAGGAGAATGGAGAAAGTTACACAACGCAGAACTGCACGCATTCTGTTCTTCACCTGACATAATTAGGAACATTAAATCCAGACGTTTGCGATGGGTAGGGCATGTAGCACGTATGGATGAATTCAGAAGTAGCCTACATATAAAGTGTTAGTTGGAAGATCTGAGGAGAAAAAGGAGACGTAGATGGGAGGATAATATTAAAATGGGATATGATGGCAGGAACTGGATTAATCTTGTTCAGGATAGGGGCCGATGACGGACTTATGTGAGGGCGGCAATGAACCTCTGGGTTCCTTAAAACCATTTGTAAGTAAGTAAGAAAGTAAGAAAGGTGGAGTGGAGCGCAACGTATTTTTCCAAAATTAAAAGTTTTTACAAGAACAAAGACAGTTTTGAGCTACTAGTCGTGAATTTCGTAAATTTAATTCTGCCGATGAGAGTGAAATGTTCAACCCTACAGAATTCAGTTGTACATAAATTAAAACATCGCGATATTTTGAAACGAAGGGCGTTTTTTAGGAGTTTTTAAATCGCACGAATGAAGATGAAGAATTTATTGATACTTTGTGACTGACGAAGCACATTTCCATCTCACAAACAAATATTCTCAAGGGGGCAGATAAGAAAAGTTATTTTTTTTTATTCCACCACATTAATAATGTCAAAACAAATGCTTATACGAATTTTGTTCACTTGAGCGCAATTGAGGACCGTTTTTGCAAAACTTGCTAACTGAAAAAACTAAATTTTACAGGAGAGACAAAACACTATAGTAAGCAAGTTTTGCTGTATCTCTTACTTATAGGAGAAAGCAAGTTTTGAAAAAACGATCACACTTTGACACACTACAATGAAGAGAAATAACCCAATTTTACTAAGACGCTTTGAACATCATGTAGAGGCCTGCCTTATGTTAACGAATCCATCAAAATCTCAATTTTGCAAATTTTGCAGTTAGCAAGTTTTGCAAAAACGGTCCTCAATTACAAGGGCAGTCTAGAAAGTAAGTTTCTCTGGGGACGTTTATAGAAAGAAAACACAATTTCATTTAAAGATTTATTGGAACAGACATAGCAATAGTGTTGAACTATATATTCCCCACCGGAATTGAGACATTTGTTACACCGTGTGATCAACAGAGAGGTGCAGACGGCTGTCACACACTGGTTTCGATTCCAGGAGGTAGACTTCCACAACACAGGGATACAAAAGTTGATCCAACGGTATGACAAATGTCTCAATTCCAGTGGGGGATATATTGAAGAATAGGTCAACAATTGTTGTATCTGTTCCAATAAATTTTTCCATGGTTTTCTTTCTGTAAACGGCCACAGGAAATCTTACTTCCTGGACCGCCCTCGTAATTGAGGTCGAGTGGCCAAAATTTGTATAAGCACTTGTTTTAACATTGTTAACATGGTCCCAAAAAAAACTTTTTTATCTGCCCCCCATGAGAATGTTTGTTTGTCAGCTGTAGTCACTTAAAGGGCGCCATTTTCAAGAAATAAATGGCCGACTATATAGTTTATGACCTCACGTATGTCATTTTGAAAAAGAAATAATAATAAATTCTTGAGTCGATAACCAATTAGTTATAATCGCCCATTCTTCTGCCAGACCCTGAATAATATTTATAACAATCAAGAGTATTGTTACATATAGTACTGACGAATTGTAAGTAAAGGAGAGATAGAAAATAATTACTGTATATCCATTATGGAAATTGATTCCTGGAGATTTGCAGCGCAAAAAATCGACGACGAAAAAACAAGAGAGGAATCTCAGTGACTCTCATAAATTCACAACAGTATGTTACGCGATGCCAGATCATAAGAGCTGGCATGACTCGGCTAATTGTAAGTGCTAAAAATGAGCAAGGGACAATTACCAAAAGACGTTTGTGCGAGATCGTGCGTATTTGCTTGATTTCCGCACAAAACCAAACCGCACAAAGTTTAAAATTCCACATTCAGTATTCCCAACCTAACACACATAACAATATCCCTCTTCTTACCGCTTATGTGACATATTGATTTTACTGCTTCAGGCTTTTAACATATTATTTTTAGAGACGTTCAATATAGTAATAATTATAAATTGGAAACTTACCACTGCAATTTCACCTAAATTGCACTGTTAATTATTGTTTTTAAATATTTGCAAAAATTAAGTAAACTCTACAACTCCACTAAAGTTACTGCATTCGTGATGCAAGTAACATTAAGGAAGTCGTGAAAAAATCAAGACCGGCAAAATTAAACTTGCCGATGTTATTACTGCAATATGTTATATAAATAATATTGTTAAAATATTAAAATGAAAAATAAATCATTACATAACCTTACCGTTTGTTGTAAGTTCGCATTTATAGACTGGGGGGAAAAAAAGACAGACGTAGGCTATATCACGGCCTGCTGGAGTATAGTAAACACAGAAAACATTTTAAAGCAACAATGTTGAAGATAGATTTTTTTTGTTTTGCAAATTTGCCGTCATTGAACAGAAACCAAGATGGAGATTTCATTGCAACTAATTAGAAATTCCTCTTTTAGGTATGTAATAAACGATCTTTGCACAAAATAATGTACGATACACGAGCGGTATGTTTTCTTTTCAATTCTCGGAAATTGAAGAAGCTCAACTACGTTTCGCTTTTTCAAACTTTTCCTCGAACATGAAAACTTCAACATACCGCTCTTGTAACGCATATTACTATTTAGTGTAAACATCACGAAGGAGAAGAAAATAGAAAGAAAAGAAGAGAAGGAATTTATGATATAAAGAGATGTGCCTGAATATAATAAATTATGTGGACAGTATGCAGTGGAATTAGAGAATCTGAAGTGAATCGTTATGAAACTAATATAAGATGTCATACATACATACATACATACATACCAGACGTCTGCATCGGACGTTTTCGCTCAAGCGCCAAGTAGTTCATAGCATAATCCGATAGGTAGTGCACATGCATGATGGGTAAAATTGTCACGAGCGATAAATCCTCGAACGGTATAAGCCGAGCGTTAGACATTCGTTCTTGTTACAGTGATGAACTGTGTAGTAACATCATAGATGTTTTTTAACCTCTCCATAGTAGAACTACAAAACTTGCTTTAAAATGTAATATAAATGTTGAAGGTAAATGTTTCCCCCCCCCCCCCCAAACAGGAGTGATTTTGTTTTTGCCATATCTGATAAATGTTATTGGATGTAAATGTAATTATTATAAACGGAGAACACAATCACGATAATGCAAGAACTGTATCAAGTTTTCTAGTAATAAAAATAATAATAATAATAATAATAATAATAATAATAATAATAATAATAATAAGTGTATTAATCTTTGCGTCTGTAACAATTGTGCAGCATGATTATTCGTTTTATTATATTTTCTGTGACATTATCTCTGTACTAATATTATTATTAATCTACTGCTATATCAATAATATTTTGTAAAACGTTTATACATTGTCGTAGTATATAGGCGGAACATTATGTACGATGGACCTATCATATTATATATGTGGTAAATCAAATACTGAATAATTATTAATTAGCAATAATAACTGTATATCGAAGTTTTCCATACTATTTTATTTATAACTTCATGTTCCTGTTTTGGTACGTTTCATTGATTGTTCCATTAAACGTTTGTCATAAACGCAGAAAATAAAGCCTTATTTTTACCGTGTGAGCAAAACATATGTGTATCTTATCTGTCGCCTTCCATACAAGACAAGACATATCGGTGAGATGATCTTGTACTGTGCTTCTACTGTATTTATTACGAGCGTATCACGACCGATCGTATCTCACTCGAGAGTGCGACAGCCGACCGAATTCGAGCGAGCGATTTAACTCCAATGCAGCACTCTGATACATACATACATACATACATACATACATACATACATACATACATACACGCGTGCGCCAAACGTCCCGACAAAAAAATGATATTTAAGCTACTTCCTCTCATTGGGTCATAGTGCAAATATCTATTGTGTTTTGTGTAGTTATTCAAAAAGAAAGAGCAGATTTCAAATATTTATTTTAAACAAACTATAAAGAGTAGAAACACTTGCCGCACACCACTGAATAGAGGAAGGTTCAAGTCTAAAGGCCCAGTCACAATTAAAATCAAACATAACCGTAACATAAACACAGAAGTTTGAGCCCAGGCTACCAAATGGGATCATTCACAATGATTCACATAAGCATTGACATAAACATTACCGTAAGACATGCAAACTCCAAACTTTCATGCTTATGCTTACGTGATTTGCAAACAGAACACAATCGTGGAGCGCTGAAATATACGACAGAATGAGGAAATGGCGCCGTTGTTATGTTTCCATGGTTACCAAGTATGTTTGCTGTTATGTTTATGTTCTCATCGTGAATGATCTTGATTTTATCGTAACGTTTATATTCTTAAGTTAACGCTTACGTTATGTTTAATTTTCATTGTGATACAGTCCATGAGGTTGCAAGCACTCAACATGCAGATCATGTGTTGCGCGACAAAAATTAAAATGGTAGTCCATTTCTTGCCACTCAAGAATCCACTGATCCCTAGTTATGGAATTCACTGCTTCAACAATTCGATGTCGCAGATCTTGATAAGTGGAAGGGAGATGTGGTACAAACACCCTGTCTTTTATTGTACCCCCACAGATAAAAATCACAGAGGGTAAGGTCGGGGGACCTGGGAGCTCACAGGCGATGAACACGATCTTCTTCTCCACGTCTTCCAATCCAACGTCCCGGAATGGTGTCGTTCGAAAAATGCTCCACTAAAAAGAAAAGCTCATACTTTTTCTGTACAGAAACGGCGCAAAAAACATTCACCTTCGGTGAGTTCTTACATGTTCGACGACTACGCAAGGATTTTCAGTCCCTCAAATTCGGACTGCGGGGGACAGGCTGTTGCTGTTTTAGCTTTGCTTATGGCCCCGGACGGAGCATCGCGTGTAACCAAACGTAAAAAAAAAATAAAATAAAATAAAACCTTCCTCTATGCATTGGTGTGCGATGAATAGTTCTGGTGTTTATAGTTCGTTTAAAATAAATATTTGAAATCTGCTCTTTATTTTTGAATTGTTCTGTACATATACTGAAAGAGATTAGAGTAGCTATATACTGGTAAGTTTATTAATATAATAAGAACTTATTGTGGAACTCGTTTTTAGTCGACTTCTACCGTGAAGTTAATTGTTTTTTTCCTAACTTAACATTAGACATACATACAAATGACGGGACTCCGGTGACATATAGGTTAGCACATGATGGGTCTTCGCCCATTACGGAAAGTTGTGCTAAACTCTCAACTATAGTAACAGTACAAGTGTACTTTTTAGCTTGGCCACTTGCATGCGCAAATAGTTGAGTAGCAGTAGCGGAAACATAGCAGTCTTCTCAGCTTGGAGGGAGAAGAAGGAACGAATTGTCATGCTATTTGTATATGCAGAGCAGTTGTGATATTAATTGAATAATGCTTCATAAATGCAGGGTGCGAATTAACGGGGGATGGGGGGGATTTCCCCCCTGTTGGAAAGTTATCCCCCTCTCATAAATTCGAATTAACATCTCCGCCAGGGATAACTTTTATCCACCCCTCACAAAATATAATTGTTTTAGTACAAATATATGTACTTTATAAAGTATAAAGTAAGCAAAGAAAATAATATTGATGTATTATCATCACCGGCAAGCTGACAACAATTAAAATTTAGGAATTAAACATCATATTTTAAGCCTGTGCATGGATATAATTATTATAATCAAGATGCAAGACAAGCAACTGAGTGCGACCAAGTGTTGAGGCATATCGAATGAGGATAATTTTATGTATGGTATTCTCTATCTAGGATTCTATCCCCCCTCATCAGAAATGTATTTATTTATTTTTTTATTTTACTTCGTTACTTAACGACATTGTGTCAACTACGAGGTTATTTAGCGTCTATGGGATTGGTGATAGCGAGATGGGGCCGAGGATTCGCCATAGATTACCTGACATTTGCCTTATGGTTGGGGAAAACCTCGGAAAAAACCCAACCAGGTAATCAGCCCAAGCGGGAATTGAACCCGCGCCCGAACGCAACTCCAGATCGGAAGGCAAGCGCCTTAGCCGACTGAGCTACGCCGGTGGCTCCCTCATCAGAAATCTTAATTCGCACCTTGCATAAATGAATTAGAATAAGAAACGCTATAAATGTACAACAAGTTGTCGGCATAGGTCTAAGTATTATCTATTACACGGTATGTTTCAAATTGTTATTTCACTGCTGTAATAAATTTAATTCTAAATATCTTATATAACTGGAAAATTATAAAAATGTAACCTAACTGGCTTTCCTTGTGAATAAAATTCACATGCACACATGGAGATTAGCTCTTTTTGTACAAGTTCTATAAGATACAGTGTGACACAGAATTCAGTTGACAAATGGGAAACATTACTCTAATTGGAAATACAATTGTATACGGCATGTTCATTACCGCAAATGTTCAAAATGTGCTCCATTTACTTGAAAAGAGTGCCTCACTCAATCCTGACATTTTTCTCTCACACTTAAAAGTGTTGCAGGTAGAATGTGCTGGATAACATGAGTGATCCTTTGTTTCAAGCCATCTATAGATGTAGGTTCTGTTTGAAAAACGTGCTGTTTCACAATTCCCTATAGAAAGAAATCAAGACGTGTGAGGTCTGGTGACCGTGGAGGCCATGACTGAGGTCCACCTCTTCCAACCAGTGCACACCGAACATCTCATTTAGTTTACGGCGAACTGTTAGAGTATAATGTGCAGTGGCTCCATCTTGTTGAAACCACACTCTTATGCGTTTGTTCAGTGACAAATCATATAGGACCTCCATTACAGTGCTGTACAGTGATTCCTCATATTGTGCTGGTTTACAATTCTATCAAAGAAATATGATCCCACAACCATATCACCTAGTATTCCACACCACACCATAACTTTGTTAGCTTCAAGTAACCATATTTCTTTGGACCAGTATCGTGCATTTTGTGTATGAGCTGGCCCATCCAGAAAGAATAAGCATTCGTCACTGAACAGAACATGCTGAAGGAAGGATCGATCAGTACGCAAACGCTGTGTGATACAGTTGCAATATTTTCGTCTCTTGAGTGGATCCTCTTCTTGCATTGTATATAAATGCTGTAATTTGTAAGAGTGAAAACGTGCAAATTTGAATAGTCTCTACTGATACCACTTCCTCCAGCCACATAACGCACTGACCTTTTAGGACTGATCGTCATTTTCGCAATCACCTCTCCTGAATTCTGTGCGTCAGTAGCAGATTTGGGACGAAAGGTGAAGTATTTTAGCGGTACAAAAGGGGAATATGTACTGCCAACCTAACAGCCATTTGTAAGTAAGTAAGTAATTACTTACTTACAAATGGCTTTTAAGGAACCCGAAGATTCATTGCCGCCCTCACATAAGCCCGCCATCGGTCCCTATCCTGTGCAAGATTAATCCAGTCTCTATCATCATATCCCACCTCCCTCAAATCCATTTTAATATTATCTTCCCATCTACGTCTCGGCCTCCCCAAAGATCTTTTTCCCTCCGGTCTCCCAACTAACACTCTATATGCATTTCTGGATTTGCCCATACATGCTACATGCCCTGCCCATCTCAAACGTCTGGATTTAATGTTCCTAATTATGTCAGGTGAAGAATACAATGTGTGCAGTTCTGCGTTGTGTAACTTTCTCCATTCTCCTGTAACTTCATCCCGCTTAGCCCCAAATATTTTCCTAAGCACCTTATTCTCAAACACCCTTAACCTATGTTGCTCTCTCAGAGTGAGAGTCCAAGTTTCACAACCATACAGAAGACTGATAATATAACTGTTTTATAAATTCTAACTTTCAGATTTTTGGACAGCAGACTGGATGATAAGAGCTTCTCAACCGAATAATAACACGCATTTCCCATATTTATTCTGCGTTTAATTTCCTCCCGTGTGTCATTTATATTTGTTACTGTTGCTCCAAGATATTTGAATTTTTCCACCCCTTCGAAGGATAAATCTCCAATTTTTATATTTCCATTTCGTACAATATTCTGGTCACGAGTCACAATCATATACTTTGTCTTTTCGGGATTTACTTCTAAACCGATCGCTTCACTTGCTTCAAGTAAAATTTCCGTGTTTTCCCTAATCGTTTGTGGATTTTCTCCTAACATATTCACGTCATACGCATAGACAAGAAGCTGATGTAACCCGTTCAATTCCAAACCCTGCCTGTTATCCTGAACTTTCCTAATGGCATATTCTAAAGCGAAGTTAAAAAGTAAAGGTGTTAGTGCATCTCCCTGCTTTAGCCCGCAGTGAATTGGAAAAGCATCAGATAGAAACTGACCTATACGGACTCTGCTGTATGTTTCACTGAGACACATTTTAATTAATCGAACTAGTTTCTTGGGAATACCAAATTCAATAAGAATATCATATAATACTTCCCTCTCAACCGAGTCATATGCCTTTTTTAAATCTATGAATAACTGATGTACTGTACCCTTATACTCCCATTTTTTCTCCATTATCTGTCGAATACAAAAAATCTTATCAATAGTCGATCTATTACGCCTAAAACCGCACTGATGATCCCCAATAATTTCATCTACGTATGGAGCTAATCTTCTCAAAAGAATACTGGACAAAATTTTGTACGACGTCAACAAAAGGCCAACCTAACAGTACAAATGAAAAAGGTCACTCCGATTACGAACATTTTGGAGGGTATACGGCATTATGTTACTTTGTACAATAATTATTTCAGTTTTACAATTACAGTAGTAATGTTTCCCATTTGTCTACTGACTTCTGTATCACACGGTATAACAAACAAAGATCCTAGAATCCGTTACGATGGTTACCAAGCCCATTCCTTTCATTCATTATGAACCTCAAAATTTAATTATGTCTTACATTTCATTGATTCTGGTTCACGTTAACACTTTGTTTAAAAAAAACTTAAAATTGTTAACGAAACGTTAAAAATGTTGAGGAGTTCGTAGGACACTGAAGATGACGCAGAACCAGCGTCGAAACGAGCCGTCTGTCTAAGGCACATAACCTTTTTTTTTTTTTTTTTTTAACGAGTCGTTAAACAATTTTATGTTTTACACTTCACGTTTCACTGAACAGATTACGAGAATTTTTAAAGGATATAGAAATACCTAGTATTGAAGGAGGATTATAAAAATTCTAGTCCAGTGTTTCAAACCTGTAAGTTCAAACTGTTCCTTTCCGAATTTGTATTCATTCATTCATTTATTTGTTAATTAGCTAATTAATTAATTAATTTGTTTGTTTATACATCCAACCAACTACCCGTCCACCCTTTCATCTATATACCTACTTTCCAGTGGCGTAGCATGAAATTTTGAGCAGGGGAAGCTAATTCAAGTTGTCTTTCACGCAATATGGGAAAACGTATTACAAAAATATAGTCTTAAAGTAAATAGTAGTCAATGTCAAGTCAGCAGTCGAAGATTGGTTGGAACCTCGTAAGTAACACCAATAAGGCATGACCTCAAATGGTACGTAGTAAAATATGATTTCACGGTTTACACATATCTCTAACAAATAGACACGTATACGTATAACATTAGCTCACTCCCTGTCATAGAGGAATCACAATATTAACGGTCAATAGATACAGTACGTAAGTATGCGTCTGTCTTTTGGTTGTGTCCTTCATTGACAGCAAGCGAGTCGGTCATTTGTTTTTTAGATCACAGTTTTGTTCGTAAGTCAGTCTTGATAATAGAATTGTCCTAAAAAAAATTCAAGTAAATTGGTGTCAGGAACTGTTATTTCACTCATTATTTATTATATCAGCCACAATGCACACTAACACTTCAACTGAACACAACTGACGAAAAGGGATAACTCGGAAACTACTTATTTTAAATGTCAAAGCTAGCTTCTTGCTAGCCTTGCGACCAGGATAGTTTAAGAAAGGGATGGAAAATCTGCGGGGTGGGTTACACAGAAGAATGAGTGTAAGAATCCAGTCTGCTTGGAAGCTGGTGTGTGCAGGCTTCTTGTTTACTGCTGCATCACAAATCATCCTAACCTGCCGCATCACAATATTTAACGCGTAAATATAAATTCTATTAAAATTAATAAATAATTTTGTCCATAGAGTGCAGGTTTATTATGAAATTATTATTAACTGGGGAAGCTGAGCTTTTTAGCTTACATTGACGCTACGCCACTGCTACTTCCCTACATAAGTGGAGAGATGTTGATTGCAATAACCAAGTACCGGCTAGTACAGAGCCGAAAAATAGACGTGAGTCTGGCTGTTTGTCGGCAGAATCGAATATTCATGGCTCCAAGTCAAGCACATAGATTGCTCATGCAAATTACAATAACTAGCTACTAGGTAACTTGCCCCAACCAGGATTTGAACCCAGGTCCGTTCGTTTCACAGTCAGGCTTGCTAATCGCTACTTCACAGCAATGAACGTATCTGAATTTGACACGGCAAAGAAAAAAAAAGAAGAAAAAGAAACTTCGGTAAGCTCCGCGAAAGTTTTAAATAATTCTCAATTTTTTCTTAGAAGTTTACTTTACTCTAACAATAGACTAATGTTACATCAGATAGTCAAACATTACACCAAGCAGCTTTTCCTTATAATATTATGCGACGAAATGTTTTAGCTAAATGCCAAGAATTTGATAAACTGCAAAAAATATTTATTTAATGTTTACCAGTGGCGTAGCGTCAATGTAAGCTAAAAAGCTTAGCTTCCCCAGTTAATAATAATTTCATAATAAACTTGCAGTTTATGCAGAAAATTCTTCATTAATTTTAATAGAATTTATATTTACGCGTTAAATATTGTGATGAGGCAGCTCAGAATGATTCGTGATGCAGCAGTAAACAAGAAGCCTGCACACACCAGCTTCCAAGCAGAGTGGTTTCTTCTGTGTAATCCACCCCGCAGATTTTCCATCCCTTTCTAACTAAACTACCCTAGTCGCAAGGCTCGCAAGAAGCTAGCTTTAACATTTAAAATAAGTAGTTTCCGAGTTATCCCTTTTCTTCAGTTGTGTTCAGTTGAAGTGTTAGTGTGCATTGTGGCTGATATAATAAATAATGAGCGAAATAACAGTTCCTAACACTAATTTACTTGAATTTTTTTAGGACAATTGTATTATCAAGACTGACTTACGAACAAAAGTGTGACTTAAAAAACAAATGACCGACTCCCTTGCTGTCAATGAAGGATACAACCAAAAGACAGACGCATACTTACGTAATGATACTAATATTGTGATTTCTCTAAGTATGACAGGGAGTGAGCTAATGTTATACGTATACGTGTCTATTTGTTAAGAGATATGTGTAAACCGTGAAATCATATTTTATTACGTATCATTTGAGGTCATGCCTTATTGGTGTTACGAGGTTCCAACCAATCTTCGACTGCTGACTTGAAAACTGACTACTATTTATTTTAAGGCTGTATTTTTGTAATACGTTTCCTCATATTGCATGAAAGACAACTTGAGTTAGCTTCCCCTGCTCAAAATTTCATGCTACGCCACTGATGTTTACTGAGTTATCTAACCTGATTAGCCAGAAAGCAGTGAAACCTCCTGTAAACGATTGTCGTAAGTATACAGTATATTACACTTCCAGCCACATAATAGAGTCTCTTATAAGTAACTGAATACGCTTGCTCGAAAAATTGACTAATTTTCACGATTGTTGACTGTGTTGTATTATTGCCGCGCTCTCATGGTTCACATTCGGCAGGTCTTTGAAATTTAATTGAATTATTATTTTCAATTTCTTATGTCGCCGCTCCAATCACTCGCCTCAATTTGAATATTGCAACCAATAAGCTGCTTCCATTATTAAATGACACCTACTTGTCTAATCCACGTGGACTAAAATCGAGGTTGCAATGTCTTATGCTGAGGACGAACATTAAGGTATGTGATTAAAAATTATTATTAAGAGTTAAGAATGTCAACGTACTCGTATATGAAATAATAATAATTATAATAATAATAGCCATTTAACAATATAACAAACTACTGCTTATTCTTATCGAGGAAGTAGACGTGACAACGTGACGCTTAGAGTGAAACCTACAGAGCAACAATCGGTCGGCAAAATTCAGTTTAAAAGAACACCGGACATTATTGTATGATGCCAACATGTTAACCATGAGAGCGCGGCGATAATACACTTGTACAACTCTGCTAGAATTGTAAGAATCTTTGTGCGAGATCGTGCGTATTTGCTTGTTTTCCGCACAGAACCAATACGCGGTAAGTGTGAAATACCATATTCAGTATTCCCAACGTAACACACATAACAATTTCCCTCTTCTTACCGCTTAAGCGTGACATTCATTTTACTGCTTTAGGCTTTTAACATATTATTTTTAGAGACGTTTTAACATAGTAATAATTATAAACTGGAAACTTACCACTGCAATTTCACCTAAATTGCAATGTTAATTATTGTTTTTAAATATCTGCAAAAATTAAGTAAAGTCTACTACTCCACGAAACTTATTGCAATCCTGATACAAGTAACATTAAGGAAGCCGTGAAAAAATCAACAAGATTCCAGATGCGGATGTTATTACTGCAATATGTTATATAAATAATATTGTTAAAATATTAAAATGAAAAATAAATCATTACATAACCTTATCGTTTGTTTTAAGTTCGCATTTATAGACTAGGGGAAAAAAAAGACAGACGTATATCACGGCCTGCTGGAGTATAGTAAACACAGAAAACATTTTATAGCAACAATGTTGAAGAAAGATATTTTGGTTTTCCGAAGTTGCCGTCATTAAACAGAAACCAACATGGAGATTTCATTGCAACTAATTAGAAATTCGTCTTTCAGGTATGTAATAAACGATCTTCGCACAAAATAATGTACGATACACGAGCGGTATGTTTGTTTTCATATTCTCGGAAATTAAAAAAGCTCAACTAGGTTTCGCTTTTTCAATCTTTTCCTCGAACATGAAAACGTTAACATACCGCTCTTGTAACGTATATTACTATTACCGGTGCCGTACACTCGATTTAGTTACGAGTTTGCCCTCCAGAAACCTTCACTGAAGTTTCTGACTGTTGTTAGAAAGGTGTGCCACATTTCGAGAAAATTTTGGAAATAAATAAGATATCGGTAATAAAAATAATTTTGGTAACAATAACACTTGTGCTCCAACAAACGCAAGATGACATTTGCGACACAATGATTTTCCCGCTGCACTCTCCGCCATGCAATCCGACTAGGCCCAAAATTGGAGTTTTCAAAATAATGTCCGGTATTACATTTTGATTCAGTTTCTGTCAGATGCGTTTCCAATTCCTTGCGGGCTAAAGCAAGGAGATGCACTATCACCTTTACTTTTTAACTTTGCTCTAGAGTACGCCATTAGGAAACTCCAGGATAACAGAGAGGGTTTGGAATTGAACGGGTTACATCAGCTGCTTGTCTATGCGGATGACGTGAATATGTTAGGAGAAAATCCACAAACGATTAGGGAAAACACGGGAATTTTAATGGAAGCAAGTAAAGAGACAGGTTTGGAAGTAAATCCCGAAAAGACAAAGTATATGATTATGTCTCGTGACGAGAATATTGTACGAAATGGAAATATAAAAATTGGAAATTTATCTTTTGAAGACGTGGAGAAGTTCAAATATCTGGGAGCAACAGTAACAAATGTAAATGACACTCGGGAGGAAATTAAACACAGAATAAATATGTTATTATTCGGTTGAGAAACTTTTATCATCCAGTCTGCTGCCGAAAAATCTGAAAGTTAGAATTTATAAAACAGTTATACTACCGGTTGTTCTGTATGGTTGTGAAACTTGGACTCTCACTTTGAGAGAGGAACAGAGATTAAGGATGTTTGAGAATAAGGTGCTTAGGAAAATATTTGGGGCTAAGAGGGATGAAGTTACAGGAGAATGGAGAAAGTTACGCAACACAGAACTGCACGCGTTGTATTCTTCACCTGACGTAATTAGGAACATTAAATCCAGACGTTTGAGATGGGCAGGGCATGTAGCACGTATGGGCGAATCCAGAAATGCATATAGAGTGTTAGTTGGGAGGCCGGAGAGAAAAAGACCTTTAGGGAGGCCGAGACGTAGATGGGAAGATAATATTAAGATGGATTTAAGGGAGGTGGGATATGATGATAGAGAATGGATTAATCTTGCTCAGGATAGGGACCAATGGCGGGCTTATGTGAGGGCGGCAATGAACCTCCGGGTTCTTTAAAAGCCAGTAAGTAAGTAAGTAAGTATTACATTTTGATAGTTTTGATATCGGTGTCAGTTTTTCTTTGCATTTCTAATATCTAGAACTCTTTTATTTAATTTAATTGCTTTCTTGTGCTCTGTAAAAGAAACGCATTGGTTACCGGTATCGAAACTAAACGGTAGTGCGACATAGGACATAGATCATGCCTACTGATTGTACTACATACATTGTAAATTTTTAGTATCAGATCTCGAAACTTTACGATGGTCATAGTCCGACGATTCGCCATGGGACATTCGACTTATGGCGAAAACCTAGGAAAAACCCAACTATAATCTTTTCGCTGTAAGAAAGATCATAATGTAAACAATAGCACGTGACTGAAGTGAGGCTTCATTGGCCACTTTTTGGCACCATAGATTCTCAGTACATGTTCCCGCCCACTGTTGTACATTCTGTTTCATGTTAAACATTTCCCGTTACTCATCAAGTAGGCCTAACCTCACTACTATGCATTCGTTTGCTTAGGAAACATTTACTTTATAATTACCGTAATTATAACTCACATAACTTATTATATACATTTGAGACTATTTGTTTTTCTCCGCTTTTGAGAGGGTTTCTACTCTTACTCAGTGTGCTTTATTCATCAAAACATAGATTCCTTTAAAACAAATTCAACCTATCATGAGTATAACACCAGAACATCCCAAAACATACATCTGAATTACCACAGGCTTACCAGAAGTCTTAACAGCATATCACATAGAGGCAGCAATTTATATAATAAACTTCCACAGAAAATCAAAGAACTTAACATAAGAAAATTAAAAAAAGAGGTAAAGAACATTTTATTAACACATATGCCATTTTGCACAAATGAATACCTAAATTAAAAATTTTAGAATTTAACGTTTCTTGATACTGCCCTTGACCATTTATGTTTCAGGTAACTCAGAGTTGAAGAAAAGACAGGGAAAGCAAAAAGAGAAGATACTAGATAGAACAGTGGAGACTGAAGATCAAGCTTGTCCTATATATATTTTTTTCTTTTTTTTCTCTCTTTTTTTTTTTTTTTTTTGCATGTCACTTAATATTAAACTGTTAAATTTATTTAGAATTAAGTCTATTTTTGTATTATATTGTATGTTATGTCATTTTTCTTGTGTACTGACGACGCCATGAATGCTTGTAATTCTATTCGGCTAATAAAGATCTAATCTAATCTAATAACCACATACACCGAGGAAGCAGAAGCTATACTTCAGTACCACGAGTGACGCCAGCTTGTTACAAGAACAGACTACCTCGGTATTACTGTTTGTATTCATCCGCGTTCATAGTACATAACAAAATATAAAAGTAGCTTTTCTTTTACATAGCGTTTTTACATATGAGTGAAGTTATATGTTTCATCGTATTTAACAATTAGAATTCAATTTTTTATTTTCAAATAATACAACATTATGGTTTTCAAGTGCGGAACGATATTTTCCTGTGTCGTGTGAGTGTTCGACTGGGAGCCAATCACGGGTATGACAGCAACGTGCTTATGTTTACATTAGGATTTTTCTTACAGCGAAAACAGTATACAGTAGGTAAATCGGTACAAGCGAGATTACCAGCACCCGAACACAGTCCCGGATCAGTAGGCAAACGCGCTACCATCTGAGTTGCACCTGAGCCACTGAACTGTGTTCAAAAAGAAGTTTTTTCTCGAAATTTTTCGAAATAAAAATTTGAAATACTAAGTACACTATACCGGTATAATCCATCTATTTATATTACATACAGTACCGGTAAGAAAGTAAACTTAAATTCAATAATTTAGTCAAAAATAGATTATTCCAATCTGCAATAAATAAAACTCACTACATTTATGCTACCGGCTGAATATGGTCTACTGTTATCTTATCAAGGATCTAACCACAGATATATAGAACTAACACAATACATGCATACAGTCATCTGCTTTAGGGATCGAAATTCGTATACTGAAATTAGTCAAATTTACAATCTTGCTTTTCTGTAGTCATACGATCGATTTGGACGGTCAGGCCAGTCGTACGACAATCACATGTGATGCTCATGTGCTCACTCGATGAAATAACCCCACCAAGAAGCTATAAGAAATACTATTCATAACCAATGAAATGAATTTAAGAAACAGTCTCACCTTCATTCATAGTTCTTCATCGAATCGTGATGATCGGGAAGTTTAATGCATAACTTAAGTATAGATCAAAAGAAAATAGGTTAAATCCAAAGTCGTGATTTAAAATACATCTTATAGGCCCATATGTGTTATGTCATCTCAAATCCACGTGTTGCAACTGACGGTAGACGCTGTTGCATAAGTGGAATTAACCGTGAAGTGACTTGCGTGATAATTTCGAAATGAACAGATAGATCAGTCGTTAACCTTCAGCCCCGTGCTCCGGTTCACAGAGCTCGTATGTCTCCATATTCCAGGAAGTGATGGAATTTGTGTTGGGTGGGATCGCTGCCATAGGAGCCGGTTGCTTTACGAATCCATTGGATGTGATCAAGACAAGACTCCAATTACAGGGTGAACTTCAGGCTAGAGGAAAGTACACTATTCATTACAGAGGGTTTTTTCATGCATTTTACGCCGTTGCGAAAGCAGATGGAATTTTAGCATTACAAAAAGGTCTTGTGCCCGCATTGTGGTATCAGCTGTTTTTGAACGGTGTAAGGTTAGGAACATACGATTTTGCAGAAAAGAGAGGATGGACCAAAAACAAAACAGGAGAGATATCGACACCAAAATGTATCATCGTGGGAGCATTTGCAGGATGTGCAGGAGCCTACTCCGGAAGCCCTTTTTACTTGGTATGACATTTTATTAACAATATACCGGTAGCTTAATATAAAATATTAAATTGTGGCGTTTCCTTTTCGCCATTTCAAAAAATGAGAGCTATAATTTATTTGTTTATCTTCTTTCATTTGCTATTATAATTGTGCCTGAGAAGTTTAAATTCCAAACTGAAATACCTAAATATAATAATATATAGATCTAGATTGTGATATGACTATGGGGTGGCTAGATAGCCTACATACTTTGTCCCGTCATAACCTCAAACGTTATCATAATCTGCATTCCGTGTTCTGGGGTTTATCCCAATTTAATGACAAGAGTGGAAAAGCTATCATAATATAATGGAGTGTTAAAGAGAACATTCATACCATCCTCAATTTTTCGTCCCTGCTCCTTCTTCTTCAGGAAGATCACAAGATCTAATATTACCAAAACAAGTAGATGTTTTATTTGACTCATTAGTGTCCCATGCATAGGGATTAAATAGTGAAACCAGAGGAAAGTAAAGACTTGCACAAGTTGCCAGGTTCAATCTTTAAATTCTCAGCAGCCAAATAACACTATCTTATTTCGTCCAAATCAGATCATTGGAAAAGGATCTGTGAGGAAGTTTTTAATATGTTCATACTTCGCCTATACATGTGATCATTAGCCGTAGTGTCGTGTCAGTATTCTTGTCATCCCATACTTAAACCTCTTTAATAATAGATGGGATTTAGTGATGTCAAACCGTGGACCTTCACTAAGGAAATCAGCCTAGAGGCCTCTCATAACTTGTGCTCCTGACGATGAAAGAGTAATGGAACGGAGAAAAATTCTCTCCGGGGCCGGGATTTGAACCTGGGTTTTCAGCTCTACGTGCTGATGCTTTATCCACTAAGCCACACCGGATACCCACCCCGGCGTCGGACAGAATCGTCCCAGTTTAAGTTCCAACTCTTGGGTTCCCTCTAGTGGCCGCCTTCTGCACTACGTCATAGAGTCTATGAACATAGAACTGAAATCCACACATGTGCTGAGGTGCACTCGTTATAAGTGACTAGTTGGCCGGGATCCGACAGAATAAGTGCTGTCTTAAATCACGAAGTGATTTACGCATATCATATAGGCCTATATTATTTTAATGTACCGAAGTACATATGATATTTCCATGCAGATATTCTGCGTCATCATACGATGAAAGAGTAATGGAACAGAGAAAAATTCTCTCCGACGCCGGGATTTGAACCCGGGTTTTCAGCTTTATGTGCTGATGCTTTATCCACTAAGCCACACCGGATACCCACCCCGGCGTCGGACAGAATCGTCCCATTAAAGTTCCAACTCTTGGGTTCCCTCTAGTGGCCGCCCTCTGCACTACGTCATAGAGTCTATGAACGTAGGACTGAAGTCCACACATGTGCTGAGGTGTACTCGTTATGAGTGACTAGTTGGCTGGGATCCGACGGAATAAGTGCCGTCTTAAATCACAAAGTGATTTACGCATATCATATATATATATTTTTTTGTACCGAAGTACATATGATATTTTCATGCAGATATTCTGCTTCATCATACGATGAAAGAGTAATGGAACGGAGAAAAATTCTCTCTCCATTCCATTACTCTTTCATCGTATGATGACGCAGAATATCTGCATGGTAATATCATATGTACTTCGGTACATTAAAATAATATATATTGTGCTTCTGAATTTAAGAGCTCTCATTGCTCTGAGCACAGCATAGTTCGAAGGTCGGTAAAAGGATCTGATTCAGTGAAAAGAATGAATGTGCAATTTTTCTGTATGATCTCAGATATTTCAGTGTATGGGCTAAATGCTATCACCAGCAGTTTATCAAATTATTCACAAATATATTGGTAAATGGACTAGAGAAAACTTACATAATACAAAATCTGTATTTATCATAGCCCTACATAAGAATAATTTTCCGTTATTAATTAATATGTGGGAAATATAAATTAACATTCTACATAAACTAAATCCATCCCAACAGATATTATATTATCTAAGTGTTTAATGACGGAATCATTCTCTTCAAACAATGCAATATGATACCATGTTTGCCCCTGTTATGGTCTAGTAAGGTTCAGAGACCACTAAAAAAAGTCAATATTCATCAGAAACACTGGGAGGATTCAATTATAAATAAAAGCGCAATCATCTCGAAAATAACTAGATTACAGTTACCCCGCTTTGTGCTTAGTAGGGCAATATATGTATTAAATAATATTATTTATTGCATAGGGCCTAATACTCATAATGATTGAATTCAACTTACCAAAGAATGGTTTGAATGTGAACCATGTAGTCAATCTTCCTCCAACTTCTTTTTTATGCAGGTAAAAACACATCTTCAATCGCAAGCATCCGAAAGTGTCGCAGTGGGGTTCCAGCACGCTCATACAGGTAGTTTCAGTGCTTTGAAGAAAATCTACCAAGAAGGTGGAATTGCTGGATTATGGCGAGGTTCATGTTCAGCTTTGCCACGGGCAGGAATTGGTTCTGCATCTCAGCTTCTTTCATTCTCCACGTGTAAAGAATACCTGGAAACATATGAGGTAATCTTAAAATTTTTGGCAAAGGATACAGTTCCGTTCATTCAAGTAAATGATCAAATGCAAAGCCTTCTTTATGTGCCACTTGTTGTACTCTTTAAGTACTAATTATATTTATACCAGTTTTAAGTACTGTACGTATACAAAATGTAGATTAAAATTACCATAGCCTACAAAGTGGAATGAAGTAACTGCAAGACCACAGTTCTTTATGAAAGATTAATACTGATACAATATTTATGGTTACCAAACGTCCTACTTTAGGAGAACATATTCTCCATTCTGTCTTTTTTTTTTTAAATGGACAAAATAAATGTCTCCTTGCACAATTATGATTCACTTTTCACTTTTGTGTTGATATTAGAGTTTTGGTTTGAAGTGGAATAGTGTATCTGTTCACTGAAATGTCAACAATGAAATAGCTGTTAGTTGTCCTTGGAAATTTGTACCTTAATTCATAGAATGTAATAAATAATCTGATCTATATAATCTAAAGCTACATAAGACATGTACAATGCACCTTCCAATAAAATATTGCTTTATTTTTTTCAGGGAGATAATGTGCGTGTCACATTTAAAAGATAACGCAATTTCTTATAGTCTAGAGCTTTTATAGGGCAGACACGTTAGTTTGTCATAAGTGAAGTAAAAAGTAGGCCTACCACAGTGAACTCCAGGTACTTGTTTGTAAGGAAAGATAAGTCATTTTTCTTTTTGTATACTTTCTAAATCTAGTTTAATATATAATATTTTTTAAATGATAGTGGGTACTTGGCTTGTGTCATTCACCCAAGTGTCTCCATCTAGTGGCCAATGCGCCGAAGCTTTTAGTTCTTTCAGCCGCGATGAAGGTGTTACAGCGAATAGGGATTATAAAGAATGGACGCGTCGGTACCTTTGATGTAGCCGGGCTGATTTCAATGACCTTCAAGCCAGCTAAAGCATGAGATTCTGCTTTCTCCCTAGAGTTGGCGCTGACATCATACCAGCTAGCACTCGACACAGTGGAAATATAACACATATAATTAATACATCTAGGTACATTATGTACTCAAATAAAATGAACTGGATCCATAAAATAATAAATCCGTCATTAACTGTAATGTCTAAACTCTAGAGTTCCTTTATAATGAGAGTTGAGACGTTGACCCCAACAACAATTAAAATATGTAATGATTTAATAGCGCTGAAAATGGAAAAACAAAACTCTTACGAGAAGTAAAACCATATACCTATATTACACTATATACAAATATTAAACGAATTCGATACTTAATTTTATAATGTATTATATTATTTTATAATATAATTTATTATATCTGAAATATAAAATATTATTATAACTAGTTTGTCACTGAGAAATAAGGAAAAGCTGTTAACTTGAATTTATTTGAAGCAAAGCGTTACTGGATTATGCAATAAGGTAGGCGATGTTTGGATCCTGTGTCTTAATTCTATTCTCAATTATTATCTTAGCGTATGCTCGATTACACTAACCTCTAGCGCTTGAAAGTGGAACTAAACGCTGCGCACAGAGAAACAAAACACAGGAAAATTCGCTCAGTGTCCATTCTTTATAATCCCTATTCGCTGGGTGTTATCCTTGGTGCACCATAGGAGGCGAACTGTGCAACACTGTATGATTGTGAATGATTTTACGGAGCAATGGTGGAATGCTGGTAGGAGAAATGAAAACCTATCACCAAATACTGTCTTTGTCCACCACAAATTCCAGTTAAGCCTGCCAGGATTCATTCTCAGGTTTTGTTTTGTTGTTCAGTCAATTGTCCAAAGATAGGTTTGAACCTCATAAGTGACGGCCATAACGCATAATAATAATCCGTGGCGCTACAGCCCGTGAAGGGCCTAGACCGACCAGCCGGCTACTGGCCTCACGTCCACATGCCGAAGCAGAGGTGGACGATCATCCAACCAGAATGGAGATATCGTGTAGTTAGTACGATGATCCCCCCCAGCCGTTATAGCTGGTATTCGCAACCGGATTTCGCTACCTATCGTAGCTCCCCAAGTGCATGACGATGCTGGGTGGGCACTGGTCCCATACACTGGCCGAAATTTCATGAGAAAATTTCTTCCCCATGAGGACTCGAACCAGCGCGCATTCCGAACGCGAGTCGTAGGCGGGATGCCTTAGTCCGCGACGTCATGGCTCGGGACGCAATGATGCATTCATGAGCCACCTAAGCCGGAAGATAATGGGGTAGGATGGCAAGTTCCTTTCCCCTTTATATTGCATGTAAAGTATTAATTTCAGGCTTTTATTTTTGTAGAATCGTGCAACTCAAATCAAGAAATGGATTCAGAACATCTCAAAATCTGTGCGTCATTGGCTAACCATGACAGTATCTTTGAAAAATATTGGAGTGCAAGAGGTCAAATGACTTTATTGTCTTTTTTTTTTTCTTTTTTTTTTTTTTAGTAGGTTATTTTACGACGCTTTATCAACATCTTCGGTTATTTAGCGTCTGAATGAGATGAAGGTGATAATGCCAGTGAAATGAGTCCAGGGTCCAGCACCGAAAGTTACCCAGCATTTGCTCATATTGGATTGAGGGAAAACCCCAGAAAAAACCTCAACCAGGTAACTTGCCCCGACCGGGAATCGAATCCGGGCTACCTGGTTTTGCGGCCAGACGTGCTGACCGTTACTCCACAGGTGTGGACGACTTTATTGTCAAATGCCTGGAATTAGAAAACAACAACATTTTTGTAGAATCGGAATAAGTAGAAATGAAGCATTGAGTCCAACTTACAATCAAATTGTAACGATTTCTTATGAAAGCAAGACAGCTTGGAGGAAAATCGGGAAATTTTACATCAGCCAGATGTAGTTAAAAATTGATACACGATACCAAATTAGAAAAGAAACACTGAAGAGAAGTTGTCATTATACTTATTAAGATCGAAATCCTTTACATAAATCTGGTGTAAAAAAAAATAATCCCCAACTTACAAAAAATTATTGTTGTTAACATACCGGTAAGTTATTTTACGAATGACAGCACAAATTATCATCACATTACACCAGACAATAGAAAGATGGAAAGTTTACAAAATGATGGAAAAGAAACTGGGTAGAAACAGACCAAACCGATCTTATCTTATTATAGATGGTTATTATTATTATTATTATTATTATTATTATTATTATTATTATTATTAATGTTCTGTCAGCCTAATGACGCCAGTTAGGAGCATCCATCTCGAGGAAGATAAGTGGTAAAGTGTGAATGGGACCGGTCTGCACAGGGAAGCGTGTACAGACTTGTTTGTAAGCCAGTGTACGACCTCTCCACCTGCCAACAGATTTTGTTAGGTAGAGGTTGAAGTGGAACCAGACTGCATAGGAACTGTCTGTGTATACCTCGCACAATTAAATAAATAGAATATGTTATCTTTTACGTTACAGGTGTTTGCCGACAGACCTTTACTGAACACCTTTGTATCAGCAATGGTGGGAGGAGTTGTTGTAACTCTGTGTATGACTCCGTTTGATGTCGTCATGACTCGGTTGTATAACCAAGGTAATTAATTAGTAGAGCTGTGTAGCACTCAGATGGAAAGAATACTGTGACTCATATTTGTAACAATTGACGAAGCTTGTAAAGATTGGTAATAACAGGCATGTGTCAAACCTTAAAAACCTTTGTCACATGTTGTGGGTTCCACTACCTTTTTTGTGTTGTTTTCAAAATGCATTAGATAAGAACTTATTGAATCTAGGATCAATTATTATATTTTGCACACTCCTTATTTTGATGTAATATAATACATATCATGTGCTTTAATGTAATGTACACTTCCAGAAATAAAAAATGACCGATGTCTAAAGATTCAAACAATCTGTCAAATGGCACAGCTGTCACAAACATTTTACAGTAATTATAAGTAATACTGATCAAACTGGCTTTGAATTGATAGATTATCTACTTATCAAGCTGGCTTTGAATTAATAGACTATTTCCCTCATATTCGCCAGATGTATGCCCTCAAATATTACCTATTTGCGAAAAAGAAAAGATAGGAAAAGAAAAGGAAAGAACCTTTTTTATCAAGGGAGGTATAGTACGTAATAAGCAGTGTCGAAGAGAGGCTAGTTTGCAGATCTAGACAGACATTTTTATTTCAGTGCTTGGAATTGCTTTATGATCATTGTGCCACTGTCAGAAGGCGATTATATTGAATAAATAAAAATTATCTTTTTTTTTTTTTTTCGAGATACAGTAACTTTTCTATGTTCGGTTAAGAACTTATGAGACACGGAATTCCTTAAGTGTTGGACTATGAAAGCTCTGAAAGAACACCCCTTCTCATTTTATTTAGGTACTGGTACCTTAAGTTCATTCACACTTACACTTGGAGTGAACAAAGTAACAAGATTCATCACGCTCAGTGGCATCTAAAATGAAAAATATGGTAGTGAAAGAAAGCAGGTCGATTCTAGGTTCCAAGTGTGCAGACAATTAATTATTAGTCATCAGGATTGATCATTTTTTGTTTCCGAAAGTGTACATCAGTGCCAAATCTTTTAGTTGACAGTTTTGATTGATACAGAGGAATCTATAACAAACAACTGACCAGCAGAAGAATGTTTAAGTTCAGTTTTTGTCTAGCCAAATTCATTAAACGATTGCACAAATTGTTTTATTAACCATTCTATTCTCCTTTCCGTAATGTAATAAAAAATAAATGAAAACGAGGTAATTTCCTCTTTTGTATCAAAGCTTTTCTGAATTATGCAAATCTAGTCTTTCAGGTAAAGCTTTCTGTAAAGCAGATTTGAATAATTTCAAGGGAAAAATTGTTCCAGGGCTGGGTATTGATCCCGTACCAGCGCTCTGCCAACTGAGCTACCTGGGAACTCCACCCGACACCGTCTCAACTTTTCCCTTTATATCCACACAACTCGCGTGGGCTGACGAAATGCCAGAGACCCACATCGAGTGCACACAATCTCTGTGTGACTTGGAATTGTGGTTTTCTGTTAACGTACACAGTGACGCATGTATTATGCAAATCTAGTCTTTCAGGTAAAGCTTTCTGTAAAGCAGATTTGAATAATTTCAAGGGAAAAATTGTTCTGGGGCCAGGTATCGATCCCGGGACCTCTGGTTGAACGTAGCAGCGCTCTTACCAACTGAACTACCCGGGAACTCCACCCGACACCGTCTCAACTTTTCCCTTTATATCCACACAACTCGCATGGGCTGACGAAATGCCAGAGACCCACATCGAGTGCGCACAATCTCTGTGTGACTTGAAATTGTGGTTTTCTGTTAACGTACACAGTGACGTATATATTATGCAAATCTAGTCTTTCAGGTGAAGCTTCCTGTAAAACTTTTCTGAATTGTTGATCTTGATTTGTATGACAGGTACTGATCCCCAAGGACGAGGACTCTTATACAAAGGTGTTGTGGACTGCTTCAGTAAAATGTTAAGAACAGAAGGAATCCATGGCCTTTTCAAAGGATTTCTACCCAATTACACACGTCTTGGACCACATACGGTGCTCTGCTTCGTTTTTTGGGATTCTCTAAGAGGAATATATTACAAATGTATAAACAAAGAACATATACAAATTAAGTCTTAATGCATAATATAATAGAAAGTAGCATAGACCTATATAATAATTTCATGAATTAAATACTATTATAGTCACAATCATGCCATGGTATGAAAGAAAAATTTCACAACCTCGAGCGGGAATCGAACCTGCGACTTCCTGTTTTCCGGTCAGGCGCTCTACCACTGAGCTATCGAGTTCGTCTCATGCCAAAGGCTCGGAATTATCCTTTTTCTTTCATACCATGGCATGATTGTGACTATAATAGTATTTAATTCATTAATATGTCACATCAACAGACGTATATACGTCACCAAACATCGTAAGATGAAGATTACATTTGTAAAGTTTCTTTCAAGCCATAAGCAGTGCTGACTAGATCAGATGCTATGGACAGTACTCTATAACAGAGTCGCCAGTATGAAAGGATAATTCCAAGCCTTTGGCGTGAGACGAACTCGATAGCTCAGTGGTAGAGCGCCTGACCGGAAAACAGGAAATCGCAGGTTCGATTCCCGCTCGAGGTTGTGAAATTTTTCTTTCATACCATGGCATGATTGTGACCATAATAGTATTTAATTCATTAATATGTCACATCAGCGGACGTATATATGTCATCCAAACATCGTAAGATGAAGATTACATAATAATTTCATGTTCTCCAGTGCTATCCAAATGCCCTTAGATAAAACTGCTTCATTTATAGTTAATTCATAAATAATAGAACCTGGATTTATATACAAAATGAAGTTGCATAACAACATCCTGTAATGTATGTAAATTTTATAATCTTTGAAAATTATTTTTAAAACTCGGATTTATTAAGAAAGTGGCATTTTATTTTACAGTAAATAAATCAATTTAATACTTGATGCTCACTTAAATTTGGCAGGTCTCCTCCTTTCCGTCTTTTAACGTACAATATTCTTGAATGTCAGACATGGAAGTTTCACCAAGGAAATCTCAGAATGACTTCCATAATCGGTACAGAAGCACTGAGCATGTGCAGTATAATCAGCGAATAGGGATTATAAAGAATGGACATTGAGCGAATTTTCCTGTGTTTTGTTTCTCTGTGTGCCAGCGTTTAGTTCCACTTTCAAGCGCTAGAGGTTAGTGTAATCAAGCATATGCTAAGATAATAATTGAGTATAGAGTTGAGACACAGGATCCAAACATCGCCTACCTTATTGCATAATCCAGTAATGCTTTGCTTGAAATAAATTTAAGTTAACAGCTTTTCCTTATTTCTCAACGACAAACTAGTAGTAATAATATTTTTTTTATATTTTACTGCTATCAAATCATTATATATTTTAATTGTTGTTGGGGTCAACGTCTCAACTCTCATTATAAAGACACTCTAGAGTCTAGACATTACAGTTAATGACGGATTTATTATTTTATGGATCCAATTTATTTTATTTGAGTACATAATGTACCTAGATGTATTAATTATGTGTTATATTTCTGCTGTATCGACTGCTAGCTGGTGTGATGTCAGCGCCAACTGTAGGGAGAAAACAGAATCTCACGCTCTAGCTGGCTTGAAGGTCATTGAAATCAGTCCGGCCTCATCAAAGATACCGACGCGAAGTGTCCATTCTTTATAATCCCTATTCGCTGGTATAATTATAAACTGGAACTTTGAAAATTCAGGTGGCCCAAATTTTGTTTCTGAGTCTGTACATATTAATATGAATTTGTTGATATTGTGTCTGTGCTATTATAATTATTTCAAGTTAAATGCATATTTATAGAGTATGTTTTAGTTAATTTTTGTACATATTTTCATGCACATTTCAGTACAGTAAAACCTCGTTAATCCGGACTAATTGGAGGGGGGGATAAGTTGACTGGATTAACGAAAGTTCGGATTAACGATTTATTTTTATATGTTATATAAAACTGATAAATATATGTAAAATAATAAGTAAGGTAACATTAAAAATAAACCTAATTTATTTTTCTAGACTAGTATTGTAATAGTGTTATATATGCTTCAAGAGTTGTACTTACATCCAGTCATATAATTAATATACCCTCAATCTGAAGACTGGCAAGATTTACCAGTAATATCTACGCTACATTAATTAGCTACTTAAACTTCATTCAGATGTTGTTAACATCACTATTGTTCTTCTTGCCAAAATATTCGTATTATTGCCACTAGCTTATTATCATCAACATCATCATTATTGTTACTTTTGTTGAAATGTTATGTATAATATATAAAATCATAATAGAAGCATGGATGACTGTAACAGGATGCGAAACTGATGTCAGCAACATCTAACTTTGCCTGGCCTAAGTAACAAAACCAGCGCCCATTGTCATATGTGATGAACATTAGAACTACATAATGGGTATATCCTCCATACTTCTCTACTTATCCGTTAGGGTTAGACAGTTAGATGAGAAGACATGATGGAAGCCAAAAACTTGCAAATATAATCAAAGTAGATGTTCTGCCCCTGAATGGAAATGGTATGTGTGTGTATAAGCAGTATATGCTAAACAGTGATATTTATGAACCGTGTTAAAATAGTGCTGTTGAATGTATTGTAAAATAGTAGGTAGATAATTGAAATTATTTTATTACCAACTAGTTTTTGCAGACATTTCCAATGCACTGTACACTAAATACCCAAAGAATACAATTTCAATTATCTAACATTTTGTTTTCTTTTCTAGGTCCCGTTTTCGTTGTATTTTAATAAGTTGGATTAGAAAGTAGTGTAAAATAAACCTCTCTCTTTCATCTTGCTGTTGGTTCCAATATGAATTTTCAGTGGAAGATTGGGGGAGGAGAATTTAAATGGTTTACTTTAAAAATGTTGGTTTCATAAGGGAAGGGAATGTCTTTTGTATGTAATTATGCTTTCAGCACTTGATGCGCTGCAAAATGCGTGGAGTAATTAGTTATTTCTTTCTCCACTTGGTGCTACATGCGTGGAATAATTAGTTATCCCAGACAAAAACAGGTGGCAGCAAGATCAGTTTCTACATTAGTCAATAAAAGTAAAACTCAAGCCATCATTTTTACCAGAAGAAAGCCAAAAATACCAGATGACCTCAATCTCTTCTCCGAAGACATCTACTATAAACAATCTGTAAAATACCTCGGCGTCACACTTGATAAACAACTTCGATTTCATCACCATGTTGAAGCAGCTCGTAACAAAGCATTAGCCAGATTCATTCATCTATATCCATTGTTGAAGTCACCTTACATCAGACTTCCCTTGAAAAAAATCCTTTACACTTCTGTTATAAGATCTCAAATGACCTATGGCTGCGAAATCTGGAGCAATGCAAAATTCCAAATTATCAAACGTCTTCATGCTATACAGATAAAAGTATCCCTAACTATCACTGGTGTAGACTATAGAACCACCAATAAACAACTACAAGACATGCTTGAAATAGAATCATTCTACGACATTATACAGAAATTTACAGAAAACTTTCATAAGGACTTGCGGTACCACCCCAATCCTCTGATAAGAGCCCTGGCAACAAGAGTATAAAGTAACAACTACCGTCAAGATCGGTCACCTCAATTAAAAATAAAATGTTCCTGCTTGTTAACCATCTCTGTTAAAGTAAAAGCCTTTTAAGGCTGACACTTATGTACCATACATGTTCCTGTTAATAATAATAATAAAAACGTCTCTAGCATTTGAAACGGAAAAGTCAGTAAGTTTCGCATTCTGTTATTCACCCATGATAAAAAAAAAAAGTTGCTAAGTTATCAAGATGTCACATAAAGTAAGACTGCTATAATGCCAAAAATGTAATAAAATATGTGTTATGTACCACAATATCACTAATGAGAAAAAAAATAATATGTAGACCATAATTTGTTCAATATATATCGTGCAATAATGCAGAGAAGAAAACTTATTATGTACCATTATTTAATCAAGTATACCAATAAAGCATTGGCTATTATGAAGAGTGACATGGATAGAGACAACTTTGCCAAACTGAACGTTGTAGGGGTATAGTGTTCATTAATTTGTAGAACGAATGTTATAGTGGTCCATGTTGAATCTTTCGTACACTACTTTTAACACTTGAATATAAATAATTGATTAAATGGCGATCTTACACACCCCAATCAAATTCTCAACACACAGATCAATTTCAGAACACACACACTATTTGACACAACTCTTCATCACACGAACACACCCACACAACAGGCAGCGAAGTTGAGATAGCGCCGAGATCTAGTAGGCTCTGAGGATGGTGACGAATAGCACCGGAACAGCTGTAAGCCGCACATGCTTACATAATTAATACGAGTAAGATCGCCATTTAATCAATTAGTTATAGTGGTGTAGGAAAGTGGTACCTTACTGACGAAGTCTGTAACAAACACCTACTGAAGAGGGTATGAAAGAGGAAATCATGCTGGATTTTATCAAATGCTTTTGAAAATTCTATTGAAATTAAGAGCCCTTGTTCCCCACTCTTGTATGATATGCTAACAAACGTCTAATGATATTTTTGGTGTCAAAAATAGGTCTACAGGTAGTTGTGATCCCACCTGATTGAGTTTGGTGCATAATATCTTGCAGTATTCGTTTTAGACAACTCTTGTTAATTCTGGCTAAAATTTTATAATCAGTATTCAGTAGAGTGATCAGCCTGCAGTGTTCTGCTGTTTTAGGGTTTGGACTTTTTTTTTTATCAACACCATTATCCCTTGGCATTGAGAAGGACATAACTCCCCACTCTAGGGTTGCCAACTTTTTTCTTGAAGAAAATACAGAAGACTAAGAAATCGACACAATTTCACATAGAAAATAGACAATTATTCGGTTCAGTTACTAAAAAAACAACTTTATTCTACACTTCGTCAGCTAGGTTTAAATTAAAAATATTTTTTTGAGACATTTTGTCTCACGTAAAAGTTAAGTCGACTGCAGTTTTCAGCTCTGATTTGATTAAATGTGTCCTGCTCATGTTTCGAACATCTGTCAAAAATGATTTTTCATCTCTATTCATGAGATGAAACACCCTTTTTGTATGAGCAATACTACAAGGTATGGTGAGAACAAAACTAGCCAGTTTTACCAAATTTATAACATTAAATCTACGTATTCCTCTGTGAAAAGATTGATTAAATCTACATACTTAGACTTCAACAAACAAAATTTGATAACACAATCTCAAGGGAAAAAATGGAACTCTCTGCATCATAATCCACAGTTTGATTCCCGATTTACCACGCAAATCGTCTGTAGCTGCATTTAGATTGGCAACAGGCCATGACTGTTTGGCCAAGCATCTGCATAGAATTGGAATATATCAGTCTCCTAACTGTCCATTGTGCAACTCAAATCAAGAAATGGATTCAGAACATCTCAAAATCTGTGCGTCAGTGGCTAACCATGACAATATCTTTGAAAAATATTAGAGTGCAAGAGGTCAAATGACTTTATTGTCAAATGCCTGGCATTAGAAAACAACAACACATTAACATAGTTTGACTTTAAACACTAAAACCCATTCTTGGTAAGCATTACGTTCTATAAACTCTGCATATTTTATTGCATCTCTTGAACAACAAAACTCATGATGTATACAATCATTCACGGCAAAATCAATTGTTTAGAATAAAAATTGTTACGTTATGCAAAAATAAGGGAGAAAAATGCTCAAAGAGAAGAATAATATGGGAGCCGGGATACTGTTAAAAGTTAGAGACAAATACAGAAGATCCCAGGAAATACAGGAGGGTTGGCAACCCTACTCCACACTGATCTATTTCATTTAGAACATGTTTAAATTTGTCTCCAAGAATGTCCCGGTATTGATGGTAAAATTCGTTGGTGATACCATTCGTTCCATATGATCTTTTTGCTTTCCTTAATAGACTGCTTTTCTGAATTCCTCTTTTGTGGTTGGTGTTGTCAGCTGTTTTTTATTCAGGTGTGGTGTACTTCAATGGATTATGGTTGATGATCCGCATATCATTATCAGATATGCCATCGAACAAATTGGTAAGTATTGGTGTAGGACATTAATTATATCATTTTGTTTTCTATAAACAGTTGTTCCATTCTCAGTTTTTGGAAATTAAGTGAGATTCTTTCCTTCACCAGATGGAATATGTTCATTTTGTCTTATTGTGCTGATTTTCTCTCTATTCATTTCCTTTATACTGTTCATATCTGGGCTTTTATGCAGCTAAGTTGCACTTGTTTGAAAGCATATTGAAGGTCTGGGCATTGTTAAATCATGGACATATTGAAATAAAAAGTTTAGTTGTTTTTTCATTTGTTTTTTTCGTCCAGCCACTTGATACTGAAATCCTCTTTATTTGTAGTGTCTCGTGTTAATTGGTTATCGAGTTTCCAAAGTGTACGACCATGCGAAACAGAAATTTTAATCGACATAAACAGAGTGTCAGAATCCGTAAAAGGGACAGGAACAACTTCAGAGCTGGCATACTACAGTAATTTTTCGATCTGGAGAGACATTCTGTCAATGTGAGATGCCGACTTGGCAGTATGATATGTGAAACTGCAGTTTGTTCATCACCCTCCATGCATCGATCATATGCAAGTTATTTACAGTATAGTTTACGGCCAGTGATTATGGTGTACTACTGGTACAATCGATCAAATCAAGTATGCAATTGAAATCGCCTCCCATCATATAGTTGTCGCTTGGTTCGAGAGTAGGTACCGGTACTGTAAGAAATTGTTCATTGTGAAAAAGTCGTTACGTAATTTTCTCTTTTGGATACCAGACGGAGCATAACTGGAAAGAAAATGAGTCCCTTGATATTCTCCTAGGATGGTTTTACCACAAGCCAGTTTTTCTATATTTGTCATTTCTATACCCTCTTACCATTATGGCTGTATATACTGTACCTAGTTTTTTGATACCAATGTTACTGTAAGTTTATATCCATTGATTTGTATTACGTCTTCTTAAACTATTTCATGTATGAGGGCTATTTCTATTTCATTCCTAAATAGGAAATGACGGAACATACATTTTTTTACTGGTGAGTATGATTCACATATGTTAATGGCAACGCACTTCTAATATATGAATATAGGCTGTTAAAAAAATATTGCAGTGCTTTCATTCCTCAAATGAGGTTTAGAAATCCTTACACATTCAGAAATTTAAAATAAATGCAGTATTATAGTCCAGACACATGATCTGAAGACAGCAGGAACTTAATCATAAACAAAAGCAAGAAAAATCTTTTGGAATTAAATATTTTCTAACGTTAATAGGAAACAAAAGAGTTCAGACAAGTTTGGGGGGGAGCAGTAAGCTTACCCCCCCCCATAAATTTGCCTACATGTTTAATTAATAATTGAGAAAAATTCGCTTCCGGTGCCTGGGATTGAACCCAGGTCCTTGGTTCTACGTACCAAGCGCTCTGACCACTGAGCTACGCCGAATTCAATCCACAGCACCGGATCGAACTGTCTTCCTTCAATGTTTCCCTTTGTGTCCTGACTCCAAGTTAGGCATATATGTTGACGTATATGTCCAATGTCAACTCGTCAATTATTAATTGTCAATATAACAGATATTCTGTAGGACAAATTAATAAATCTTTAGTTTTTCTCCTCAATTATTAATTGTCAATATTGCAGATATTATTCTGTAGGACAAATTAATAAATCTTTAATACTATGTGTTTAAGCTTTCGTGCATAATGTCGTTTTTCTTCTGAGGCAACAGAAAAACTTTACCAGTCAGTATGAATTCAAGAATAGACGAGTTGAAGCTGTCATCTGGCAGGAATTTACGAAAATTTGATAAGAAAAATGTATGTACATATAGCACATACTAAACTGGATAAAAATAATGACAGATGGGAGCATGAATGTGACGTAATTCTCATGCGCTCGCAACACAGGTGTACGAATGGAAAATTATTGCGATTATTGTTAAAATGGCGGCTACGAAAACGTGGTTCAAGTTATGGGAGAAATATTCAGGCTTTGTTATTGTGTAGATAATATTTATTATGTTATTTGTGATATAGGTCGTTCCTTAGACTTACTGCCAGAACTTAAAAAGAGAATATTTAAAAACACAAGGAAAAATATCGTTACAACAGAGCTAGAAGAAAATTTTAGGTTAAAGTTGACATACTCAGATTTATTTCAGTGATACCAGCATCTGAATTATTCACAGCAATAGTGAACATGTCGTCTCGAACGATGTTTATTACCCAGGAGGGGCCTGCAAATGCACTTGCACTTAATAAAGACTATTCGCAAGTTGTCATTGCAGGAAGAAATGGTAATGCCAGCAAACTTACTGCTAAACAGTGTGCTTTCTAAACAATAATCTTTACGTTACTTTAGTAGTCTTTGCATATTATTTAAATTTTCTATTTATTAAAGTTATTGTTTACGTAGGTAAGAAGTGAAAATATTGGCTTTAGGTTAATTTATTGGAACTTTTTGAGTCTGAATTCTTGTACATTTTCTATTGAAGGTAAAAATTAAACGTAGCCAGTTGCTCACAACCCATCACGGGCACGCTTCCGAACAGGGGCAGCGGCATTTCCCCTAAGGTTAGAGCCCAGATTAGGTTTGTGTGTATTAATCGAAAAAAATGTCATATAAACATGCGTCCTATTCTCAATATTTTCTAGCCCCTAATTTTCGATTAATACACACACACCTAAACTGGGCTGTAACCTTAGAAGAAATACCGCTGCCCCTGTTACCAGTACCAAATGCATTTATTTAATTAATTTTTCAACGTTTCTATATGAAAGATATATTGTCAGCCTCTTTACACTCTAAGGAAAAAGTATATGTATCTGAATGGGGACCTGGCTGATGGTTACTACATACGGTAATTACCTGTCACTAATCCATCTAACCCTATCACTGACAGTAGGGCTACTTATCACTAAACTAACTCCTCATCAAACACTATATCTAATTAAAGCTTATCACTTAGCAGTGGGGCAGCTTGTCACTAAGGTGAGGAGGAGGAAAGGATGAGAGAAGGAAACCAAATTTTTTCTGTTAAAACAGAATAAGTGAATGCCAGGCCAATTACCTTTCTGTTCACAAATTTATTGTAGGCCTATGCTAGTCTGTGATATATAATCTATGCAATAATATTTGGCTTACCCTTTTTCTTTTTAGCTCGACAATCCCTTTTTCCGCTTCTTCGCACTCCATTTTGTATAAAAAATTTGAACGATGTGAGGATTTTCATCGTGATATAGGCTACATATAGGCCTATTGTATTCTTATAACATATAAATTGTGATCTTACTGTAAATAGGCTCACCATAGTATCACAGTCTACTATATACAGTCATGAAGCTTGAATTTTAAGGGTGCTAGAAACAATAGACTGTGCCGGTACTATTTTGCATTGCCTGTAATGAGGCGATATTAGCGATCCTAGTGGTGAGCAACTATCTAATGTTTGCATATTTACTACGTATTGAGCTTCGCGACTGTATATACTAGACTGTGATAGTATACTATTTTTCCTAGGTTGCTGATTAACGAACACTATTCCCATTCAAACTTTACATATTGTGTATGTGTATAATATAGATCTTAAGCCTTCCACCAGAATAAATAAATACATTATTATTATTATTATTATTATTATTATTATTATTATTATTATTATTATTATTATTATTATTATGACCATAATAGGCCTATGTGATACCATTTGAGCATCTGACACCATTCATTTTGTACATGACAAATAGACTATACACGAATTAACTCAAGCAAGAAAATAGTCTAGACATATTGATATAGTCTAGGAAAGGTATGTTCGTTAATAATATTTTGAACTAAAGCACAGATTTTCTTATGTTACAGTGTTCAAGGTATTTTCCATTGAAGAAGATGAATTTGTAGAAAGCTGCAATCTGAGAGTGGGCAAAAACTTAAATCTCAATTTCTCTTGTAATGATGTAGCTTGGAACACAGTTGAAGGTACAGTTAGTACAAAACCAGTTCTTCAAATCTTTTATTTTATTAGTTTTATTACATAGTTGTAAAAAAAAAAAAACGAGAGAGAGAAAGCTTGAAATCTATTCACTTAACTTGTTTTCTTTGCACATCACTCTGTCAGTTTACAAGTGAATAGGCCTAATAAAGCAATCATGACCACATTTTGCAATTTATGCTAATATGATAAGTGAAAGAAATAGTAGCAAATAATAAAACTAACATGTATTTGACCAGATAGCTACAATGTCAAATAAAGAAGTGCTTTGTAACACTGAGAGATAAGTTGGCAAAATAGGCTATTCCATGAGGACAAATATCATTTTGAGGAGCAACAGTAATCACAAATTTACTTTATTCATGTCTGGGTTCTTCAACACAGATTTAAAAATGTTGAAAATGTTAAAATGTTATGTTTTATTTAACGACGCTCGCAACTGCAGAGGTTATATCAGCGTCGCCGGATGTGCCGGAATTTTGTCCCGCAGGAGTTCTTTTACATGTCAGTAAATCTACTGACATGAGCCTGTCACTAAAATGTTGATCTTGTGAACCTTTTAAGATAAAGGCATTCAGTTTTGGGCGAATAAATAATACAATTTAATTTCATCAGAAAAGCATACACTTTGAATAATTTACACCCTTTGCTATTAAACAAATTTTTAATTAGTCTGCAGAATATGTTGTTGTTGTTTGTTGTTTTCTAATGCCAGGCGTTTGACAATAAAGTCACTTGACCTCTTGCACTCCAATATTTTTCAAAGATATTATCATGGCCAGCCACTGAAGCACAGATTTTGAGGTGTTCCGAATCCATTTCTTGGTTTGAGTTATACAATGGGCAGTTAGGGGACTGATATATTCCAATTCTATGCAGGTGTTTGGCCAAACAATCATGGCCTGTTGCCAATCTAAATGCAGCTACAGACGATTTTCGTGGTAAATCGGGAATTAACTGTGGATTTTGATCCAGAGAGTTCCATTTTTTCCCTTGGGATTGAGTTATCAAATTTTGTTTGTTGAAGTCTAAGTATGTAGATTTAATAAATCTCTTCACAGAGTAATACGTAGATTTAGTAACAGGTCTGCAGCATGTGATAGCATTTTTTCACCACAGCTACGGAAAAATCACTGTGATAGATAATAGTGATTTTGTCACAAAGTGATCTTTGTGTTTAGATGATTCTTGGTGATTGTGGGGTTCCATTTCCTGTCTGACGTAGAACCCAATTTCACTGCCATCTACTTATCTCTGAACAAATTATGAGGAATATCCATTTGTTAATACTTTATATTGTCTGATTTATCTGCAGATCATCTGCTGGCAACTGCAGCTACCAATGGTGCAGTGGTTCTCTGGAACTTAAATCGACCTTCTCGATCAAAACAAGATCATGTATTTATTGATCATAAGCGAACTGTAAATAAAGTTAGTTTTCACACTACAGAACCAACTTGGCTTATTTCTGGTTCTCAGGATGGTACTATGAAATGTTTCGATCTTCGTACCAAAGAAGCAACACGTACATTTTACAGGTAATTTTGAATATAAATGACGATAGGTAGCGAAAATCCAGTTTCGCAAACCAGCTATAATGGCTGGAGGATCATCGTGCCAACCACACGATACCTCCATTCTGGTTGGATGATCGTCCACCTCTGCTTCGGCATGTGGACGTGAGGCCAGCAGTCGGCTGGTTGGTCTTGGCCCTTCACAAGCTGTAGTGCCACGGGTTTACTTTACTTTGAATGTAAACGACGTATTTGCATAAGAAATTCTAAAGTTGTCAAGAACTTCATAAATTCTCTCTTCTAATCTGTGTTGAGCTCAATTGCTTGGTTAGATATGAAACCTGAACTAATATACTGTATGAGAAGACACGTTTAGTTGATGATAATAAAGTGAAGATAGAGAATTGTTGAAATGATGACAAAAGAAATACAAGTAATCCAAGAAGATTTGCAGAATAGTATTTGGCTACTGTAAGTTACACAAATTACTGGATTTGAACCCACGTCTTTAGCATGAGAAGCTACATCCTGGCCATTCGGCTAATAAAGTAGGCTACTAATTACTAATATATTTTTTTCAGGCTAATTCTTTCAGTTGGATTCAGATATTTTTGAATTTGTAAGCATTTCGTATTTACTGGGTATTTTATTGTATTGTATTGTATTTATTTACATTTCATGGAATTCATATATCGCTTCACAGCTATAATATGGAATGTGTCAAAAAATCTTAATAATAGGCTACTACAAAGTCTTATTACAGTAACAGTTTAGTTGAAATATATACAGAAGAGTTTTACAATATAGTCTGCTAGTACAACACAAGGGTTATTATCGATACATAATACAAGACAGAAATATTCATGCAGCATTGTTGAATGTCATAAATTTACCTACAGAATACAAGGCGTGAAAAATTAGATACCGTACTTCTTGAATTTGGCCCTGTTTTGAGTTTAATTTTTATACCCATATAGAAGCTATTAAAAATTTTTACTGCCATATAGTGCACTCCTTTTTGATAACACGATAGATCTGCCGATGGTATATGAAAGTCATTTTTTGACGCATATTTATGCTATGAACTGTTGAATTAGTTACAAAGTTTTCACAATTACATACAAGGAAGTTTATTAATGAAAACATATACTGACAAGCCATGGGCATTATTTATAGTTTTTTAAATGGTTCTACATGATTCCCTAGATTTGGCACCTACTCTTTTTTTGTAGTAGAAATATATTTGTAATTGATTAACTAGCGGACTCGTGTTAATTAGCCTATGTAAGTCTGTGCGGCTTACAGCTGTTTCGGTGCTTCATCACACCATCCTCAGAGCCTACTAGATCTCGGCGTCATCTCGAACTTCTCTGCCTATTGTGTGGGTGCGTTTGATTGTTGAAAAGTGGAGTCAAATAGTGTGTGTGTACTGAAATTGATCTGTGTGTTTAGAATTTGATCAGGGTATGTTTTAGTGTGTCTGTATATTTCATATTGTTCTAGTGTGTTGAGTTTTTGGTTCTTGGGTTGTATGTGTAGGATTTCCATGTCCGCATTTATGTTATTGTATGTATGGTTAGTATTGGTTATGTGATCTATGGCGAATTCTCGGCCTTATCTCGCCAAATATCATCTCGCTATCACCAATTTCATCGACGCTAAATAACGTCGTAGTTTATACAGCGGCATTAAATAACCAAGGGGGGAGGGGGAAACAATTAAACACAAACATAGTTCAGTTAACAATAAATTTTTAATAAATTTCATTCTGGAACAGGACGCATTTCAAACCCATCCTATGCACACGGTTGTCTTGCTTAATTGGTCGTTTACACGATATCCTGCAGTGTTAATAGCACGCGTCAGTAAATTAACTACCTTAATTTTGTATTATATTACGTGGTTTGTTATAATTACCTGTCATCACTATTAACTTCTTCATTCTGCCCTGGTTTTCGTCATCATTATCATCGTCGTCGCCCTTGCAGTCGTCTTCACTCCATACACGTACTCTGTTCCATCCAGCTGATTGGAGATGCTATACTTTTGCAAGTTTTTTTCAACAAGAAGGAGCAATATGCGTGCTCATGCATCACGGATCCATTGAAAATAAAAGACACAGAAACTATACACTTATCACGCTTGAACTTGATTTTGATACATGTATTGCTAATCCAAACGCCATTGAATAATGTTAAGAATTGAAATACCCGCGCGGGAAGATAATGAAATGCGCAACTACCGTAGAAATTACGCGGGAGGAAAATCGGGCAATGTTGCCAACTTCATTTCAAATAAGCCGCGCACCCGTATTTTTTACTTATATATTTCGAGGTAAAAAAAAAAGTACGCGGAGCATTCGAAAAAAATACGGTAATCCATACAAATTATAAATGATGTCAGATATATTACTGTTTGGCTTATAAAGAAATTAATCTTATGTGCAATCCAAAAAGCGACTGTTTTATCTTAGACTCTTATTTGTATACATAGTAAATTAGGGAATGACAGTTGAGAAATTAAACAATAAACAGAATAGGCTAGTTAGTATTATTGGCAACATGATAAAAGAACAGATCAATTGTTTCACAATGCTTGAAGCGTGTAATGAGATAGCATGTAGCCTACTATCAAATATTGTCATGGTGCTGATTTTTTTATTATGAGAATTGCCCGAACTTATCATCAGTCCCTCTGACATTGAGTAGTTTTTTTGCACTACCGTGTCTTGCATAGCCTCTAAGATTACGACAAATTTAAGGTGTGAATACACCTACTTACCCACCCACCTTTCTACCTACCAACCAACCTACGGTACCTGTTTACTGATCCACCCATCCCCAATTTCCGACTCACCTACCTACCTGCCTAAAGAAACTGAATAGATCTTTTTATATGGTAAATTGAAAGCTTACAAATTTCATCTCTCATAATTACTGTGTGAAAAGTCTTATTACTGTTCATGTTCAAATCTAAACAATACCCGGATGTTTTCTTTTTTCAAATAGCACATTGCATAACATTTAAAGTGTCTATATAGAGTGCTATAGACGCTATAGTTATTAACACAGGATCATGGCTAATGCACATGTTCAGAGCAGAGAACTTCTTTTACTAAGGGAAACTATTCGTTCATTATTTGAAGAATAATCACTAAATCTGAAAGAATATATATGCTACTATTAAAGAAAATAATACCTTCTAGTCCCATCGCTCTAATTTCCAGCAGCCAATCGCGTTGCAGGTCGGCTACATTTAAACGTGTGCGTCTTGTGATTCGCATATGATGACGTTATTCATTTCTTAAGGCTTTATAAATACTTAATATAATCGCCCGCCATTTTGGCTCTTTCGTTGGCATTCGCAGAAAGCACACAAAGACGTTATTTGCCGCTCAATTATTTGCTGAATTACAGTGTGTTTGATTTGTTATCATAGGAGCTACGACATGATAATGTTTAATGGTGTGGCAAATAGATTCCTCGTATGGTAGCTCGGCAACGAAAGAACAAAAATGGCGAACGATACTATCTACCTAGACTTTATAGAGCCTTCACTTCCTAAGACGTAAGCAAAGAGGAGGAGTCATGCCTGAAATAACAGCATCGCGACTATAAGAATAAAATCCCATCAGGAATACAATTTTAAAGAAAACTAAGAAAAATAGTTTATTTATTTATTTTATTTGGTTATTTTACGACGCTGTATCAACATCTAGGTTATTTAGCATCTGAATGATATGAAGGTGATAATGCCGGTGAAATGAGTCCGGGATCCAACACCGAAAGTTACCCAGCATTTGCTCGTATTGGGTTGAGGGAAAACCCCGGAAAAAACCTCAACCAGGCAACTTGCCCCGACCGGGACTCAAACCCGGGCCACCTGGTTTTGCAGCCAGACGCACTGACCGTTACTCCACAGGTGTGGACACTATAGTTATTGACATAGGATCATGGCTAATGCACATGTTCAGAGCGGAAAACTTCTTTTACTAAGGGAAACCATTTGTTCATTATTTGAAGAATAATCACTAAATCTGAAAAAATATATGTGCTACTATTAAAGAAAATAATACCTTCTAAGAATAAAATCCCATCAGGAATACAATTTTAAAGAAAACTAAGAAAAAAACAGTTATACCGGTACAAAAACTGAAACAATTTGTACTTACAGAATTGTCAAACTTTCATGTAAAATATATGCTATTATTTTCCAAATATAGTCCACACCTGTGGAGTAACGGTCAGCACATCTGGCCACGAAACCAGGTGGCCTGGGTTCGAATCCCGGTCGGGGCAAGTTACCTGGTTGAGGTTTTTTCCGGGGTTTTCCCTCAACCCAATACGAGCAAATGCTGGGTAACTTTCGGCGCTGGACCCCGGACTCATTTCACCGGCATTATCACCTTCATTTCATTCAGATGCTAAATAACCTAGATGTTGATACAGCATCGTAAAATAACCCAATAAAATAAAATAAAAAAAATTTTCCAAATATATATTTCCATAGTAATAGATAAATTGTGGACATTTGCATGGGCTCCAGCAGAAAGTTTCATCCTTGTACTGCACTGATAGTGTCAGTAAGTTGTTAATGGGATCAGTCATATTCAAACTAAGACTAGCATCGCGTGTTTAAGTGATTACTGTACTTCTCTATTACACGTTTGTTCTTAGTCATATAAAGTCAAAATGATTCCATATTTGTTTTTTAAATTACAGCAACACTGAAAGCGTTCGTGATGTTCAGTTCAGCCCTCATATTCATCATGCATTTGCTGCTGTATCTGAAAATGGCAATGTGCAACTGTGGGACCTCAGACGCCCTGATCGCTGCTACCATCAGTTCACAGCTCACAGTGGACCAGTATTTGCCTGTGACTGGCATCCTGAAGTCACATGGCTTGCCACTGCTAGTCGAGATAAAACAATTAAGGTGATCTTGAGTGTACCGGGTGATGATTCCAAATACGTTATTATATCCACACCCTGTTTTGCAAATGGAGACAGTTGAAACAGTGGTAAAGCTGAAGCTGTATTGGTATGTAAACTGTGACGAGAAAGACTTAATATATAAGTAATTGATTAACTAGCAGACTTACTCGTGTTAATTATGTAAGTCTGTGGGGCTTACAGCTGTTTCGGCGCTTCATCACACCATCCTCAGAGCCTACTAGATCTCGGCGTCATCTCGAACATCTCTGCCTGTTATGTGGGTGTGTTTGATTGTTGAAAGGTGTTGAAAAGTGGAGTCAAATAGTGTGTGTGTACTGAAATTGATCTATGTGTTGAGAATTTGATCGGGGTGTGTGTACACACACACTATTTGACTCTACTTTTCAACACTTTTCAACAATCAAACGCACCCACATAACAGCCAGAGAAGTTCGAGATGACGCCGAGATCTAGTAGGCTCTGAGGATGGTGTGATGAAGCACTGAAACAGCTGTAAGCTGGGCAGACTTACATAATTAACACGAGTAAGTCCGCTAGTTAATCAATTACTTATATTCAAGTGTTAAAAGTAGTGTACGCAAGATTCAAAATGGACTTAATATATTTTGACTCTGGCATTGAACATAGTTATTGGCTATTCCAAAGTAGCTAATACGGTAGATAAGGATAAGTTATATTACATGCTAGATAAAAAATGAATATGTAAATATCTACTAAATACATACCTAAATGTTTTTGTTTTCTAATAATCGAGCACATGACAACTGAGTCATTGTCTTTTCCTTACTGGTTTCATTTTTAAATATGTATCATCACTCATTCATTTGTCAGTAACATTACTAGCCAGAAATCCCAGTAAGAAAGTGAGCCTTTATCTCTCTCATAAAGATTGGGAAGAAGGGTATGCCAGTTTTGTATTTATTTATTCTGTGTTGTCTTAAACGATGGATGCTGATCATATGATCAAGACTTCCCCCTTCTTGTGAATATATAATTTTGGTCCATAATCCTCATAAGTCTGAGGACAGAATGGATGAAAAGGGCCCAGTTCTGAAAGAAGAAGATTACTATGATGATGATAATTGATAAAATGGAAATTATGTCGACAGTTTGTCCCAATATTAATAATTAATGACGTCAGTAAGTGACTGGTAAGAAAGTCAGTGAACAGCTCTATTGTTTACAGACCTTGCAATATACTGTATGACTGATTTTTTCACAGACTTTGCTTTTAAGATCTTTCCAGAGTTAAAAATCACGATCAAGAAAGCTTGATAGTATATTTAGCAACATGTGTCACATTTATAAATTTCTTTCATCTGTTAGTTCGTTAAAGAATGGCCTAAGGATATCCACAACTTTAGTTTATGCCCTCATTGTGCCAGAAAAATATTGATCCTATATTGACACTAACCCTAAATCGATACCATTAAACCTTTTTTCAGTTTAAGCATATTTTTTTCTTCAGTTTATCTTGTTCAAAAAACTCCCCCTTCGTAACACTCCTTTATAAATCTAATGTGGCACTTTATAAATTATTTTATTTTCATAGTATATGCAACATATCTGTTCTTCTGATGAATAGATTAGAACTTACAGCAGTAAACACACTCATGGAAAATCATAAGAGAATAGACAGTCCTATTTGTCAGAAGTATGGATATTTGCAAACAAAATAGAGTAAATCACTACTGCCGAGGATTTCAAGCATGATGGGATGACTAAATTTCCCAGCTTTTAAGACAGTATTGACTAATAACAATGCTAACAAAAATAAATTGATAAATACAATATAATATTTGTTACTCAGTCAAATTACAAAACTATGTAAAATAATGACTTATATTATATGGTCATTAAGTTTTATACACATAAATTACATATTGCAAACGTTTTCGCCCATTCAGGCATCTTCAGGCACAATTATGCAATATCTCAATATCAACTGTATAGTCATTACATTGGTGGTAGATAAACTGTTTAAAATTGATGATGTACAACATCTCCATAATTAAAATGTAATGTTACAGGTCATAAAATTAAAGTAATATTAAAATTAGAAACAACGTAGTGTTATGATCTAAACTTCATAATATTCTGTGGAACTCTTGTTCAGTAGAGTCCAATGATTGATGGGTTATATCTGAAATACATAAATATAAAATAGAAGTGGCAAATTATCAAATTTAAAAGTACGATTGGAATGGATAATGAAAGTACTCACGTCGTTTGAACGTGGCAACTGTATAGGTCATTATGAAACATCCTATGTTTGAAGTAGTTATCTGTAATGAAATAATAAATCAAATTTTGAAGAATTTGAAACAACGTGAGTACTTTCATTATCCATTCCAATCGTACTTTTAAATTTGATAATTTGTCACTTCTATTTCATATTTATATATTTCAGATATAACCCATCAATCATTGGACTCTACTGAACAAGAGTTTCACAGAATATTATGAAGTTTAAATCATAACACTACGTTGTTTCTAATTTTAATATTACTTTAATTTTATGACCTGTAACATTACATTTTAATTATGGTGATGTTGTACATCATCAATTTTAAACAGTTTATCTACCACCATTGTAATGACTATACAGTTTGATATTGAGATATTGTATAATTGTGCCTGAAAATGCCTGAATGGGCGAAAATGTTTGCAATTTGTAGCTCATGTATATAAAACTTAATGACCATATAATATAAGTCATTATTTTACATTGATTTGTCATTTGACTGAGTAACAAATATTATACTGTATTTATCTATATTAATAGATAATCTGAACAATTTTCATCATGCTCTCTAAGTTAAAAGTAAATTGTCCAGGGTCATTTATCAACGAATCTCTTGGTTTAACTTGAATTTTTGTAGTTAAATTTAGTTTGTTATAAAAATACAATATTGACAAAAAAGTGTTACAATAAATCTATAATACCATAAGTTATCATGTATGTGTGTGCGATTTTTTTATCATATATTGCAACAGAAAATTATGTCCAAAAGTTTGTGGTAAATAAGGGAACATACTCATAGGCTTCTTATGTTTTTAAAGAGTTTGTATCATTCACTGCCTCTAATTATTATAACTTATTTATATTGTTAAGTATATCTTATATCTTATGAATGTCTTCTTGCTGTAGGTGTGGGATCTCACTGGTAAGCCATCACTGGAGTACACAATACATACAATCGCATCTGTTGGACACATCAAATGGAGACCCCAGCGGAAATACCATATAGCCAGTTGTGCCCTTGTTGTGGATTGTAGCATTAATGTATGGGACGTCCGAAGACCATACATACCATTTGCTGCATTCAATGAACATAAAGATGTAGCAACTGGTGTTGCATGGAGAGGTGATCCACATGTATTTCTATCTACCAGCAGGGTAAACATTTTTATATTTATCATTTATTGTATGAAAAGACCATTTTCAATCATACCTGTTATGTTACGGTATTACAATAATACAGTAAAATCCCTTATAACCGACAACCAAATAACCAGCAATACCAAAACAACGGCACTTTTGGCTGGACCAAAAGAAAAGTTTAAATGTGCCACATTGCCACAGTCTGAGCCGTCAGTTTTGCCACATTAGGAAGTTCGCACGAACTTTCATTTTCAGTGACTATTCGAACCAAAAATTAGTGTGTTATTTGTGTTGTGTGATGTGTTTTAATAAAGAAAATCCACACAGTTTATATAGTTGTGTTCGGACCGTAAGTGTTGCCACATTAGGAAGTTTGCATGAACTCTAATTTTCAGTGAATATTCGAACCTAGAATAAATTAGTGTATTATTTGTCTTGTGTGATGTGTTTTTATAAGGAAAATCCACACAGATTTTATGTTTATCCAGTTATGAGCGAGTGATAGAGAAATAAGCTTCACATGGCTGCAGTTTCAACAATTGGCACCATGAAATATGAACTTTTTTTTTTTTTGTATATACCAGTATTTATTCAATTATCCGGAAAAATCTCGTATCCCTTTGTGTCCCTTTGAGGGATTCTACTGTAGTATTTCTAATTTTTTAATCCCTTTATGTTTATTGAGTAATTCTTGATGAATTGTTCAGTGATTATTATTTTTTATATTTATCTTTTCTATAGCTTACATATTTTGTTGTATCTTTTATTATTACTGTTGTTTTTTTTTTTTTAAGATACGAGGTAGGTATTGGAATTCATAGTGAGAAAAAGCTTTGTTTTTAAATCCCCTCTTTTCTAGTCAATAACAGTCAATCTAGCTTTCTTCGTACATTGTTTTGTTTTATATAATTTTTCGATCACAGAATAAGGCATCCTTCAAATGTATTTTGTCTTGGATATATCTTATATATAATTAATTATTTGTTTATTTATTTACTTAAGTAATTACTAGTTATTTACAGGTATTCATTTATTCATTCATTCATTTATTAATTAGCTAACTAGTATTCATAACATTTCTCTGATCTGTGACAGTTGCTGTATATCAGTTTCTCCTTACAGCACAATACCAGTAGTTCTTCATAATATTTTTAATTGGTTGCTAGAGATTCACAAGTGCTGATATGTTCTGTATCCATTTTTTCTGGGTTGTTGCACAATTTGGAGACAACTATAGTCAGGGCTCAGCCTAAAACTTTCAATAGCTTATATGGGATATTCATTCAATCATAGTGTTCTGCCCAAGAATAGGCCTTTTACTGCATTCTCCAGTCTTTCCTATTTTCTGCCTTTTGTATGTATTTATTCACACTGCAATGGGTATATACCTGGTGGCAGTGGTAACTAAACTCAATAATGACAATAATAAACTTATTAATTAAAAATACAATTAATAATAATACTAATAATTAATACTAACAATAATTTATAAAAAATAATAATAATAATAATAATAACAACAACAACAACAACAGGGAATATCCTAAATTAAATGAAACGATCACTTAAAATAACATTTGAAATAAATCTAATTTGTATCTTAAACCTAAGTTCGAACTAAAACCCACGAGTGTTAGTCTCTTCATATGATCCATATATCTTAATATCGTCTATCATCTGATATCTTCTTCTGCCTTGAACTCTTTTCCCGTTCACCATTCCTTCCAGTGCATCCCTCAGAAGGCAGTTTCTTCACAGCCAGTGACCCAGCCAATTCTTTTTCCTCTTCCTGATCAGTTTCAGCATCATTCTTTCTTCACCCACTCTTTCCAACACAGCTATGTTTCTTGTATGGGATATAAGGAATCAAATTTGAATCGTGTAGAAATTTCCCCCATTTTGAATTTCATTTTCTGTCATTTTAATCCTTGATTTTTTTTTTTTACACAAAATGCACTATTTCATTATAAAAACTTGTGAGTGTGTTAATATTACTAATTCCTACCGAAATCATAGGTGTAGGCAGGTCTTTATTATAACTCTCTTAAACTACAGACGTGTTCAGAGTCTGGAAAATAATGAATGATGTGACAATAATGGAATTATAGTTGAGTGTTAATGGAACAAACAAAGTACTAAAAAAAAAACAAATTGTTCACTAATAAATGTTTGTGTTACTATTCTCTATCTACCATATTTTTCTTGCATTTGCAAAGCAAAGTCAAAAGACGTAAGTCAAAAGACAAAACAATAGCATTTGTGGAGGTGTATCAAATTCTACAATTCGGAATTTCTCATTAGAGATCTTTCCTTCTCCACTCTGTCCTAGAGTAGTGATCGTCAGAATTTTTGTCATCACACTTCTGTAGCTGAAGAGGCGAATTGAAGCCGAAACAGAGAAAACGCAAAACAATAAATAGAGTTTACACTCTTGAAAATACAAGTTTTTGTTTTCACGGATCTTTGCCAAAGGTTTGATCCTTTTGATCGCATTTGGTATTATCCTTTGCAATCTTTGGATCTTCCAAAGGCTTTGGCCTGTGATACTCAAAATGGGATGATATTCTTTGACTTCGCTTTTGCAATATTTCTGACAAGATCACTGTTCCACGACTTCTTCGTCATGCTGATGAGAACCGAATAGTTCGAAACCGGAGATTCGCAAACTGGGTTAAAGAATATCATCCCATTTTGTGTATCACAGGCCAAAGATTGCAAAGGATAATACCAAATGCGATCAAAGGATCAAACCTTTGGCAAAGGTCCGTGAAAACACAAACTTGTATTTTCAAGAGTGTAAACTCTATTTATTGTTTTACGTTTTCTCTGTTTCGGCTTCAATTCGCCTCTTCAGCTAGAGAAGTGTGACGACAAAAATTCTGTTGATCACTACTCTAGGACAGTGTGGAGAAGCAAAGATCTCTAATGAGGAATTCCAAATTGTAGCATATTTTTCTGTAACATATGTTCTGAACCACATATTAAAGACATTCAATCGAATAAATTATATCATTCACAATAAAATAAAAACCTGCTCTTCAATATACCTTTATAATTTTTATTATTTTTTAATTAGTGTTGGTTTTATAGTAACTATCAGTTTGAGTTTTTTTAAATTTATTTTATTAATTTTTTTATTTATTTTATTTACAGATAGTCCTAATTTTGAATATGTTTTAACATTTCAGGATTGCACCTTGTACCACCATGTGTTCCATGATGCCTCACGACCAGCCAACAATGCAAATCCTCAAGGGATATCTTTCAATAGCAAAGGGGACATGACATACGCTGCTCGAGTCAATATGAACCCAACACGTGGCTCAGCTAAACTGTCAGGCATCCTTCGTAAGGCACCTCTTCATAGTGAACAGTTCTGTCAAGCTACTAGTGTCATGCACCGGTTCTTATGTAAGAGTCCAAAAGAAATGCGATGGTTCCATGAGAGTGCCCACAGATATATCTTGACTGGACGAACTCTGGCTGATATTTGTGATCACAACGCAGCCGTTGCCAAGGACCTCAATAGGCATCACGTAAGTAGACAGTAGGGATATGCTAGATGCTGAATGTCTCTTTCTATATATAAAATTTCAAAATCAGCGTTATTTAATGACAGTATTAAAATCTTACGGAATTCTGCTGCTGTGGCAGTAAAATTTAATTTCTGTAGTGTGAAACCCTGTAAATATGAAACTACGCATAAAAGTGAAAATGGCCAACATTTTCATTGCTTTCATGCATGTTTTAATGTCTTCTATATTGCCGTGGTAGCTCAGTGCTAGTATGATGGGCTTGTAAGCCAGGGGGCCTGAGTTAAAATCGCGGTTGAATTTATATCTTGTGCAAAAGAAAGTATATGATTATGTCTCGAGATCAGAATAGAGTACGAAATGGAAATATAAAAATTGGAAATTTATCCTTTGAAGAGGTGGAAAAATTCAAATACCTTGCAGCAACAGTTGTTGTTTAGTCAACTGTTGGAAGACAGCTCTGAACCTCACAAGTGGTACCAATGCTTCCACCATATATAGTCTATACTACAGAACGTCCATATGTTAAAACGTCCATAAGGTCAAAATGTTTATATTGGCAAAATGTCCAGACGATAAAAATGTCCATGTACTAAATGTCCATACAACAGAAACCCCATATGATAAAACGTCCATAAGGTCAAAATGTCCATAACATCAAACGTCCATAATGTTCAAGTTCAAAGAAAAATTCTGCTTGAATAGAACACAGTAAATTTTATTCCATAACTCGTACAAATAAGTTATAAATCCTCGGGAACCGGAGCCCCACTTTTAAGATGGTAACCAATACTTTTAAGATATATGATAATTTCTCCATTTTCTTTGTACCTGTTGTAGTTTCTCACAATCTGGAGAATTTGTCTTTGATTCGTCAAATATGTTTTATTCACCGGCTCTTTAATTTGTGTATGGCCCCGGCTTGCTTGCAATATTTGTGTACAAATTTCATTTTCTTCGCGCTTTAAGTACTGTATAAATCGCCAAATGGATGGGAGATGTACAGCCATCACACGTTGAAGATGATTGTGCCAGCCTTCTACCGCGATGTTTGTGCACTGCATGCCTTCCAGGCTTGGGAGGTACATGTTCCAAATATCTGCACGAAAGTGAAGTGGTACACGTCTTCGTCTCCTCTTCGTACCCCTGACATAATTTACCTCTAAATATGTGACTATATCATCAATACGGTCATCCATTTCTTCACTCACCTCTGCAAAGACTTCTTGTATATCACCGAGCGGGATGAAAGGGAGCGCCATTAATGCGGTGGCATCTTTACTATGGACATTTTGACTCTGGACATGAGAGTAAAGTGGACATTATAGAACTATGGACATTTTGACTCTGGACGATTTAACATGGACATTTTCAACGTGGACATTATTCCATGGACATTATAATCCTGGACTTTAAGTCTGGTAACCAGTACCAACAAGGCACCACTTATGAGACAACTAGGCCAGGAGATAATGGGGTAGGGTGACCAGTTCCTTTCCCCCTCCATTGCATACATCGCCGACTAGCTAGCATGAGGATCTGATTGTTATACTTGAAGTGTAATCTTCACGCAAATGTTCACCCATTCAGAAACATACAATGCTGTATCATGGTACATTTCTTGCTGCACAAAATTGCAATCAGTGATATTTTTTTCAAGCTTCACACAAAACTTATAGCTCACCCTTGCTTTGGGATTGGTGCAGCTAAAGTGCCTGCAGAAATGTCTCTCAAAGTAGAGAACTGTTGCCCTGAGTGGTGGTAGAAGTCTGAATATATGATTAACTGCTATAGCTGTAGGTGAAGAAGTAGGGTTTAAGAAGGGCGCGTCAGCTACTATGGCTATTTGCGCCCTTATCTAAAATTCTTAATGTAACAAATACATAAATAATATAATAATCAGAGTGCTAAAAGAACTAAAAAGTGTTGTCACGATAAAACGAGGCACACAAATGCAGTATACATAAGGTGATTTCTACAGAATCATAAAAGTGAGCAATTCTACCACACTAGGTGGTATTCAAGACGAACAAATAAAACAATAAAACTAAGGCCACCAGAGATAACTTGTCAATCTTATTTTAAAACCATAAAATTTTATAAAATATTCGGATGTATAAAGTCCGAAATGTCAACAATGTAAAATCAAATATAAAACAACAAATGTAACCTCCGGATGTAAAGGGTCCGGAGGATGAGTAAAACGGATCAATAAAAAACTAAATCACCTTATCCAAACCTGTATTTGATAAAAATCTCAGAACTGCATTTGTACAATTAAAATCATTTCCAAGAGCGTCACGTAATGTTGGCCGAATTCCATATTACCTCCGTGCATGGTCATATTTCCTGCAATGCAATAAAAAGTGTTCCACCGTAAGTGGAACATGGCACATATCGCACTCCGGCTGAGGTTCGCCACGTAGGAGATGGCCGTGTGTCAGATGACAATGGCCAATCCTCAACCGGGTGAGTAAAACCTCCTCGTGTCGCGACGCTCTTGTAGACGAATCCCAAACTCTAACAGTATTTTTATATTTCGTAATCTGTTTCCCTCTTGTGCAGACCATTCTCCTTCCCATTGCCACCAAATTTTATATTTCAAGTAGTTTCGAATGTCCTGCCACCTCTCGCGCCAATATACCAGAGAGCCATCCAGTGCGCCAGTCCTGGCTGCAGCATCTGCGGCCTCATTTCCTGCAATCCCCAGGTGAAGAATCTTACGTCAGTGCTACAGGAATATAACTGGCTGTTCTTTTTCTACCTTGTCTATAATTAATTCAGTCTTAGAACTTCTTGGGCGTACGTTGTATAGGCCTATTTAGATCGATTTTAGAGGCATTTGTTTCTTAATGGGAATGAGAATGTTGTGATGTGTACCGCAGCCAGCCTTACATGGCTTCTTTTGTGTTTAGGTGAGTCTGGTGTGGAGTGTTGTGAAGACCTTATACAGCAGCAAAGTTGGTGACTTTGGGCAACAGACTCCGTCTGGAAATGTATCAAGAGAAGAAACAGGACTTGGCGTTGCCCAGACAGCATTAGGAACTAGCACAGGAGCAGAACCTAATATCAGTGCAGGTGGAGACGGCGATCAGCGCTCTTTACTTGGAGGTGGTGGAGAGACTCCAGGGGGCGCGATGAGTGCAGGGGAAGATGAAACCGAGACTGATGAAACCCCAGAGCAACATTTCAATGGAAGAATTGGTTTAGGAAATTTGTCAATTCCACAGGGTGACTTTTTCTTTGGCGATGGTGAAATGGATCCTTTGAGTGTAGACTTTGATCAGATGAATAATGGAATGGTGGGGATGAGTCTGAGCAATGGGTTACTCGGAGGGTCTCATATTACGAGCATGTTGGACAATCAGGCTCAGCAGGACTGGACACTCCCGAGTGAAGCGTTTCCTTTAAGGCATGAAATTCAAGACAGGTCACCTCCACCTGAACAGTTCCCAAATCATGGCTCACCAGACTTGAATGATCATGGTGAGTACTTCTATTTTAATGCAAGAGTACAGTGGCATACACAGATACACAGAATTTTGCAAAAGGAGGGGGCGGGGGTGTCAATATAAAATTGTTTACAATTTACATTATTGGTATTTTAAATTTTATGTATTATTATTGTTATTACTATATTGTTGTCCCACGCCATGGCGTCGTGGTCTAAGGCATCCTGCCTAGGACTTGCGTTACGGAATGCACGCTGGTTCGAGTCTTCGTGGGGGAAGAAATTTTCTCATGAAATTTCGGCCAGTGTATGGGACCAGTGCCCACCCAGCATCGTGATGCACTTGGGGAACTTACGATAGGTAGCGAAATCCAGTTGCGAATGCCAGCTATAACGGCTGGGGGGATCATCGTGCTAACCACACGATACCTCCATTCTGGTTGGATGATCGTCCACCTCTGCTTCGACATGTGGGCGTGAGGCCAGCAGCCGGCTGGTCGGTCTAGACCCTTCACGGGCTGTAGCGCCACGGATTATTATTACTATATTGTTACGGTATTTTTATTAATATTATACTATGTTCTAATAGAAGAATATCTTTGAAAAATATTGGAGTACAAGAGGTCAAATGACTTTATTGTCAAACGCCTGGCATTATTAATTTTTTTATTTAAGTAGGTTATTTTACGACGCTGTATCAACATCTTAGGTTATTCAGCATCTGAATGATATGAAGGTGATAATGCCGGTGAAATGAGTCCAGGATCCAGTACCGAAAGTTACCCAGCATTTGCTCAATTGGGGTTGAGGGAAAACCCCAGAAAAAAACCTCAACCAGGTAACTTATCCCAACCAGGATTCGAACCCGGGCCACCTGGTTTGACAGGCAGCTGTGCTAACCGTTACTCCACAGGTGTGGAACCTGGCATTAGAAAACAACAACAACTTTACAGTGATAAAGTTATGGAAAACAACAATTCGATATGGAGGAAATATTTATTTTATTCCCCTTCTTTAAATCAATATTCATTTGCTTTTCATTTGTAAAGTAGAATTTTTTTTATGATATTTCAAAGTTCAAAATACCGTCTTCATCTCGGAATATATTCGAAAAGAATCTGTCAGTTCTGCTATTCATTTTGTCGATATTGGTGTTGAAATAGTTTCGACAGGAGCTGGAAGCTGTTGGACCATACTGTTTTATCATTTTTACCCAGAAAAGCAAAGAAGATTATATCCAGCAGGTCTGTATTGGAAAGGGAGGAGGTTAATGGCTTAGGTAACATCCAGCAGAAGCAGAGTAATGGCTATTGAAAGTCATTGGCTAAAACTGAATTTATTTTTGTTCATGTGAAAATAAATTTTGAATTGCGAAGCTATTCCTTTTATTGGAATTGCCGTAGTGTTAAGTGATAAAAAATTGCTGCAGTAGAGAAAGAGTATGGCTGATTATATAGATCATAGGGAGCATTACACACAATTTTGTTTTAGAGATTATATTATATTATATTATATTATATTATATTATCTCAAACCAAGAAATGGATTCGGAACACCTCAAAATCTGTGCTTCAGTGGCTGGCCATGATAATATCTTTGAAAAATATTGGAGTGCAAGAGGTCAAATGACTTTATTGTGAAATGCCTGGCATTAGAAAACAACAACATATTATATTATATTTATATTATAGTAATATTATATTATATTATTATACTATTATATTATATTATAATTATAACACTGATAATAGAAATTTAATAGAACAAGATGTTTTTGATTTCCATTTGCCTCCAGATATAGGCAACTGAAACCTTTGTGGAATTCTACTAAATATGTGATTTCTGTTGATTGTTGTAAGATTCTTTTATATGCCATTGTACTTTCTCCATTGAGGAAGCCATGTTTGGAACTTTTGTTTAAAGAATCACTCATCTTAACCATGGTTTTATTTTTTGGATGACAGGTTCTTGCATAATATTGATATTATAGGTTCTTCTTAATGCAGTTTTTTTTGTCATGTAGTAGTTAATTTAATTTATAAAGAACATTTAGATTTCTTATCATAAAGGAACCGTTTCCGAAATTAAATTTAAGTTACACAAAATCGAAAGTGACTTACATTCCGTGACAAAAATATCTATACTTGGTTTATTCATATTGCAGAGTCTCAGCCAGTGACAGTTGAAGATCAGCCATCTTCTCTTCTGAGTGTAACAACAGTACCTCGACTTGGCTTATGGGATCCAAGCCATATATTGGTGAAGATGCTGAAGCACCATGCAGCATTGGCAGACGTCCAGACTTCAGTATCAGTTTTGCTAGCTCTTGGTGACCGACGACGAATCCTTACAACATTGGATGAGGCAACTCAGGAGCATTGGCTGTTGGGTTATCTAGATATTCTGGCGAGGCATCGACTGTGGGAAGTGAGTACACAAGTAAGTAAAAAAGAATCATTACATTGCTGATTTTACATATTTATTTTTCGTCGTCATTATGATCATGGATCACCATTAGTTGAATGACTAGAACATTGGCTTTCCACACTGGAGACGGTGTTTGGAGCAGGTTTCAGAAAAAAATACTTCCCTCCCTCTTGTTAACACACACCACCACCATGGTGTCGTGTATAGTTCCTGGGGTAGCTCAGTCGGTAGTGTTTGCGTTCTAAGCAAAGGGTCCCGGGATCGATACCCGGCCCCAGAACAATTTTTCCTTGAAATTATTCAAACCTGCTTTACAGGGAGCTACTACCTGAAAGACAGATTTGTATAATGCATTCGTTACTGGAGGTACGTTAACAGAAAGCCACAATTTAAGTCACACAGTATTGTGTGCACTCATAGTTGAGTTCTGGCGTCTTGTCAGCTCATTTGAGTTGTGTGGACATAAAAGGAAAAATTGTGACGGTGTCGTGTATAGTTCCTGGGGTAGCTCAGTCGGTAGAGCGTTTGCACGCTAAGCGAAGTGTCCCGGGATCGATACCCGGCTCCGGAACAATTTTTCCTTGAAATTATTCAAACCTGCTTTACAGGGAGCTACTACCTGAAAGCCAGATTTGTATAATACATTCGTTACTGAAGGTACGTTAACAGAAAGCCACAATTTAAGTCACACAGTATTGTGTGCACTCATAGTTGAGTTCTGGCATCTTGTCAGCTCATTTGAGTTGTGTGGACATAAAAGGAAAAATTGTGATGGTGTCGTGTATAGTTCCTGGGGTAGCTCAGTCGGTAGAGCATTTGCACGGTAAGCGAAGGGTCCCGGGATCGATATCCGGCCCGGAACAATTTTCCTTTAAATTATTTAAACCTGCTTTACAGGGAGCTACTACCTGAAAGCCAGATTTGTATAATGCATTCGTTACTGGAGGTACGTTAACAGAAAGCCACAAATCAAGTCACACAGTATTGTGTGCACTCATAGTTGAGTTCTGGCATCTTGTCAGCTCATTTGAATTGTGTGGACATAAAAGGAAAAATTGTGGTGGTGTCGTGTATAGTTCCTGGGGTAGCTCAGTCGGTAGAGCGTTTGCGTGCTAAGCGAAGGGTCCTGGGATCGATACCTGGCTCCGGAGCAATTTTTCCTTGAAATTATTCAAACCTGCTTTACAGGGAGCTACTACCTGAAAGCCAGATTTGTATAATGCATTCGTTACTGGAGGTACGTTAACAGAAAGCCACAAATTAAGTCACACAGTATTGTGTGCACTCACAGTTGAGTTTTGGCGTCTTGTCAGCTCATTTGAGTTGTGTGGACATAAAAGGAAAAATTGTGGTGGTGTCGTGTATAGTTCCTGGGGTAGCTCAGTCGGTAGAGCATTTGCACGGTAAGCGAAGGGTCCCGGGATCGATATCCGGCCCGGAACAATTTTTCCTTGAAATTATTTAAACCTGCTTTACAGGGAGCTACTACCTGGAAGCCAGATTTGTATCATGCATTCGTTACTGGAGGTACGTTAACAGAAAGCCACAATTTAAGTCACACAGTATTGTGTGCACTCATAGTTGAGTTCTGGCATCTTGTCAGCTCATTTGAGTTGTGTGGACATAAAAGGAAAAATTGTGATGGTGTCGTGTATAGTTCCTGGGGTAGCTCACTCGGTAGAGCGTTTGCGCGCTAAGCGAAGGGTCCTGGGATCGATACCTGGCTCCGGAACAATTTTTCCTTGAAATTATTCAAACCTGCTTTACAGGGAGCTACTACCTGAAAGCCAGATTTGTATAATACATTCGTTACTGGAGGTACGTTAACAGAAAGCCACAAATTAAGTCACACAGTATTGTGTGCACTCACAGTTGAGTTTTGGCGTCTTGTCAGCTCATTTGAGTTGTGTGGACATAAAAGGAAAAATTGTGGTGGTGTCGTGTATAGTTCCTGGGATAGCTCAGTCAGTAGAGGTTTGTGCGCTAAGCGAAGGGTCCTGGGATCGATACCCGGCTCCAGAGCAATTTTTCCTTGAAAGTAATAGCATTGTTCAGTTTGTTATTGTGTGGAAGAGAAGTTACTACTGGTAGACCTTCTTAACAGTTTGTTTGTACCTTGATACTAGGTGATTCAGCTAGCATGGATACCAACTGTGATGCAGTTAAACCAGCAGTCTACAACAGTACATACAAGTTGTGGGCGGTGTAGCAAACTTCTCCAAAGAACTGGCTGGCTCTGTGATCGCTGTCACTGCTCAGAGTGTGCCGTGTGTAGTGTGTGCCATCAAGTAGTGCGGGGATTGTATGCCTGGTGTCAAGGTTGTTCCCATGGTGGCCATCTTGCACACATGCAAGAGTGGTGGGAAGCCAACAACAAACAGTGTCCTACAGGCTGTGGACACATATGTGAATACAGCTAACCATAATTCTGTGAATCTATGGATTGTATGTAGTGTACTCATACGTAAACCAGTGATTTAACTAACTAAGATGGGAAATCTCTACTTGTCTTGTGAGACATTACAAGGATTGTCCATAAAAGATTGGTTTTTTCTCTCTTAAATCTGTTTTCAGTTGAATTTGCTATAATGTGCCAGAGAATATGTTGTACTGCTCAATGAAAGGCTGGGTCCTAATACAATGATGGAGAATTGGTGAATAGATGATAAGAAAAATGGGAATACCCTGAAAAAAATGATCCAATACTATCTTTATGTATCACAAATTCCAGTTGGACTCATCATGATTTGAACCTAGGTCTCTGGCGTGAACAGCTGACACTAGCCATTCGGCTAACAAGCAAATATTCTCGTGGGGGCAGATAAAAAAGTTTTTTTTTTTCTTCCACCATGTTCATAATGTCAAAACAAGTGCTTATACAAATTTTGGCCACTTGAGCACAGTTACGAGGGTCATCTGGGAAGTAAGTTTTCCTGGAGCCATTCACAGAAAGAAAACACAATTTCACGGAAAGATTTATTGGAATAGATACGGCAATTGTTGAGCTATTTTTCAACATATTCCCCACCAAAATTGAGACATTTGTCATATTGTGGGATCGACAGAGAGGTGCAGACGGCTGTCACACGCTGGTTCTGATCCCAAGCGGCAGACTTGTATGACATAGGGATACAAAAGTTGATCCCACGGTATGACAAATGTCTCAGTTCCGATGGGGGATAGGTTAAAAGTAGCTCAATAATTGCTGTATCAGTTATAATAATCTTGCCATGAAATTGTGTTTTCATTCTGTTAAAGTCTCCAGGAAATCTTACTTCCTGAGTGACCCCTGTAATTGCATTCGAGTGGCCAAAATTTGTATAATCACTTGTTTTGACATTATTAACATGGTGAAAGAAAAAAATTAAATTTTTTATCTGCCCCCATGAGAATGTTTGCTTGTTAGCATAATGCCAAGAAATTACAGTCCATCAAGATCAAGAAAGAAACCTTATATAAATAATGCAGTTTGTATCACTCTGCATTCAAGTAGAGTTGGGTCAATTCGCTCACGGTTCTTCTTTATTATAATAAAGAACCGTAAGAATCGATTCGTGGTATCAACAAATCGTCGTTCAAAAGAATAGTAACAAATTGACATGGTATCGTAACCCACGATTCTATTTCCTTGTATGATGTAACCTGTCAACGGACATTTCCGAACTGTGCCGAATACTCCCGAGCGAGAGTGAAATCAAAATACTGCATTTGTTAAGTATGGAAAATAATGAACACAAACCTGAAATTTGCATAGTTAAATAGAGATGTAATGCAAAAAATGTACTTCGTAATAAGGTTCAGTTGATAAATTATAATTTAGAAACATTATCTTGGGTAATTTTGTAGACTGATGGAGGTCATGCTGAATGGTTCCAGCCAATGAGAAAGAAACAATCCAATGTCTCGCCTCTTATGCCATCTATGCGAGAGATATAGAACGTTTTTGATCTACGCGTGGTTTACAAAGGAAAGTGTCCTGTAACTCGTTTGTTGACGAATCGTTGAATCGCAGAGTAGGAAGAATCGTGAACTCGTTGACTATTCAAAAGAATAGTTGGAATCGCAGACTGAGAAGAATCGTGAACAAATCGTTAGAATTGATTCGTAATGTATGATTAAATCGTTGGAATCGACTTCTGAAAAAGAATCGTGTTGCCCAACTCTACATTCAAGGAGTATTGTCTGTTCATGGCATCTATCGACACAGCAATTTCCCCTCAGCACATGTTCTATCACAGGGTGATAGAGAAATGCTATGTTCTTTTTTTCAAAATACGAGGGTCACTACAAAAGTAATCCACAACATTTTTTTAAATTTATTTTTCATTCTACACCTGTGCAATTTATAGAGGGCATAGATACATTCTTCCTGCTTGTATTCAAATTTAATTTAATTCAATGATTAATAGGGTGATGAATAATCGGAATCCTACTGTATCTGTTTCTCGTATGCCAGCCTCCTTGATCGTTCCCTCTCCGATGTGTAGTCAAGGTGGGGAGGGGAAACGGGAGTGATGGGACAAGATGGCTGTAGCTTGTGGGGGGTGATGACAGGAAACTATGGTGAAGTTTAAGGAAAGACCATTGTAGAATAGCATTAGTTTATTTCAGAGATAACAAAGAAAGTATAATAGTGTCTTCCTTCTAATTCTGTGGTAGGGGAAACGGGAGAGGCGTGATAGCAACTGATGAAATTCGTTCTGAGGCTTCGATGCGGGGAGAGTTACGATGGATGATAGCAAGGTAAGAGTGGAGTGAGAGGGAAGTAGGGGTAACGGGAGTGCCTGGGGAAAATCGGCTTGTTTAGTTGTGCGGAGGGGGGGCAGCAGGATAATGAGAGAGATGGAATTGGGTAGAAGGTTAGTTCTCTAGTTCGAAGGATCAACACAGCGTGCTATGCGACTTACAGACTTCAGGAGCGGGGAAAGGTGACCTCTATCATCGATGGATCAAACAGAGCGATCTCGCAACTTACCGACTCTAGAAGGGGGGCTGAGGAGATGGTTGTGTTTTATCGAACAAGCTGGGAGTCGAATTGAGGAAGGTGAGAGATAAGGATGATCAGGGGAGAGAAGTGGGTGGGTTGGAGGTGGTGATGAGACTTGTAGAGAGACGATAATAAAATAAGTTTAGAATACGTAAGAAGTGAGGAAGATTCGGATGGTGTAGGAAAGAATACAGGAGACAGTGGAGCAGCTTGGCTCTCTGTTCCCAGAGTGGTGGCAGTGTGTAGACACATCCGAACAAAAGTACCTTTCTGCGCCATAGTGAGAAGGTGTGCACTGGACGAGGAGAGCACGGCTGCATCTCCTCGTCGAAGGCAGTAACTGACTGGATGTCGAAAAATCGAAAAATCGAAAGGGGATAATTGGGAGGAAAAATTTTAAGGTACGCAAAACACGTCCTTGCAAGGGGTTGGGGGCTGTAAGAAACTAAATATGTGAGCTCCAAGCCTGTTGGCCACTAGTCTCACTCCAGGTTACACTGCTCCACTGAAGGAGCTATAGAAAATTTTGAAGGGGAAAACCGAAAATGGACGTAACCTCTTAGGTACCACATACGCGAGGGGGACTGAGATTTGATCAAGTGATCACGGGACGGGGCGAGGAGGAGATGGCTGGTGTTTGCCGTTAGGATGGCAGGTGTTATCTTGCACATTGAAAGGGGCTTAACAATTTTGCAGTGCAAGTGGAGTCGTGAAGACTCTGTCATCTGTTGTTCGATGACAAGGCGAGTGAAGGCCGTCAGAAGAAGCGCCGTTAAATCTAAATCTGCAATTTGAGAGGTTCCTTGTCCTTCCAAATTGCGACTAATTGAGTGACCTCGTACATTTAATAGACAATTTATAGGTTCTGAACTAGGGCATACGTCCTTTACAAGAAAAGGGGAATATATATGGGGAAGGGCATATAGGTCCGTGGCCCATTTCTTATAGGGCTCATCCCAACATTTGTCTTACGCCTTAAGAAAACCACGGAATACCTTAGGCAGGATGAGTTGTCTCATATAAGAGACTAGCCAATTTGCCTATTATGTAGGAGGTGATTGTTGTCATGAGCCTTGTTGAATCGTCTCAATTTAGAGACCAGCCATTTGGCTTTATGGTGACTCAATTACGAAGAGAGGGGAGAGATGTAATTATTAATTAATTTAGAGTAATTAGGGGGATTCATGGGGATATGAGTGCAGGTCCGTGGCCCATTTCTTTTAGGGCTCATCCCGACATTTGTCTTAGCGCCTTAGGAAAACCACGGAACAACCTTAGGCAGGATGAGACTGGATGTTGAAAATTCGTCGCCTTATATAGGCCCTCTCTGACGTCACACCCAAGCTTGGGGAATTTCCACTGCCAGCAAGGCGCGCGATATTCGCTTTCTCCCTCACAAGGAGAAAAGAGAGTCTACCTGCTTTCTGAGAGAGAGAAGAAACAGCGACTGGTGTCTGTGCGGGTAGGTTTGAATCATTTCAAGTAGGATGCACGGGCATCGAAAATTGATATGCACAACATGTTAACAAGTGATGACTTATAAATTATGTAATCTTACGATAAATATATTTGAAATTAAAGTATAATGATTTAACATAGATTTTTATTATTTTATAAAATTATTTATTTCAAAACAGAAAATAATCAGTAAAATATAAAGTATGATAATGGACTACATTCTTTTATTCAGAGAGGTGTACTGTCATATAGGCCAATCATGAGACATCACAACACCTGCATTTGTTGACATCAGGTTTCACTCTTGAGTTGGATGGACAGTAGTTGCAATTCCATATTTTTCAATCATTTTAAATCATCAGAAGCTCGAAACCTGTCCCACAAATGCATTATCATCAATGTGTGTGCTAGGAAGAAAATCTTTCATAAAAATTAAATGAGTAGGAGATGAAAAATTAGGATTCTTCAATTCCATGTGTATGTCTCATTTTGAGGTACTACATTTAGAAAAATATTTTGATCAGCAAATATGCACTTCGAATTATATAAGACAAAAGGACAGATTTTCCATATTATTGAAAGAGAATTACACTCAACAAGCCAGATTTTTTTATATGTAAATGAGACTGATTTCCGTGACATGCAAGCAAATCCTTTACTTTACTGCATAACTAGAAGTTCCTTTATCAAATCAAATCATGTTTTTTTTTTCTCTGAGAACTTGCGAAATATCAGATGGATATTCATGTTCAATTTGTATTCTTAATAAGAATGACAACATGACAAGAGCATCTATCAACTATCTATAGTCATAATTTTTTCAATGAAATGAATGTACGAAAAGATAATGTTACATGGTTAAAATTTAAAATAAACATATTTTTTATTGCAAATCATCAGACCAATAACATTGGCAGACCACAAGGATCCTGAATTATAGAAAATAGAAATTTCTGAGTGTTAGAAGAATAGTAATAGAAGAACCCAGAAAGCGATGGTCTTAGACCCTACGATTTGCTTTGAACGAGACACAAATCAAGCACTGCAGATTAATGATGACAAGCGAGCTAAATATGTACCTTGTCTTCCTACCTCAGTGAAAAATACGGCATTTCGCTTTACAACTGGGATGTTGCAGGCTTACTATTTGGAGCGAGGGGTTGTTTACCAAAATTTACACGTAATATCCTTAAATCCTTTAAAATTCCCTTTTATGAGGTTCAGAAGATTGTAATGGAAATTCTGAAGGCCTCTCTTCAAATTTTACACTATCATCTATATATTAACACGTAAATTTTTGTTTTAATGTACAAATCTAATCCATATTTTGCCCGTTTCATTTCCCTTTATCTTTTATGTTTGTTAATTCCGGATCCTAGTGGTCAGCCTCACTTGAGGACAGATGATTTTAAATCTTATTGAATTTTGAAAAATTATAGTGAACTTCTATTAAAACTGGACATTTTGAATCATGCCCATAAAACATTAATCAGATACACTACATATTATTATAATAATAATACATAAATATATAACAAATCAAATGTATATCAAATTTAAGTATTAGAATTTAAAATAAAGACATTAATTAAAAATGCACAAGAAATCTTCGATGAAGCCTATAATAATTTTTTTCATTGTTTGGTGTAGAATACCAAAAGTTTTTAATAAGCCCCATGTAAATTTCGATATACTACCCGTACTGCCAAAAAGTAGTTTCAAGACTGACCATTTTTTAAGAGGTACAGTTTAGAAAAAAATTTTGTCGTGCAGATACTTTATAAATCCCAGAAAGGAGGCAGTGCACATGATTAGAGGACGAGCGACCTGGTTCACAAGAGAAGAACTAATTGAGGTAATAAAATTCGTTGTATGTCTGATCATGCGCAAGAATCTGTGTGACAAAACTTTTTTCTAAGACTGTACATTGTAACGGATACTCAAGTCAGGAATATATGATTCATAAATAGGTACTTTTTTTTTTTAAGTCAACTTCCTTTGCCTGGTCAATTGTTGTTTCAAAACGAACTGTAGGATCGAAAACTATGGCTTTGCTTTTCTTCGGATGAATGGCTATAATATCAGCTCTTTGAATAGATTGTGTTAATTTAATACCAGACTAAATATTTATGATTTTACAATATTTTATTTTAATTTAATTAATGACTTCATCTGTGCAAGTTTTGCAAGAAACTAATGTTACAACTCTGCAATGCTTGGGAAAAGTGACACAAGTCAGTTTCCACAAAACTTTTTTGATAATTTATTGACAACTTACGGAAGATCTGCTCGCTTGGAAAAAAATACATAAGTATTCCTCCCATTACAATAATCCATACAAAAAAAAAAATCAAATCGACATAAACCAGTGTAACCCTAACATTTTTTTGTTGAACTCCTGTAAAGAGTTCTTGTATATTACTGCCTAAAAATGTTATTTTGTACTATGTGAACTTCACTTTGGGACTTGTATTTTTCCTGTTTAATTTATCCCTATTTTTATGCAGTAATGTTTGGGTGCTTTCAATATAATATAGTCCATAGTAAGCTCTGTGATAAACAGGTTGATATGATGTACTGCTCTAACATACCAGTTAAAATCGTATTTCTGGGAGAAAAAAAAAAGTGATACTGGTAAAGTACAGTATATTATAAGAACTTAGATTGGTACAGTATATGCAAGAAAAGTTATTTAACCAATAAAAATATTAATGGAAGAATTATCACGCAAATTTGTGTGGCACTTTGTAGACTGCAGTTTGGTTAAGTGTCTTGAGGCCTTGTAAGAATTTTGTTTGTAAGAACAAGCTACAGCAATTTTTTTAATTGTACATTATTTGTTAGTATTTAACTAATCTCTTAGACACTAGACGTGGTGATGACATTTAAAATTGAGGAAGGAAAGAGGAGCACTGCAAACAGGTTCCAAGTCTAAAGCTGTGGTTTGTTTACAGCGATCATCGCCGGGTGCACATCGCTGGCGATTGTCGCCTGGAGTTGCTACCAGTTAAAATGAATGCGCACGGTTTCTTTACAGTGATGATCGCCAACGTAGATTGTTGGACACGACGCAGATCGCTGGGAGTTGCTTCTGAAGCAAATTTAGGATGCATATCGCCGCATACATGTTCGATATTTAGAGAAGGCCATGTAGAAATATTGAATCAAGTTATGGCAGCAAAACAAATGAGAATTGACAGCGATGTATGCTAATAAAGAAACCACTTCCTGACGATCATCGCCGGCAATGATCGCCGTAAACAAACCGTAGCTTTAGGGCCCCTTCAGACAAGGCCACTTAGCAGTGCCACTAGTGACGCTGTGAACATGCATTAGTGGCGCTGCTTAATATGCTAAAATTTTGTAGAGAATTTTTCAGTCTTCCAGTGAACATGGAAATAGAAGAAGATGTACTTTTGGAAACTTTGTTCATACGGAGAAAGAATATACGTAAAAATAGAAGAAAAGTCTGGGCCCATCGATTGGTTTTGGAAAGACAAAATTGAGGACTATTTAATACTTTGATGGTTTACATCAGGACGATAATTTTTTTTTCGTATTTTCGCATGTTTAAGAAATCATTTCAGGAGCTTCTAGCAGGAATTACCAATGAAATTACAAAAAAAGACACCATGGCACAATAGGCTGTGTACCAGAGTGCTGCATTGGAGTTAAATCGCTCGCTTGAACTCGGTCGAATGTCGCACGCTTGAGTGAGATAAGATCAGTCGTGATATGCTCGTAATAAATAGAAGCACAGTACAAGGTCATCTCACCGACATGTCTTATCTTGTATGGAAGGCGACAGATAAGATACACATATGTTTTGCTCACACGGTAAAAATAAGGCTTTATTTTCTGCGTTTATGACAAACGTCTAATGGAACGTACCAAAACAGTAACATGAAGTTATAAATAAAATAGAATGAAAAACTTCGATATACAGTTATTATTCCTAATTAATAATTATTCAGTATTTGATTTACCACAATAATGTGATAGGTCCATACATATGTTCCACCTATATACTGCGCCAATGTAGGAACGTTTTACAAAATATTATTATATAGCAGTAAATTAATAACAATATTAGTACAGAGATAACGTCACAGAAAATATAATAAAACGAATAATCATGCTGCACAACTGTTACAGACGCAAAGATTGATACACTAATTATTAGAGATTATTATTATTATTATTATTACTAGAAAACTTGATACAGTTCTTGCATTATCATGATTGTGTTCTCCGTTTATAATAATTACATTTACATCCAATAACATCTATCAGATGTGGCAAAAACAAAATCACTCCTGTGGGGGGGGGGGGGGGGGACATTTACCTACAACATCTATATTACATTTTAAAGCAGTTTTGTAGTTGTACTATGGGGAGGTTAGTTAAACACTGCAAAGTTTTGAAATGATAAACATCAATGATGTTACAGTTCATCACTGTAACAAGAACGAATGTCTAACGCTCGGCTTATACCGTTCGAGGATTTATCGCTCTGCGACAATTTTACCCATCAAGTATGTGCGCTACCTATCTGATTATGCTATGAACTACTTGGCGCTCGAGCGAAAACGTCCGATGCAGACCTCTGCTGTGTACTGTCGTGATGGTGTAAGGAATTGGTGACCCAACAGTTGTCCGTTAGCAGTGCCACAGATGTGCCACTGAAATAGTGGCCTGGCTATGGCACTATCTGAAACTTACAATTTAATTCTATATATCGCGACAGGAATAACCACTTTTAGTAGCTGCCACCAGCGGCAAAGCCATTCACTCAGAGCGTCTGCAGCGCCACTATTCTATGGTTGAAGGCCTCCATTTATACTTATCCATTATTCGCAAGTGGCATTGCTTCTAAAAGTTGCCTCGTCTGAAGGAGCTCTAAAGAGAAACTAACTGGGTTGTACATGGAGAAGATGTTATTAAAACCACATACAAAGTGAAGAGATGTGCAAGTTATTTTTTAGAAACTTACTATTTTGTTATGGTTTATTGCTGAATTAATTTATACATGTATGAAAGTAACTAGAAGTCCAAATAAATAATGATAGTCTTTGCAGTAAGTCGTGCTGTTCAAAGTGCTCCTTCCTTTCTGATTTTTTAATGAAGTTTATTATCTTGTAACTTTAGAAAGAAATGTTGTATTTGCTTTTTTTGAACAGGCATCTTAAATAATTTAAATATTTATGTTATTAATGATAAGACTGATTGAAACTAAGTAGTACTGGTAATTGTTAATACTGTCATTACACTCTATTTGAATATCATACTCATGTAAAGCATGCACCTCTTATAAAAAGTGAAGTTATAAGTCAGTTATTGTGTACCTACTATTGTATTATTAAAATTTCAATTTTTGAAGATAAATATGGAAAAAAGTCATCTCATTTTTATCATATACTAGGCAAACTTAGGGATGTATTTACACACACACACCACACACAGAGGCGTGTACACACATACAGAAAAATATATACACAGGGTGGGTCAAAAGTCGCTTTCCCCAATATTTGTTCTTAAGTTTCATACTTGTACACATATGTAGATGTCATAACTTGAATAAACGAATAGCTGGTGTAATAAGTGGTGGGTTGGCAACCATGTTCGTGCGTCAACTGTTTTTCCGATGTCATGTCTTGAAAACAGCCCTCGTTTTGCCGAAATGCAATTAATATGGCACCAGAATGAAGCACCACCTCATTTTGGTGTAGGAGTGAGGGACTTAATATGGCAACAGAATGAAGCACCACCTCATTTTGATGTAGGAGCGAGGGACTTAATATGGCAACAGAATGAAGCACCACCTCATTTTGGTGTAGGAGTGAGGGACTTAATATGGCAACAGAATGAAGCACCACCTCATTTTGATGTAGGTGTGAGGGATTTAATATGGCAACAGAATGAAGCACCACCTCATTTTGGTGTAGGAGTGAGGGACTTAATAGGCAACAGAATGGAGCACCACCTCATTTTGGTGTAGGAGTGAGGGACTTAATATGGCAACAGAATGAAGCACCACCTCATTTTGGTGTAGGAGTGAGGGACTTAATATAGCAACAGAATGAAGCACCACCTTATTTTGGTGTAGGAGTGAGGGACTTAATATAGCAAAAGAATGAAGCACCACCTCATTTTGGTGTAGGAGTGAGGGACTTAATATGGCAACAGAATGGAGCACCACCTCATTTTGGTGTAGGAGTGAGGGACTTAATATGGCAACAGAATGAAGCACCACCTCATTTTGGTGTAGGAGTGAGGGACTTAATACGGCAACAGAATGGAGCACCACCTTATTTTGGTGTAGGAGTGAGGGACTTAATATGGCAACAGAATGAAGCACCACCTCATTTTGGTGTAGGAGTGAGGGACTTAATATGGCAACAGAATGGAGCACCACCTTATTTTGGTGTAGGAGTGAGGGACTTAATATGGCAACAGAATGAAGCACCACCTCATTTTGGTGTAGGAGTGAGGGACTTAATATGGCAACAGAATGAAGCACCACCTCATTTTGATGTAGGTATGAGGAACTTAATATGGCAACAGAATGAAGCACCACCTCATTTTGGTGTAGGAGTGAGGGACTTAATATGGCAACAGAATGGAGCACCACCTCATTTTGGTGTAGGAGTGAGGGACTTAATATGGCAACAGAATGAAGCACCACCTCATTTTGGTGTATGAGTGAGGGACTTCTTGAACCAGCAATTCCATGAATGGATTTGCCATCGTGGCACAACAGAATGGCCACCCAGATCATGCGAACTGACGCCATGTGATTTTTTGCTGTGAGGTGTCCTGAAAAATGTTTCTGCTAAGAAATCGCAGGATCTGCATCAGTTGCGACAGATGATCGAACAGTCATTCATGAAAATCGTGAATTATGTTCTGCCATCTGTAAATCAGTGTCTAAACGTGTGAATTGTATATCGAGAAACGGACCTTCATTTTGGACAAAATCTGTAAAGGAATGTGTAGTGAATTAAATGTAAGGAAGTGTTTGGGGGAGAATAACTTTTAACCAACCCTGTATATATACCGGGCATTTATTTCAAAACTTCCCAATCTAAACAACTATTTATTTCAATTTAATTTAATTTAAACAAAAAAGACGTCAATCTAGATTCTGAGAGGCAAGTTTAAAATCAGTATTCATTTCATTTTAGGTTTCATCCCTTCTACCGTACTCCTTTGAAATTTCAAATGCCATCCCTAAATTATAATACTTAAATTTGAAAGATTATTCCAATTGTTTATAGCCTATATCTCATTCATTTGTTCTCACTTCTTTTGTTTTCTATTGTTTCCTGGCAATATGACGGGGGAGGAGGAGGAGGAGGGGAGAGGAAGAGAGAGAGGGGGGAAGGAGGGGAGAGGAAGAGAGAGAGGGGGGAAGGAGGGAGAGTGAGTGAGTGTGTGTGTGTGTGTGTGTGTGTGTGTGTGTGTGTGTGTGTGTGTGTGTGTGTGTGTGTGTGTGTGTGTGTGTCCAATGCCTACCCACTTCACTTGGAGATTCGGGTTCTGCATAATGTGGATATATGGCAGGACTGTGACCCATTTTAAAGTTGCACAGCATTTCGGCGGGCCAAAGCATATTGGTGCACAATCTAGTGATTGAAGTTGTGCACCACCACCACCACCACCACCTCTCCTAGTCCTGAGATAGAAATTTTACAAGGAAATCTTTGACCCCCCCAGGCCAGCTAGTCTGTAGGCAAACACGCTACTGCAGAGCTAACTCAGTGTTATTGCTGTGTATTAAACTAGACAGTAATCCAACGAATGCATTTCAACACAAATTAGTATGCCGTTTGCTGTTAAAAACCTTCGGTTTGCATTTGGGAGAAGAGAAGGTGGAAATTAAAACTTAGGACTACCCACTCTACTCCAGCTCTAAACATGGAGCAGACTATAAATATATATGTTGTTGTTGTTGTTTTCTAATGCCAGGCGTTTGACAATGAAGTCATTTGACCTCTTGCACTCCAATATTTTTCAAAGAAAAATGGCAAGTTGTAGCCGATTTAAGTGAACACCATATTTTAACGTTTTGGTGGCTACTTCATTCACACACAACCCCCAGAATGTCTGGAGGACCACACCTGCTGTTGGTCGATGGGTCCATTGGACCTAGCTGGGACATCTTGTTGATCACAAGCTTTCTCTCCTTAAGCCACTGGAGGACGATTTTAGTGCCATAGCAGGTCAGCACTAGGAACAGAAAAGTAGAAAGAGGAGGAAGGAAAGGAAAATGAACCCCTAGGCCTCGAATGCTCTAATGCCATCGGGGTCGAAGAAAGTAAGAGTTCAGTCAGAGGACTGGATAGGAAAGGGTAAAGAGGGAATTAGGTATTGGATAGAGGAAAATTATACCAAATTCAGTCATTAACTCATCAAGCTGACCAGTGCTAATTGATGAGTAGCCCCTCCCTTTAGTTCAGCTTGTAAAATTATGCTTACTAACAGCTGCACCACGGGAAGGTAGGGATGGGACATTGGGTATTTGTCCAGGTTGGTTCCTTAAAGCCTTCAATGGGAAGGATTAATGGCTCTCCCCCCTGTATCCGACAGTTACCCTTTTGCAGCCTATAAATATATATATATATATATACACATACACAGAGCGTTCGTCTATGAGTGAGGCCAGGAAAGCAGCATGCCGCTTTGTGCGCGCAGTTGTTGAGACACGCTCGACAATCAAGGACATCAAGGTCGACAAGTTATCAGTTGTGAGCCAGATGTTGCAGTATTTAACACGTACAGTGCAGTTTCTTGACACAGTTGCTTAAATATTCAGTGTTGTGTAAAATTTGTTAACAATGCAAAATGCAAAATTCACGCTTGAACAGAGAGTTTTTATGTATGATGTATATGTGAAAACAGAGTCATGTTGAGAGATGCGCAGGCAATTTGAAGTGAAATATCCGGGTGCTCCAATTCAGGGTAGAGAAACTGTTAGACGTCTTCTTTACAAATTATGGACAACAGGGTCGATAAATGCTACAATTCCTAAGCGAAAACGAAGAGTATTGACGAGAGAAAACATTGATGAAATCAGTGCATCATTTACACGCTCTCCTAATAAATCTCTTAGACGTGTTTCACAGGAAGTTAGTGTTTCAAAAACATCAGTCTTTACTGCTGCTAAAGTTTTAAAATTAAAACCCTACAGAGTATAGTATAGAAAGCGGAAGCTTACGGATAGACGATTCCCGCAAGCGACACCGCAGGCAGGCTGCTTTCCTGGCCCCACCCGTAGGCGAACGCTTTGTATATGTATATATATATATATATATATATATATATATATATATCATAGGACAAGGGAGGCTTTCAGCATTGCTATGCTTTCAGTGTAAAAAGTCTTAATCATAGACATTTTCTAGTTTCAAACAGAATGGTACCACTGTCACTCACAGCAAAGGACTGTGACCCACGGACTTACTTTTCAACTAGAATTCAGTATTTTGAAGGACGAGATTTAATATAATTATGTGCCTACAGTATTATTTCTTATTTTAATTGTTTGTATGACTTCAATGACCGCTAATCCCTTACATGGTTTTGTTTTATTGTAATTTCTTTAAAAAGGAACCCCCTTCGTCATATGTTTTGCTTATCTCTTTCTGTCGGGGTTAAATCTATGTTGCGTGGTTTGAAGGCTGTTTTCAAAATGTAAAATTTATAGATACAAGTTAACTGCACTCACCTATAAATAATTATTATATCATGAACTGCTACTGAATAAAACCATATTACACACACTTCTTTTTCATAAAGAGAATTGAATAAAATACTGTTTCAATGAGATTAAATTTATATTAAACTATTTTTACACAAATTCGTTACTATAACATGTGACTACTTACATTTCAAAATCCCATTCATTCTCTAAAAAGATGATGTCTGATCATGAGAGAAAATGTAAACTTAAATTACTGTATACTTTTTTAAAACCCTATACATTTAATAGTCTGAGAAAAGATTGGCCATTCCTAATGGCTTAAATATTTGGAGAGCTTTATCAAATTTATATCTAAACTTTTTTTTTCGTGTTATATATTTATTATAAGTAACTACAGCTGTATTACGAGAAAAAAATAGATTATTTTTCCACACGAGTTTGAACAGTTCAACATTATACCAGATCTAATAAACATTATGTATTTATTTTCAGATGTCAGCAGAAAAAAAAATATTGGGTAACATATTAAAGTAGATACTAATATATCCTAGAATGAAACTCAATCTAGTCAGTAAATAAGTCACATTATATCACTATGTAACACTGGTTTGTAGAATCATAAAAGGATTATGTAGAGTATGAACTTTTTTTATATAAATATGTAAGTTATGAAAGCTTTGTGGCGATATCTTTAGCTATGGTAGCAATGAAAAATATAAATTTATATTTAGCATAACATTGTCATAAAATACATGGGATGTTCCTTAGTTATGCAAGGCAGAACATACTGTATATTTTCTGTAATTCATGTCTTTTATCATCAGTACTTATATTGTTAAGCTTGTTTTGTAATTGCCTAATTATCAAAACTAATAATAAATCCTGAAGGGCAGTTAATTAATCTTTAAAAACGAACTATAATTTTAACTTTATATATTCTCTTCACATCCACAGCAGAGACAACTCATTTCCATTCATCAACTCTTTCAACAGCTGACAAACATTACCATAAGAAAGTAGGTAGATCTGGCTTCTATATCCCATGACTGTGATTTAACACCGATGGCCCATGCAAGAGAAAAGCTCACTATACCTGTTTTTAGTTGGAAGACTCGAGCTATTATTGAAATTATTTTTAAATATCAATTTCCTGTTTCAAGTTTAAAATACGTTCAAAATGTGTAAGTATGTTCAGTGTCCACCGCTGTGGAGTAACAGTCAGCACATCTGACAGTGAAATGAGCAGGCCTGGGTTCGAATCCTGGTTGGGATTTTTTCCGAGGTTTTCCCTCAACCAATTGAAACAGAATTGCTGGGTAACTTTCGGTGTTGGATTTTTTTTTTTTTTTTTTAATTTTATTGGATTATTTTACGACGCGGTATCAACATCTAGGTTATTTAGCATCTGAATAATATAAAGGTGATAATGCCGGTGAAATGAGTCCAGGGTCCAGCACCGAAAGTTACCCAGCATTTGCTCGTATTGGATTGAGGGAAAACCCCGGAAAAAAACCTCAATCAGGTAACTTGCCCCGACCGGGATTCGAACCCGGGCCACCTGGTTTCGCAGCCAGACGCGCTGACTGTTACTCCACAGGTGTGAACTCGGTGTTGGACCTCAGACTCATTTCGCCATCATTAATTCACATATCACTATCATCCATACAATAACCCAGCTTCACTTCACGGTGCAGTGTGCTGTACTTGTACAAGAGCATGGCAAAGAAAAAGTATTTTCAGTGCTCTTGAAAATGTACTGATTGTGAGGTGTAATTACTTGGCAGAATCAGGGGTGAAACTGCCAGGTTTCAGTCTAAATATGCCAGAAGTAACAAAGCCATATTATAATAACTTTCCTTACAGCGCCATAAAAAATTATTCTACTAGATTCTTAAACTTACCCCTGATTGAAGAAGAGTTTTAAATTCCTGAAATGTTTTCCGGTAATGTGATCTGAACAAATTTTATAGATCTTGTACTTCTTGAGAGATCCTTCCTTTTGTATAAAAAGTTTAGATTACTCCTGCAATTCAGCACCCAGAGATTATATCTGCAAATACAATGGTTTGTATTTAATTCAGCAGTTAACTTGACTTATATTAAATATGTCTACACGCTTTGTCAGTACAGAACACCCTAAATACGTGGTACAATCATTACGTGGTACAATCATTAAGTTCTAATACTGAGCGTATAGTGGCGTTGTGGTGCACTATAGTGCATAGGTGGCGCCATGGTATGATACCTTGTCAGTTAGTCTCTCGACCCAACAAGAGACAGTTGAGTGCATGCACTGTAAGCAGAACTACAGTCTTTGTTGTGACGGTGATTTGAATGCGCGCGTCGGAACTCGAGTATGTTGCAGTTTGAGCAACGGGCAAACGTCATGTTCTGTCAGAAATTAGGCGAAACTGCTATAACCGATCATAACTGGAGACGAAACATGGTGTTTCCTTTACGATCCGCAACTGAAGCGACAATCCGCCACCTGCAAAACGCCATTATTTCCACGACAGAAAAATCCGCAACAAGACAGGCCAAAAGGCAAGGTGATGCTTTAACAGTTTTTTTTATTCAAATGGAATTGTTCACATAGAATTCATCCCACAAGGTGCAACTGTAGACAAGATCCTCTACAAAGAGATTCTTGGCCGTTTAAGCAATTCAATTCGTCGTAAGCGTCCTGAGCTTTGGCATAGGAAGAATTGGCTGTTGCTACACGACAACGCCCCTGCACATCGCTCCATCCTTGTCCAAGAGGAACTTGCAAGGCAACAGGTCGCTGTTTTGTCAAACCCTCCGTACTCACCTGATCTCGCACCATGCGATTTTTTTTCTCTTTCCCCTCATGAAATCAATTCTATGAGGGCGTAATTTTTATGCGGCCGAAAAGGTCATGACTGCCACAAGAGAAGCCGTACGGCATCTTCCTGCCAACATCTTTCAGCGGTGCTTCCAGCAGCTACACCAACGTTGGCAGACATGCATAGCGGCCAACGGCGACTATATTGAGGGAGGATGTTGATCTGTATAAGTGTACGCCGTATCACGCGGCATCTTCTGAGACATCCAGATTCTTGTGGGTGCCTACCCTTCAGGCGTCAGTGTCAGAACTTAATGACTGTACCACGTATACATAAAGCATGCATGAAGTACAGTAATCTATAACTTTTCTTCATTATAATAAATCAACAACTCTGGAAGCAAATGCAATATTTACCAATTTTATCTAAATAATTGATTAAATGGCGATCTTACTCGTGTTAATTGTGTAAGCATGTGCGGATTACAGCTGTTTCGGTGCTTCCTCAGAGCCTACTAGATCTCGGCGTCATCTTGAACTTTCCTGCCTGTTGTGTGGGTGCGTTTCCTGTTAGCATGACTCGTGTTTCAGGTTAACATGCATATTGGTCATGCCATGACAGTCACTACATCTGACTGAAAAGTGCCAGCTCAGTATTTATGAACTATGGACTTCAATTTGCCAGCTATCGGTCCAGTCAGCATTTCTGTGAAAATCTCGAAATCGAATTTTTAAAGCATCACAATACTGCTTCTTTATGTTTCATACAGCAGCTGGGGGCCATTCCGAAGAGAGTAAAGGAACTATGAACCAAATCGAGGCTGTCGAAAAGTAGAGTGATGGAGGTAGGAGATAGAGCAGGAAGCAGTGATGAAGGAAGAGGGGAAAAATCAGTATGACTTAAGGAAATGGTGTGGAGGGACATGAATCGAGAGAAAAGAAAATTAAGACCTAAATTGAAGTTTTTTTTATTTCAGTAGGTTATTTTACGATGCTTTATCAACAGCTTAGGTTATTTAGCGTCTGAATGAGATGAAGGTGATAATGCCGGTGAAATGAGTCCGGGGTCCAGCACCAAAAGTTACCCAGAATTTGCTCATATTGGGTTGAGGGAAAACCCCGGAAAAAACCTCAACCAGGTAACTTGCCCCGACTGGGAATCGAACCCGGGCCACCTGGTTTCGCGGCCAGACGTGCTAACCGTTACTCCACAGGTGTGGACAACCTAAATTGAAGTAGAAATGTGAAAAAGTTAGCAGTGAGGTCTAAAACTGCAAATAGATAGTGATGTGAAGTGAGTGGAAATGTACCAAAGAGGAGGGGGGGTTACAGTTATAAATATAATATTTTGTGGTAGTTAATGGGAGAGAAGTAAGGTAGTGAAAAAATGATGTCGGACAAGAAAATTCAGAGTGGAAGAAATGTAATAATAAATTAGAACAATTTTTTTAATAATAATTTTATTTGAAATATATTTTTATTACCAGTAAATATTCACTTTTAATCTTTTCAGTTTGCATATTTCAGTATTACACTCTCTTTGAATGTAATGATTTAGTTGTATACAATTTTAATTATCGACTTTGGCTGTGCTGAATATAAAATCTTCTTCCTATTGCGTATTAAGCCTGCTGGCCTGTTACGGTCTCACTCCATCTTTTCAGCGGACAGCCCAAAAATCTTGTTCCTAAAGGGCGGTAACTTAGTGCTTGGTGTGGTATCCTTGTTCTAGGCATCCTAAGTATATGAGATTTACATTTCTGGCTATGATTTTGAATTTTCTCTAAAATTAGGTCAATATTTAATAAAGGTAAAAAGGTAAAGGTATCCTCGTAACATGCCGTGAAGGCACTTGGGGGGCATGGAGGTAGAGCCCCATGCTTTCCATGACCTCGGCACTAGAATGAGGTGGTGTGGTCGGCACCACGCTCTGACCGCCTTTAACCCCCGGGAAAGACCCGGTACTCAATTTTATAGGAGGCTGAGTGCACCTCGGGACCGTTCTGAAAGTTTGGCAACGAGAAAAAATCCTGTCACCACCTGGGATCGAACCCCGGACCTTCCAGTCCATAATATCCTAATTTTTATTCTTGTCTAATCTAGTATAGCCAGTGGTTCTTCTTAAAAACTTCATTTCATTGGCAGTGATTTGGTGTTCGCATGCAAGCGCACACATTTTATATATATATATATATATATATATATATATATATATATATATATATGTGTGTGTGTGTGTGTGTGTGTGTGAATGTAAAGTACCAGTAATTAACTTAAAAAATCTTGAACAACATGTAGTTAGTTCATAATGCTTATAAAATGCAATATAACTGTTTGATTTGGTCTATATTGATTAACTGGACATTATGTGCACATAAAAGAGTGTATAATACAATCATGAATTGTGACATGCTAAGGTCCATACAAAACACTTCACAATCAACATTCAAAATGTATAATTTCAACTTACATGGACTGAAGATGGCTGCATTATAATGGTATGCTGCACCAGGAGATATAAAGGCTTCATATCTACATAAAAGATTCAATGTTTGCTGAAGAAGATGAAACAGGAGCTGGAATCCATTGCAGACTTCAATTTCTTCATCTCGGTTGGACTTAGAACTTCGCATTTTGATAGAGAAATTCCAGCAATAGACATGGCTCAACTGCTATAGAGATTAAAATTTTCCAAAAGGAAGGAATATTCGTTGATTTTTCATCCGTCATCCACACAATATTAACATCAAACGATTCCAATGACAGGTAGATAATAAGATAATACAGATTAAGCTATTTTCTGCTTAAAATAAAATAACTTAACAGAGAATTCCAGTTTACATTAGGTTGTACAGAAATGAGAAAACAAATTTACTGATAAAAATGCCGAAATTTTGCAGACACTACACTACTCAAAAACAGTCTTCAAAAGTAGGCATGTAACCAAGAAGGGTGTCCAGGGTGTTCTGACACCCCACCCAAGACCATCAAAAACTGTTGCTATGACTTGTAAGGCAAATATGAAATTTAAAAATATTTTCCTCTCCTTTAAAACAATATTCATAGCCTAATCACTACTCTTTATTTTGTACCTATACTTAAGACAAATATTGTAACTATTTGGGAAACCCTTTATTTTATTTTGGACATCCTGCCCATCAAATAACATTTCTGTATATGTGCCTACTCAAAAGATACATCTAGAAAGGGACATATGAGAGACGCAAGTTCGATAACATATGCATAAATTATTGGCTACTTTATTCATATTCAACTCATCAGTTATCCCAATACAGTCAACTTCGGTTACAGTGAATCTCTGCGGACCAGCATATTTCGTTCACTATATCTGAGGTTCTCTAAAACCGAAGTGTCTGTTTCTATACTACTGACGTTGCTATACATTCAGTATTAATGCCCGTTTCGGACAGACCACGTTCATTATCAGTACTAATGTTGTCTTTATCTTCCAACTCAAACATTTCGACATCCTGATGTTCACAATTCGACACTTGAATCTAATCTAGCCATTTCTGTTGATTTTCGAGTTTGGCATTTTTTCTGGTTATTATATGCTTATTTAAGTTGTGTTAACTCTCGCTAGTGGTTTTATATTTTATTTTATCCGTCTTAGTATTTATTTTATTATTGTAAATATTTTTGTTTTATCACTATTATTATTATTATTATTATTATTATTATTAATGAATTATTTTGTATTACAATCTTTGTATCATTTCTGTCACGATTATTCTATTATTATTATTATTATTATTATTATTGTTATTATTATTATTTATATCATCAGCATTATTATTTGAACCCTGTAAAATTTATGTACACTACTGGACTGTACCCGAGCATGAGCATTATGCTCATTTCGGGTATATATTCACATGTATTCAATTCAAATGTAAATTGTAAATAAATTTGAATTTGAAAATGTAGGTAGCAGGCACTGACCGATTTCGCACCTCTTCCCACTAGAGGTATGCTACTATATACTCGGCCTTGGAATTTCCCAGCAGTCACTTTTACAAAGATGCGGGAGGAAGGGTTGAGGATCATTATACTGTAATCCTTCTTGTATTTATCCTTTGGTCATCACTCTACTCCCTTTTACAAAAGAAAACACTGTCTCTTCCTATTCTTCTAATAACCTCTTTTAAAGGAGTCAGAACTAATCCTTCCTTTATCCCTCACTGCGTACACTATCCTCTTTAACATGTTTCAAGCTGTCCAGGAAGCTAAACGAATCCTTTGTCTTTCAATGCACTTAAGGAGTAGAAGATTTGAGATTTTGTTCCGAATATATTCGTGGAAGTTTATAGGAGAAAGGGTTTCCTAAATTACCATTTTGGCCATTTTAAAATTACATTTTCTTGGGAAAGTTCTAGTTTTAGGTTCACTATAACCGAAGCAAGGGTTCATTATAAACGGAAATATTAACGTACTTTTTAATGTATGTGGGTTGGGACCAGCGATTTAGGTTCACTATAGCTGAATGTTCACTATAACCGAGTTCACTATATTCAGAGTTGATTGTAATTAGGCAAGAAACTCTAGCAGTGTTCTACCCCAAAACTTGATAAAGCTGTCTGGTAACATATTTACATAAAATATCCAAATAAAATAAAAGCATGAACAGGGAATGTCCAAATTTATAAGCAATATAATACACTACTACTACTACTACTACTGCTACTTTTCTAATACTACCACTAAATTCTTATTTCAGACACATTTGCTACATTTTCTTTCATTCTATTGTACACTATCTACCAAAAAGTAATTGGACATCCAGGATTTTAGGTGCTAGATGCCATGTTTCGGCGGCTACTATGCAGTGGTATGCAGACATTAATGTTCACCGGTTGGACTGGCCTGCACAGAGTCCTGATCTCAATCCCACTGAGCACCTTTGGAATGATTTGGACAGGCAATTGAGGTTTCGGGAAATGCGGCCAACTTCCATTGTCCAACTGAGTGCCATGTTGCAAGAGGAATGGCGATGCATTCCAGTGGATATCCTACACAAACTAGTGGAGAACATGCCTGACAGGGTGGCTGCTGTTACAGCAACAAGAGGTGGTACTACGAGGTTCTAAAGGGGCAAAAACAGTGCCCAATTACTTTTTGGTAGATAGTGTAGCTACAATTAAGCAGAATATAAAAGGCTTAGTGACAATGGAGGGTAGTAATGAAAGCTAAAAACAATAAATATTAATGTACAGTATACCATACAACTTCCCATACTTTTTTATTTATGAATACTATATTATTAGAATAGTTGATAAGGTGTAATTAAGTAAAACAAGAGACAATTTCTACTTCTGTGAATCCTGCCTGCTCTCTAGTAAATTTATTTGTCTGTTGGGCATTCAAGTAATATAATACATTGCATTAGTTTGTAAGTATTCTTAGGTGAACAAATGAATCCCATACATTACAAAAAATTTGCAATTGATTGTACTGAATTTTCAAAATGTTCTTATACAAATTTCTACTTTCTTAGTGTAATACAGTATTTCCATTACATCACTAACAGACCATGTTGATTCTTCCTTTGCTGAAACGTTCCCACCTTTTACTTATTTCAGCTCATCTCCTGTCTTTCAAGTGGGCGCTGTGAGAAGATCTTTTCATAGTCATATTGTTAACACATGGCTGTCTTTATAGTTTCATATATGTTCTTTGGCACTTTGAAAAAAAGTGATAACACATCACAACATTTTTTTTCGTGCATGTATGTTATATTCACCACTTTGTAAAATAATGTGCTGCAAAATGCACAGTATTCTAACATGAAACCCTATTTGGGCACATAAGTAATGAGGCATTTTGAAGACAACTTCATTTCAAGAAAGCAAATACAAAAATAAGGGAATACTGTGTATTTCACATAATATCGTCGATGCAATGTTACATGAGACAAATATTGATTCATAATCTATAAAGAGAATGGTCAGAATACAGTAAATCACTGCACTTAATGTCATTATAAAGTATTTTAATAGTTTGTCGCACTTTGATTTTTAGGACAAAAATATTATGGTATATATATACAATCACCAATACGTGAATTCAATACATTCAGCAAGTGATTCATTGCTTCCCCCATACCAGGCTAGTAGTGTATTTACAGCAAGCTGTTAGTCCATGCAAAAAAAAAAAAAAGGGAAGGGGAACCATGTTTAATTGTGTAAATATGTTACAGTAGGCAGTTGAAATAATAATAATAATAATAATAATAATAATAATAATAATAATAATAATAATAATTTAAATACAACTTAATTAATATGATTACAAATTCTACGAATGGAATGAAATCTCTCTTTTTTTTTTCTGTTATTTCTTCTTCAGTGTTTAAAATGTTCACTTGAAATGATTCTCCTGCAGTTTTATTCATCTATTTAAGGTGGAATGAGTTAAGAGTATATTCAGGACAGGAATATATTTGCTCAAATATTTCTTTTCAATTTTAGTGTGATGTTTCGTCATACTGTATGTGGCAATTTACCAGCATACTGCTAGGTCATTCGTTAAACACTGAATGATAGTGAAAAGTTATTTCAGAAGATACTGTACAATTTGTGACAAGATTGTTGTGTGTCATGTATACGAGGTAAAATATCTACAGCTTAGTTACGTATTTATACTTTAAAACAGTAGTATTTCTTACAGAGGTGTGAAAATTATTAGAATAATCTTAATTTTTAAGTTTTTTTAATAGTTCCTTCACAAATATTAATTGAATTGATGAATATTGGTATATATTACTATACTGATGTAGGATATATTTACTACTAACAATGCCGGAAAGCATTGTTGTACATTGGTATTTTTCTTATTTTACAATTGTTATGGGAATTCAGAAATTATTATATTATGTTGGCGGGATTGGAAACATAAAAAATTATATGCACAAAACAGATGTATACGTTCATTTGAACCTTCACAACAATGTAAACGCGAAGAACAATTTGTTTAAAGCATTTCTTAATTAATTTTTGATGTTTCCAATTCCGCCAACATAATACAATAATTTCTGAATTCCCATAACAATTGTAAAATAAGAAAAATACCAATGTACAACAATGCTTTCCGGCATTGTTAGTAGTAAATATATCCTACATCAGTATTAGTAATATTATATACCAATATTCATCAATTCAATGAATATTTGTGAAGGAACTATTAAAAAACCTTTAAAATTAAGATTATTCTAATAATTTTCACACCTCTGTAAATCAATTTTAATGTACTCTAATACTGTTATGTTGTATTGAGTATTTTTACAGATACAATAGATTCCTCATTGGGGTCTGCTCTTGTCCCAGCCATTTTCTGTGTGGGGCAAGTATAACTCTAGATCACTGGAAAGAAATATGCACAACGATTTTATTTTAGAAGTTATCTTAAACACTGCCAGTGTACGTAAAAACAAATCAAATATGGCAGTACCTATTCAAAGACTAATGAAGAAAAAAAAACTGAATATTAGAAGAGGCAATTTGACAGCATCTATAAGAAATGGCAAATCATAATGCGATCTACTTCAATGAATATATAATAATCTTCATTTCTAATTAATAAATTTTAAGAGATTAAAACTTTCAGAATCAGATAACTATACTCCATGTAATTATCCTGAATTCAGGAATTCATTAAGCAAGTATAATGAAGATATTCTTATATATAGTCACGACCCTGTTATTCCCAGCGTGACTCCTCCTCTTTGCTTACGTCTTAGGAAATGAAGTCTCTATAAAGTCTAGGTAGGTAGTATTGTTCGCCATTTTTGTTCTTGCGTTGGCGAGCTACCAGACGAGGAATCTATTTGCCGCACCGTTAAACATTATCATGCCATAGCTCCTATGATAATAAATCAAAAGCATTGTAATTAAGCAAATAATTGAGCGGCAAATAACGTCTTCGTGTGCTTTCTGCGAAAGAGCCAAAATGGCGGGCAATTATAGTCATCAGCGAATCACAAGACACACATGTTTAAATGTAGCCTACCTGCAACGTGATTTGCTGCCGGAAATTAGAGTGACGGGACTATAATTAACAATGCAGTATCAATTACGTAGTTATCAAGCATTGGTGGAATTAGTGATAGTGACTTGGCATTTGGTAATATGAGTCCGAGGTTTCGCCATTAATCCTAGAAATTTCATATCCAAATCAACCACCTAAAAATGTAACTAACAACACTAAAGTCCTTAAATAAAAAGGTAAACAAATTATGGAATTACCTGACATTCACTTTATAGTTGCAGAAAATTTTGGGAAAAAAAGAAACCCAACCAAGTAGTCAACCCAAATAGGATTCAAAGCATAACCACAGAACCATTAGTCCAGCTCTCTAACTCCCAGACTATATTGGTACTAGTAAGTAAATATGTCTCAATATTCTTTATCCTTCATACAGTTTACTTAAGAAACTACATGAAAGCTGCAGCCAAAATAGAAAGGAGATGCTGGGAATATGTTTCTCGTAAAATTTTAAAAGAAGGACTAGTAATATTTTGAATTTATTACAACTTATTTTGAATTTCATTCTGATATATACTTTTTTTTTTTTACTTTCACAGAAATAAATGTTAAATTACTGAAATTATGAAGCTGACAACTAGCAATAAGCTGATAATCTCACTTGAAATAACATATCTTTCATAAAACCAATTATTTTACAGTGAAAATGTCAGTACAATGAAATGTCAATTATAACGATTTTCATTATCTTATGAAATACTTGCCTTGAGCATTACTAAAAAAAACTGTCACAAATTTATAAATTTAAGCTAGCTTCATGTATTTCCTTTGCAAATGCGTGCATAATGCCATTTATGAGCGATAAAAATCTTGATCTTTCACTATATAGTCAGTTTCTCAGATTGTGTCACTATACTGGGTGTTCAGTTCAATGTGTGTCATGGCTCGCTGTATGCCATCATGTGGCTAGTCTATGAGCCTAGAGGATTCAATCTTCCTACACTTCCGCAGAGGCGTATTACATATGTGTCAGAGAAGTTGCCTAGCAAGTACGGCATTCATTCTGAAGAGTACTTACTGATATGTACGCTAACACCGGTAGTGGCAGGAATGTGAACTGTTTGGAAACACGTACTGAGGTGAGTTTTTTCTTACTGTCGGGATATGGGGAGAGGGTTAAGACGATTTCTTACGTATTTGTTGACATTAACTTCGACAGTCAACATGGATACAGAGCATTTGATTTGTATTGTGAAATGTTGCCGTATGCAACCGATGATAACAAATACACAGCGTACAACTTGGCCGCGCAAAACACAGTTCGAAAGAGGTTATGGTAGCACACAGACCGTACAGACCGCCATCTGTTGCTACGACGTTCAAGTTATACCATACACGTTCTCAAGTTCAGATTGAACACCTTGATTAATAGGAAACTTCTCTGACATAAAAGCTGAAACTCGCTTCAAATCGCTGACTCACAACAGTGACGTCATGACATACTTTGAAATGAACACCCAGTAGATGAAATTGTCAACTGACAAGTTACTGTGCACTTTTAACTCTAGAAGTGATTAGTTTAAAAATGCATTGGCCTATAGTTGGTATTATTTACAACTTTTCGTCATTATATTTTAGAAAAGTAGATTATAAAATTTCACTTACTTCATAATTAAAATAAAATCAGCAATTGAGTTGAGCCAATATCCAAGAAGAGTAAAATAAAGTATCAAAATCTATACCAATAATATAAATGAAATGAAATGAAATATGTTTGCATAAATATTCAACACAGGTAATTAAATTATACTGCGGTTAGATGTTAAAAATCCTTTCAATTGATGTTTTATTTGTTGACTTTTATTCCCTTAAAAATAAAAAGATATATGACAGTATTCGAAGAGAAACTGTTGTTTTATTTTGAACGTATATAGGCCATGATTCCCTTACATCCTACTTCCATAGGACTAAATTCTTTTAGACCAGACTACGCACTTTACAGCCAACATAATGTAATGAATGCCTATCATGTATGTAAGTGCTTAGGGCCAGAAAGCATGTATTTTAGCTTTTTATATTTTTATTGCTTTTCACTTGTGTAGTTTATTACTCATCTTATGTTTGAACAAGCTTTTCATAACACACTATAAAAACAAATAAAACTGCTTTTAACATATACAACAGCTGTAAATGACAGAACATTAACTAAATAACTCACAGGAAGGAGAGAAACCCATAAACCAAAACTTGATGGATATTATAATTTATAAAGTGACGACCAAGCAGGACCCAGTCAGGAATCTGCTGAGCCAAGTGGAAGTGTAGACCGAGTAGGAAATCGCAGTAACATATGGTCGACCCTACATGAGTCAGTGACAAGAAGAAGACAAGAAGCGGAATCAGGTGTGCTTTACGGGAGATCAAGAAAAGGTGCGGTTAGCGTTCAGAGAAGACGTCAGGATGCGAAAAGTATGATGGGTGAAGAGATAGTGATTTCGTCACCACAAGGCAGTATTTTATCGTTGACGGATACATTTAAGGGCCAAAAAAGTTATAATCTTAGAAGTTGATGCATGAGCGGTAAAAAATAAATAAAAGGTCTGAATGAAATTACAACAGGAAGTTTGGTGATTTAATGGCGTAAATCGTGTTTTAGTGTGATGAAAATGTATTTAAGGGATCATAGATATAGAGATCAGGTAGGAAGTAATATAAAAAAAAAATTGGGAAATTAAAAAGTGGCTAGTTAATAAATATAGTTATTGATTGAAGCTTATTGTAAAGAAGTAAATCTTCGAAAGTGATGTAGTGAAGTTATGATAGATGATCTTAGTGATAGTATTTATAATTTTCTATGGTTTTTTCTGAGTGTTGATTGTAGTTAAGAAATGAATTGATCAAACTAAAGTGAACTAGATACTCATGTCAAGTTTTAATAAAATTATAATGACGTGTATTAGGTAGAAAAAAGATCCCAATAAGTATAACCGGGTGGAGTGTTACGAGTTAGATGTAATGTAGAAAGACGGAATTATGATAAATTTAGTTAGCAAGATTAGAATGCTGAAAGGAACGTAAGTGTGTAACGAACAGATGGTGGACAGTTAAGATCAATAAGAAGAAATTGATTGTTTGGAGTTAAGTTAATAGCGAGAGTAGATGAGTAGGCTGTCGAGATTGCATGCTAATTGTAGTTATATTAATAGAAAGTTATGGTGAAACCCGTATACATACGTTGTGGTACACCATAACTAATACAGACGTGGACAAATTATTAACAAAATTGACGATTTTTATGATAATTCTGTTTACAAAATTTGACTTTTCAATTTAAACTACAGTTGACAATTTTGCATATTTCCATCATTACAGTAGACAGAAATATGCAAAAATGTCAACTGTAGTTTAAATTGAAGAGTCAAGTTTTGTAAAAGTATATAATAAAAATCTTCAATTTAGCTAATAATTTATAAATTAGCAAAAATGTCAACTGCATAGAAGAGCCAAATTTTGTAAAAATATAAAACAAAAATCTTCAGTTTTGCTAATAATTTGGAAATATCCAAAATGTCAACTGTAGTCCAAATTGAAGAATCGGATTTTGTAAAAATATACAATAAAAACCTTCAGTTTTGCTAATAATTTGTAAATATGCAAAAATATCAAATGTAGTCCAAATTGAAGAGTTAAATTTTGAAAAATATACAATACAAATCTTCAATTTGGCTAATTATTTGGAAATACACAAAAATGTCAACTGTAGCCTAAATTGAAGAATCATATTTTGTAAAAATATATAATAAAAATCTTCAATTTTGCTAATAATTTGTCCACGTCTGTATAATTGTTGATGACAAATAAATATCTATCTATCTATAATTTATAAAAGTCAGAAGAGACTAGAAACTAAAAGTAAATGTGGGTGAAATATAACAACAAACAGATGAAGTAACACAAAAAGAAACTAGATTCAACAAAAGAATAATAAAAGACTATCGATATAACTTTCAAACTACAACCCCTTGGAAGAAAATTGGTAAATTCAAGAATCCATGGATAAATTACATTACTCCTTAAGGTCGGAACACAGATGTTAAAATCTAAACTGTAATCATTGTACCAACATTTCATATTAATATAAATTTGATCATTTAAATGGGTAAAGTCAAGAATGTGCAATAACGTCTCTTGTTCAAGTCATACTCTCCAATAACTGGTTGGTTGGTTTGCAGCTCTTCCACATATGGTGTAGTTAAGATCTTCTTGGAATTTACTAGTATGAAAGCAGTAAGTTCCTATTCTGGCGTTATTTCAAGCTTAGAACAGTACCGTATTTACTCGAATATTTCACGCACTTTTTTCCCACAATTTCGATCTATAAATTAAGGGTGCGTGAATTAAGCGAGGAATTTCACAAGCTGGTATTTTTAAGGGTAAAAATGACAAAACTACGCAGTTCCCTTACATATCCTAGTAACTTGTCTTCAAGATCAGGGAATTTTCCACTTTTTGGCCCACGAAATGCTTTCCTTGATGCATTTGTTTCTTGAAGAGCTTGTTTTTGTTTCCTCCAGTAGCGAATATTAAATTCTGGAACTGTGAATTCACGCTCAGCTGCTCTGTTGCCATGTGTTTCTGCATACGCAATAACTTTTAATTTGAAGGACGTAGTATGACTCGAATATCGGGATTTACCATTCATTGTTAAAACTTTTAACAGACGGCTTTTGACAGGTTTCCCTTTTCAAGTCTCAAACTCAACTGATGCAATCCAACACAAAGCTTTCAAACCACCCCCATTCAAATGGTAGGGGGAGGTCAATACCCTATACCGGTATTTTTAAAGGACTTTCATAGACGAGAAGGGTGCGCCTGTAACAGGTAGCTGTCTGGTCCCAAATACCGCTATGCACTCTCTCGTTACGGCATTTAAGATACCGTACATTCAGGGCTCCTCAACATAACACACCTCATTACTTCAAGTTTCAGCATGTACTTGTTACAGTATTTCACGAATATTAAATGCGTGAAATATACGAGGAAATTAATTTATTAAATTATATAGTAAATAATTTGGGTGCGTGAAATATGCGATGGCGTGAATTACGTGAGTAAATACGGTATTTCATACAGTTGTTTTGAAGAAATTTAAATTTGAAGAGTCCTAATCTGCTTAACCCTTCAGTCATGTAAATAAATATAACTTACTACAGTTATGTTTTTTATTTGCATATTTGTCATAAAATTGTTATCATGTAGTGACCAATGTTTACAGGTAAATACCGCAAATAGCACAATTTTGTTCATTGCACCCATGCATCTCTAGAGCTCCTGCCCCTGCGTATGTTCCAGAAATCTGCAATTACAATGGTGCGAAGGAAATACTTGAATCAATATATTCATTACCTTCACTAGTTACAGAGTTGAAGTTACGTGAAGGAAAGATGGTGAATTTACCATCATCCCTTTGGTAACACCTTAACTATTACAAAGTAAACTACTTTATTTACAATTGTTAAGTTTACTTTTTCTTTTTAGTTTGATTTTTAACAAATTTGTTTGCAACAATCACATTAAATTAAACTGCACGTTTTTTTTATTAAAATATCTACAATTATAATAAAAATTTACTTTACTGCATGACATTGTACAAATTAATCGGAAGAAATTGTGACACTATAAATTGTGTTAAGGCTTTAAACAGACCCTTCTTTCTGAAATTTCATGTATACCATTCCACAGACTCATTTTCTATCCAGTCACACTGACATAGTTACATGTAAGACATTTATCAGCAAACAATATTCGTTACTATACAGTGCTCTTCTGGGTAACAGATGCCAGAATAGTGTTCAAATACAATGTAACCATCATGGCTTTAGATACACATACAACGTCGAAAGGTGATTATGAATTGTCTTTTGCAATGATATTACAGTCTGAGGAAAAAAAAAAAAAAAGGCCAATGCAATAAAGTTTCAATTAAGTATTCAACTTAAAATTAAAATAATATAGACATAAAACAGGAACTCAGATGTAAGGTGATGATATATTATAATAAACGCTTAATGATGGATCATGTTCAAGAAAGGGGATAATTATCAATGGCATTCATTTTGCTGATAATGAAGGCAGTTAAGACTTAGAACTTATTTCAGGTTACATTCAATTGTCTAGCACAGTAGTTCCCAAAGTGGGGGTCACGAGATGATTTAAAAAAAAAAAAACTTTATTAACATGTTATATTTATTTTGCATTTAGAAACCTAAACAACTTTGAACATAAAAATTAAAAAAAAAAATCTTTCAGCAGTAATAAAGTAAAAATAGTAATTAATATGATAATTGTGGCCATTTTTCAGAATGTAGCCTCTCAAATCTGGACTATGTATTGGATACACACACAGTGATATCATTTTCAAATTCGAGATTTCTCGCATTTGTTTTGATGGTAATCATAGATGAGAAACTTAATTTGTGTGAATACGAGGCGTTGCAAATGTTAAAAGTATAAGAGCTTCTTTTGCAAGCTCGAAGTATTTTTTTCATGCAAAACTAGTCAACGTTCTGCAAAAAATGGTCTAGTTTCAACATTCCATCATATTTCTTTTTTGGGGGAATTTCAGTCAGTTGAACACAGCCAATTCAGTATCCATCTGTATTGTCGTAATTGTTTCGAGTTTTTTTTTTTTTTCCCCGGAAAATATCAAAAAGCTGTTGTTTAAAATCGTTCTTCTGGTGGAAACTTATGTACTGGTCCTGAGTAAAATGTTATTACAGTTGTTTACGATTTACAGGGATTTATATTTCTGAAATGCAGCCAAGAACCAGTACGGTAGTGGGAATGGAAAGGGAGGGGGGGGGGGTTTCAAGCTAAAATTTCTCCCAAAAGTAGGTTGCTTCTTCAAAAAATTTGGGAACCACTGGTCTAGTAAGAATGCAGAGCTGCACATAAAAACAATATCTTTTTCCCGTTTATTTAATGTAAGAATTGCCGTCATGATAAAGTAAATATTTTAAGAACAGTACAGTATGACAGGTATAAGGTGGATAAAAAAATAGGAGGAGTTTCTTAACGAGGTAAATGTACACATCACTTCCTTCAACTGTAATTCTAAAGCTTTGAAGGAAAGAAGAAATGATGATGTCATTTGGAAATAACTGTGGCTAACGAGAAAGGCAGGCTTTGGCATGAATCAGAGTCATGTGGTTATCATAGTCTAGTCATGGCCATCTTGACAATCACCTAATATAAATACATATTCAAATTTCTAAAAAACAAAGGAATATCTATGTTAAACTATGTTTCTGAACGAATTGGCCCTCCTCATAATTAAAGAGTCAGTCAAACTTTTACGGAACCACGTATATGGACTCTAATTCAGTGTATGGAAAAAAATTGACGCACCATTATCATTTTTCTTTTTCCTTCTTAGCTTTCATTGATTCTTTACTTGAATTTTTTTTTTTTCTTCTGTAAACTGCCTTTGTTTGTTTGTGTATTTGTTTGCCTTTTTTCTTACTCTTTTAGCTCTCATCTTCTATTTTGTTCTTGTATTGTTTTGTATGCTTTGTCTAATGGCAGCCTCTAATTTGAGGAAGCTAATAAAATAAATAAAATAAACATGCATTTATATATAGACTTGTTCAATATTGGCTGTGTTATGACTAAGAATGTGGCATTGCATCGTAGCCTGTCTTTCTCGTTAGCCACGGAAATAACTCAATAAATTGGCATAAGTAACAAAGACTGATTGAAAAAATGAATATCTGTGATTGGCAAAGCAAAGAAAAAAAATCTCTGGAGAGACTGTTTTGACTTTCAGCTGCAGACTTAGTGTGCCTAATGTTGCAGATGTTAGAACTATACTTTTACATGGACCATTAGTCTTATTTAAAAAAAAAAGTATTTTTCTTTTTTAATTATGCTCATAGCCACAATCTTAGAAATTTCTTTATAGAATATACCTTCCATAAATAGCTGAATTTAATGTAAAATTAAAAATAGATAAAGACAATGCAATAATCCTGTAAAAAATTTAATAAATATGCACGAATCTGGATTTTAATATTTTTTTTATTCCATCAAATGTATTTCTCTGCTGTCTTGTCACGGTGTTGGGAAAGTTGCAATGCATTGCCCAAGCAAGGAGTGGTCATTCACATTCCCTAAGAAAGTTGGTACCTCTAGTTATCCCAGGTTACTAAGGGAGAGTCAGAAGTCTCACTAAAACAGACTATGCTACTGATATTTTTTATTTAGCTTCCTCACTTACTAAATTGGCTGCACTGCAACTTCTCTAACACTGTAGTTTTAAATGTATCATCCATGGTAAGCATTTAAAATAAAATAAAATGTTAATATAAAACAATATATTAAAAACATTACTGGATGAAAAATCGAAAGCAAATTATTGGAAATAAAAACTGAATATTAAATTAACCGTATATACAGGTTAAACTGCAAGTGATGTCATTAATTTCAGGGGGTTATTCTTTGAAATATATCAAACAAAAAAGTTTAATATAAATCTGCTCTTTTTGCTTCCTTTCTAAGATAAAAATTATTTTATATGAAACATTTCACATGTTTTGCAAAGCCATAGATTTATGAATTTTAGTCACAATCATGCCATGGTATAAAAGAAAAATTTCACAACCTCGAGCGGGAATCGAACCTGCGACTTCCTGTTCTCCGGTCAGGCGCTCTACCACTGAGCTATCGAGTTCGTCTCACGCCAAAGGCTTGGAATTATCCTTTCATACTGGCGACTCTGTTATAGAGTACTGTCCATAGCGTCTGATCTAGTCAGCACTGCTTACGGGTTGAAAGAAACTATACAAATGTAATCTTCATCTTACGATGTTTGGTGATGTATACACGTCTGTTGATGTGACATATTAATGAATTTTAAATACTATTATAGTCACAATCATGCCATGGTATGAAAAATTTCATAACCTCGAGCGTGAATCGAACCTGCGAATTCATTAATATGTCACATCAACGGACGTGTATACGTCACCGAACATCGTAAGATGAAGATTACCATAGATTTAATTCCCGATATCCTCAGTCAATTTAAGAAAGCAGTGTATTATGATAATAAATGATTGAAAAAATTTTAGTTTTATCCTTTAAATTTGCAGAAATTTGATCCGAACAAATGTAACATTTCAAAATTCCTTTTCAGAATGAAAGGTACATTGGTTCAGACAGCATTTCTGCGCATTTAAAACTAATATTCTTTCAATCATTCATTATCATAATACACTGCTCTCTTAATCTGACTGAGAATATTGGGAATTAAATCATTGCTTACCCAAAATACACTATGAAATGTTTCATATGAAATAATTTTTAACTTGAAAAGGAAGCAAAAACGAGCAAAATTTTATTGAACTTTTTTGTTTGAAATATCTTGGAGAATAACCGCCCTAAAATTAATGGCATTACATACGGTTTAGCTTGTGTGTGTGATATATATACGAGGCGTGTTCTTAAAGTAAGTTCCGTTTTCAATTATGGCTGTCGCAACGCTGCAATCGTTATTTTTGCCCATGCATGTTTTCTTCTTCAGTCCTCAGGCAAGCTGTGCATGCAGTTTCAGAGCTTCAGTCTGTGTGTGTGGTTAGTTGTGATCAGTTGAGATGTTTAAAGTGATTGAGCACACCGCCGACTGTGAGATGCGGTCTGTTATCTGTTTCTTCAATGCGAGAAACATCAAACCAGCTGACATTCATCGTCAATTTTGTGAGGTGTATGGTGATGATGCCACTAGTGATGGAATGGTCAGGAGATGGGTTAGGAAGTTCAACGAGGGCTGCGTCTCTGTGCATGACGAGTAGCGTACCGGTCGGCCATCTTTGATCAATGACGATTTGGTGCGTGCTGTCGATGAAAAAATTCATGAGGACAGGAAGAAATTGACCATCCCCCCTACAGTCCAGATTTGGCTCCGAGTGACTTTCATCTCTTCCTGCACCTCAAGAAGTTCCTCGGTGGTCAACGTTTTGATGGTGACGATGAAGTGAAAACAGCAGTGCGGGAGTGGTTCACATCGCAGGCGGGCGAATTCTACAATGAGGGGATAGAAAGACTTGTGCCACGACTCGATAAATGCCTCAATAATGGTGGAGATTATGGTGAGAAGTAATTGAAGTGTGGGGAATACAATGCAACAAAAGTGGTTTGTAAATATCTTCCCATTTACTTACTACACCCTTCTGAAACTTACTTTAAGAACACGCCTCGTAGTTAATGTATAACAGAGTCATGAATTACTTCATTTCTGTAAGATGTTCACATATTGCGTCCTTCAAAACCAGTTTTATAAAACCAGTGAAATTTCTCTAGTTTACTAAGAAACAAACTACTGAAACGAAATGCAGTTAAATTTAAGTCCCTGAGAACAAGTTAGAAACATATGGGACAAATTCTAAAGTAGCATAGTAAACACATGGGGTTTTAAACTTGGGGAAACGAAAAGAGACATTGCCTTATATTAGAATTATCACTGACCCTTGATGTCATATCATAATGACGTACACATGGCAACTAAAAAGCAAGATTTCATAACAATAATCATTAATCCAGAGTTTAATAAATTATAACAACCTATTTCGTATATTATCTTGATAATGTGAAAACATCGTAAAAATCATTGCTGTTTACATGCTGCCATAAAACAATACAAATGTCATGTTAGCAATATGTATGTTCTGTAATGGGAGTATGTCACAAGAGTCATATCCTCATTTATATAGCCTACTTAGCAAAAAAAAAAGAGAGGGAACAAAAAGATAAGTACAAGAATTTTTCACAAGAAAAACTGTGTATAGTACCATATGAACACTGACAGTGCCAGATTTAGGTCTAGGCAACCTAGGCAGTTGCCTAGGGCAGTGCCAGATTTAGGACTAGGCAATCTAGGCAGTTGCCTAGGGCAGCATTTCTCAAACTATGGTCTGTGGACCACCTGTGGTCCTCGAGGTCTGCTCTTGTGGGCTTTCAAAAAAGACAGAAGAAAAAATAAAATTCAAACGAATTGCGTATCACACCATAGCTGAAAATCTCAGAGTTTGAAAATGACACAATTATGGCAATCGCCTTTCATTTTTTCTCCCAGTACTTACACCAATAACAGAACTTGTCAAATTGCATCTTTACTTGTTGAAAATCGGATATTTATTTTTTTTAATTAACAGTTAAAATTTACCCAAACTCTAATAGACTTGAATTATTAAAAAAAAACTAAATTGAATTTTCTTCTATTAACATTAACTTAATTAGTTAATACTAATATAAAATTAATTGAAATAAATTAATTCTAATTAATTAATTTCATTTTAAAATATAAGTATACTGGCATTAAAATATGCTACAAAAATGATAAATTTGCTTTCGAAGGGAATAAGAGTAAGGTGGTCCACAGAACTGTTCTGACTTAAAAAAGTGGTCCCCACTTCAAAAAAAGTTTGAGAAACGCTGGCCTAGGGCATATCTCTCACACACACACTATTCCTCCCCCCCCCCCCGAGTTACATTTGTTTTTAAACCACCTTTTGGTAAATCTTTTCTGAAGTTTGTTCTTGAACACCTTGTGGAAGTCGATAGTCTCATTGTTGTGGTCACAGCAAGAGTAAAAGGGAAGTGTGCAGCTGCATAATTATATTATAATACCGGTATCACATTATTATACTACGAAACTGCTTAAATTTAATTGCTTGCATGAACAAGAATGCAATGTTGAAAATCAAATTGGATGTGTTTATTATTTAACCCTATAAATAGTAACCACACCTCTCAGTTACAGTTCCAATATAATAATATCGTCAACAATACTATTTAATCATTTTTCAGCATGTGCACTATATATATATAATTCGATATGAAAAGTGTATTCCGCAAAGAGTTTGAGTTTATTTTTCAATTTACTTTATACTAATCGAAGTAAGAAATACTCATAATAAATTATGCCACCCACAAAACCAATGCTTAAGAACAAACCACAGCCTGGCTTTTACAAATCAATTTTGTTTCAACAATGAATAAGTTTGAATATGTTTCTTTGCATTGAGTCTGATGTGCTTCGTCAGATTGACTTGGTGACATCATCAATGGTTTCTCTGTGAAGAAATTGCCAAGGAAAATAATCTTTTTAAATCACAAGTAAGAAGCATGTAGACTATTTTGATTCCAGTAATTGTTTTCTGAATTGTAACATTTCATTTAAAACTAATTTAAACTAAACATGACCTGTATAATAGCTACTCATGAACTGTTTGTGAGTGTTAGGGAGGGAGGGGGATGAGGCAACTTTTAGCACTGCCTAGGGGTGGCACTATACCTAAATCCAGCCCTGAACACTGATATGCTGTAAACAAAAAACTTATATGCATTCAGTTACCAGTAGATCTCGGATTTTTATGTAAAATCAAGGTGTGAAACATATACATATTTATAAAAAAAAATCGGAAAAATGAGTACTGAAGTGTGTAATATCAGGAAAATATACAAATTCAAAGATTTGTTAAAGAATTTTATCATCATTGTTCAACACAGATTAACTTTCAATTAATGCACTTCATAAAGTTGTACATACTCACCAAAAAGGTAAGCATTTCAAGGATCTGTCAGGAGTAAAAATTGCCAATATGGTCATATGTGTGTTGACTATTTTCTACAACTTCATTTACATACGGATAATTGTGTACAACTTCTACAAACATTTAGCAACATTAACCTCTACTACTTCAATGACGTTTTAATTCATGCCTTTTAAATCACACCAATATAGTAAGAGAGAAAAAATGACAAAAAGCCCAACAAACTAGTTTTATGCAAAAAAAAAAAAGGTAAAAAGGTATTCCTGTAACATACCACAAAGGCACTTGGGGAGCATGGAGGTAGAGAGAGCCCCATGCTTTCCATGACCTCGGCACTAGAATGAGGTGGTGTGGTCGGCACCACGCTCTGACCGCCTTTTACCCCCGGGAAAGGCCCAGTACTCAATTTTATAGGACGCTGGGTGAACCTCGGGGCCGTTCTGAAAGTTTGGCAACGAGAAAAAATCCTGTCACCACCTGGGATCGAACCCCGGACCTTCCAGTCCATAGCCAGCTGCTCTACCAACTGAGCTACCCGGCCACCAGTTTTATGCAATATCAAGCAAAAATGTGTAACAAAAATATGCAAAATCAGATTTTAGTATATCAAAGGTAACAAAATTTCTATTTTAAAGATACAAAGATAAAAACAGAACATGTACTTACATAAAAATCCGAGCCTTAGTCATCACTGATGTCTGGAGATTATTTAAGTTCCTAGCAATGTTCATAAGAAACTGTCTTTGACACGAAACTATCAATTCAGTGAAAATAAAATATCTATAAAAATTGGGAAATATCTAGCCTACATCCATTATCATTTGCATTTAACGAAGAAATATTTCAGAACAAGATAACAGATATAAAATATGAGTAGAAAATGCTTAGAATATGCAATAAATATGTCAAGAATGTTATCTTGCTATTTATACACAAGAAATAAATTAAATGTGCATAGTACATTTCAATTCGTTCTTCAATTATAATGCACCATGGTCCACACACAAAAAACTAAGTAGGTAACACAATTACCTTAAATAGTGACTATATACCAGTGTATTACTCACATTACAGAACAAATTATTGACATAAGAAGAACGCAGTGCAAATTGAAGGAAATATGCATCCATAGTTCTGGTACAAATTTGACACCATCAACAAAACTCAATAAAAGATCACACATATGGTTAAAATAGAAGGCATTTTGTATGTCCTGTTGATAAAGCATTTGATTATCCGTATCTCAACTATATTATTGCTTTGAGGAAGATCAACTTCAGTCTCTAATACAAATAGAATACCAGTACTATATTTATTCATTAAGTGATGTAGACTGAAATGTATATTTTAAACTGAAACTGTAGTTTTGATAGGGACCAATATTATGTTTATTAATTATGTACGTAAGTTAAATATTTATCATAAAATAAGGTTAGATCAGCAAAACTGGTAGTAGTCTCGTAAACGTATTAACCTGTTTTTCCCTTAAAGTTAACAAATTTGTGATGAAATTTCAAAACATAGCTTAACAGAGGATGAATGTACGTCAGCAAATACTGCCATATGAGCACATTTAATAGCTATAATAATATGCAAATTATTTTCAAATTTCGAACTATGATCATACATATTAGAATGTTTACCAAACACACACCGTAAATCTAAAAACTCCTAAATTCATGGAGCAAAGAAAAATTGTATTTTTAAACATTAAAAGTATTAAATGTGATCTCAGATAGGCAATAATTATGTTTCACATATTTATAATAGTTTTAGTTTAATTACGTATTTTTTCAAATAAGTAGACTATATATAACGATGTTAGCACAAAGAACTCAACAAGAATAAAACCTAAAATAAATTTCAACTTTGGTTGCAAATTCTTTCACCAAAGTTCACTACACACATTTCTCAATCTATGATGTAAATTTACCAACAACAATTCATATGTTTTGAATATTAATACTACACTAAGAAAAAAAAAAGTGTATATATAGGAAAATAAATAGAAGTTTTAAAACAACGACAAACTTTTGTGCTATATGGAAGTGAAAATGATGCAATGGCAGTTTCAGAAAAAATATTTTGATGTGTCCCACTCACACTTAAAATAGTCTTACACAACTACTTATTTTGTGCCAAATGAAAAATGAATACTACTGTATCATCATGGGTAAGGTAAATAAATACATTTTGAGCGTGGTTCCAATCTTCGTTTACTCATTTAATGAAAACTTATTTTAGCAACAATAGAAATAAACATTTATTTCAAATTTTTTATTAAACTAGACACACTCACTAAAACGATAAAGACAAAGATAGATTATAGGCAGCCAAAATGAGATTTTCATCTACTGAGGGCTGCAAAAGAAATTACATAGTTCTAGTAAGAAATGAACTTAAAATATTTAAACACTAAAATAAGCAATTACAGAAAAAATGGCTAGACCGTATTAAAAAAATGAAGAGGAATACGAGAAACAGATTTTTAATTAAAGACCAGACAGAAAAACAAAATGTAAAAAGTGACAGACCAATGAAGATATGATTACAAGCCTATGCTTGAAAATGAAAAATAACAAAGAAATGAGAACGAAGATTATACAAATTTTAGCAATTTGCAGCTATTTTTAATAGGCAATGCGACTGTGTAACCGATATTTAACATAATATTTTGAACTGTGCTTGATGAAGGAACTTATACTGAATACAAAATTATGATTTAAATATGTAACACAATGCTGTTCGGTACATTGTAACCATTGCACAATTCCAGAAATGTAATTTAATTATATGTACCTTAAACTGGGGTTACTTTGAACATTTTTTCAGAAAATTGTATTTAGGTTTCTAGATGCTGCACTTGTTATAGATGGATATAAATTTGGTGTGAGAATGATTTTGTGATAATTTACCTCCATCTATGTATAACAAGGGCAGCATGTAGAAACCTAAATATGATTTTCTGAAAAAATGTTCAAAGTTTCCTCTGTGTTCAAAGTAACCCCAGTTTAGGTATTAAAGGTATAAACGAAAATAACCATAATCTCCTGTACATCAGTTTCTTTTTTTCTCACACTTCATTTACACAAAGTCTGTAACACTCATACGAGGCCTGTCTAAAAAGTATCCGACCTTTAGCCAGAAAAAATATTTCAAATACCTGACGGGGTTGGGACCCTAATCCCCTTCAAAGTAGGCCCCTTGTGCTTGTACACACTTAGCCCACCGATCCTTCCACTGCCGGAAACACCTCTGAAAGTCTTCTTTTGGAATGGTGTTCAGCTCCGTCGTCGCATTCCGCATTATCTCTTCTCTACTCTCAAAATGGGATCCTTTCAGTGGTGTCTTCAATTTTGGAAACAACCAGAAGTCGCAAGGAGCCAGGTCTGGAGAGTAGGGAGGTTGGCGAACGGTTGTAATTCCATGTTTGGCCAAGAAAGTGTGGATCAATTGGGATGAATGTGCGGGGGCGTTGTCGTGATGCAAGTGCCAGTTGTTCGCCGTCCACATGTCTGGTCTTTTGCGCCGAACTGCATCACGGAGTCGCCGGAGAACGTGATAGTACTCCTTTGTCACCGTTTGTCCTTCCGGTGCGTATTCGTGATGCACAATTCCACGGACATCAAAGAAAACAGTCAGTATCACCTTGATTTTGCTTCGCACCTGCCGCGCTTTCTTCGGCCTTGGAGACTCGGGATGCTTCCATTGCGACGACTGTCTTTTTGTTTCTGGGTCGTACCCGTACACCCATGACTCATGTCCAGTTATCACGGTGTTCAGAAACCTAGGATCAGTGTTGGCGGTGTCCAGAAGGTCCTGTGCAACATCACGACGGAGGTCTTTTTGTTCCGGGGACAACTTGGGCACGAATTTCGCAGCCACTCGGTTCATGTTCAAATCATCACGCAAAATTGCATGTGCAGAATCTTTACTCACTCCAACCTCTTCGGCAATCTCCCGCACAGTCAAACGACGATCTGCCATCACCAAATTTCGCACCCTCTCAACAACAGCTGCACTCCGAGCAGTTTGGGGCCTGCCACAACGCTGCTCACTCTCCGCTGATGTGCGGCCATCTTTGAATCGGTTGAACCACTCCTTAATTTGTGTTACACCCATCGCATACACCTGCTGAATCTTACGAATTGTTTGACTTTGAGAATCACCAAGCTTTTGACAAAATTTGATGCAGTATCTTTGCTCAATTCGTTCAGTCATCTTGCGAGAAAACTAAATCCGACAAACACCTAGAACAGCACCTTACTTGGCGACCACCAGCCAGTGACTGGCACAAGCGAATGCGGTGAAAAAATTCAAGCATGCACATTAAGGTTCCTCCTTCCACCGTGCACAGTGGCGCCGCCTTAGAATCACTACTTTGCGCGGGAAAATTTAAGGTCGGATACTTTTTAGACAGACCTCGTATAAATAACTATGAATCAAAATTATAATTTTAGTCAAGGGTATCAAATTGAGTCTAGTTTTCCACAACATAGTTTCATTCCAACGTCATTAGCGCCATACCCATAGCAGACTGTATATGCAGGCAATTCAGATACCTTTGTACATATTTCAAGGAGGTTTTTTGCCTTCTATCATCTTCAACTTCCACTGATAAGGTCATTTTCTAACCTAACCTGCTTTATTCTTTAATATCAATTGTACAAGTATCATCCATACTAATGAATTAACCTGAACTCTTCCCTGAGATTCTTGGCGTTCTCTTGAGATATCTTGCCTTTATACTTTCTACTGCTTTTAGGTCTGCTACCTTGAAGTGTTCCCAGATTAGATCCAAGCCATATGTGATTACCTGCAGTACTTTTGCTTTGAACAACTTCATAGCTACGAGCAGCTGCTCATTCTCTAATCTGTAATCTGAAAGAAAGCCCTGTCATCTGCAGTGTGATGTCCAGATAGTTGAAGGAGTTCGCCTTCTCGAGCTCTTCTCCATCTATTGTCATCCCGTGTTCAAAATCATCATTATTGTTTTGCTTTTGTTTATTTTGAACTGATTTTCTTCTGCCCACTAATGTAATCTGTTTATTGCCATCTGGAGATCTGTTATGTTACTCGATCATAGCACCATGTCGTCTGCATACATTATTAATGAGACCCCTAATTGACCGATGATTCTATTGATATCTGTCATGGTTATGTTGAATAGGGTTGAACTCATCAGATCTCATATTGTAGTACTCCATTTGTTTGTTTCATATCCAGATTAGAAAAGATTAAATCACTATCCATTTTATAGATTCCATATGTTTGGAAATCAGATGTAATTGAGGCCCATTTTCAGAGTTTATACTCTTAATTTCTTATTTATTTATTTTTCGAAATGATAACATTCCCTTTATTAACACGCTGCCATAAAGACAGAGCATATGTACAATAGGCTGTTGAAAGTACAAATGGATCCTTCAATAACTCCTATGTAACATATTTATGGGTTTTCAGACTTTTGCTCTATTAAAAAACTTAAATAGTGATACAGCAAATAATAAAATCTCCTGTATGTAATTATATTTCTTTTTTTGAAAATGTGGGAATTCACTATCTCCTATGTACCAGTGTCATAGAATGAATAAATGTGTTTTTTCTTCCTATTGAAAATGTTTGTATTTTGCACAAAGGAGTTATTGCAGGAACGACAACGAAATAATATGTTTAAGAGTGTTCACACAACAATGATAAGAAATTAATGAACAAATAATTACTAATTAACAGTACACAGTATTATCTGTCAACAGAAATCAAATCTTTCAAAATGATAATAATAATCAGTGCTTTTTTTTTTTCCTGGCAGAACACGCGGAACAGTGTTCCAGCACCTTTTTGTTACATTTTTCATCATGAAACCGAGAAATTTGCATAATAATTAATTTTTCTTTGAACTCTGCTTAGGCCTGGAAAGTCTCTAAGTTTGGCAAAAAGAAAGTTAAAAATGTCAAAATTTCCATGAGCTGGATAGTAATCATCTTCCAGCCATTATAATGTATTCTGCACAGAGTTCCACCACCTTTTCCTCCAGAAGAAAAGAACTGATGATGATGATGATGATGATGATGATGATGATGATGATGATGATAATAATAATAATAATAATAATAATAATAATGCAGTCCTTGGCATACCGTGTGCAGCATCTTTTTGGTAAAACAATGATGAAGTTTTGTGGTCAGAACTTATGTTGACAGATACGAATTTTTACTCAAAACGTAACAGTATACTACATAAAACCTATCAGACAAAAATTTCACATTATCAGAATTTATTCGAATTTAGCTTTAATAATCTTGTGCTTTTCTTTTTATATAATAAATATTAAATAAAACTGCATACACCACGTAGACTCAAAATGTTTCCTTTAGAATAATATTATTTTTAATGGAAGATCACTTTCTGAATTAATTCGCATGTAGTATTTCAAAACAAAAGCATACTTCCTTTGGAGTCTAGATAATCAAAGTCAAGAGATAAAAATGTTCTTTGACTTTGGTCTAATTACAAGATTGTGAATTAGTAAAGAGAAAAGAATTTGGAAAAAGGTGGTTGTTAGTAGTTACTCTTTGTATAACTTTACGCAAAATGGCAGTTTTATTAATTACTGCATAGAATGTATAATAAATAATTTCACAGAGGTCTTTTCACTTCCTGTAATACTCATTACATCGTGAGTTACAGCATATGAAGAATGGACACTCACCTTTATTTTGTACCTACATCCTTAACTACTCTTTTCCTCATGATGTCTTCGAGATGAAGTAGTCACAGGGACTGCTTAATGTTTCATTATTATACTTTTTCATTACAAAATTGTGACTGACAGATACAAGACATATCACATTCTACAGTCATAAAAATACTTCGCTGCAGAGTTCTTCATACTGGAAAAAAACTATATTTCTTGTTCCTACCAATTTACACAGTAAGAAACAGAGTTATGTTGGGAATTTATGGATATTTTACTCATATTAATTTAGTAATACATCTTTCCTTCATATTTACACTGCATAACTTACATAACAGCTTCAATTTCATCAGTCAAATCAAAACTCTGAAATCTTATTACACAAGCCAGTCCATTGATCATAAACATGAAAGTATAACAGAAAAGGTTACATTTTTATTATTTCCCTATGTGTTACATATTATATTTATTTATAGATATTGATGATAATTAAACATAATCAAACTTCAAATACAAAACTTTTTTCGGCATGAAAATACAATTACTTGTAGTTCCATTATAAAACAAGAGGAGCTTTATTGTCATTGGTAAGTTAATTCTGGTAATGCAGCAACAGTTGAAATGTAATATGAGAGGATTATTTCAGCATTTATCGTACTTACTCAAAAAAGAGTGTACTGTTTTTCTTATTTCTTCCCTTAAATCAAATGAGTCTTATGAAACAATGTGTTTATTATACATTACCGAGAAGTTTAAATTTCCATGAACATATTCCAAAAATAATTATGTTAATATTTTAAAAGTAATGAAGTGTAGGATTTAATCTATACTTACACAGATATGGAATATTTTGGTAAATGAACTTCAGAAGTAGAGAACAAAGACAGTTCTGTTTACTATTGCCATTTCAATAATGTCCCCCTGAACTTTCAAGATACAATGTAAATTAACTTCAAATTAGCATTACAATACTAAATTTAAAGAACTTCTGAAATTGTAATAACAAAATTGTCCATTGTAATCACATAGTTATTACAAACAGGAATCTATTCTTTTTTTATTTTCTTATTTTTTCAAGCAATCCAGTCAATGTTTAGAACTTTTACTATTGGCATTACATACCATTATGCTGTTAGCCAAAAAACGTGATAATTTTAAATTTTGTTGTCCTAATATAAAGATGGATGATGTGGATCAAAAACATACCATTTTATTTTAAGAAAAATGTTACAAATCTAATGAAATTCTCTAACTTCTTATATAATGATAAAATATAAATAAATTGATAATTCATATTTATAATGCAACAAATTAAATTATGGACTTATTTTACAATATTCGATTGTAATGAATTATTGTATTTATCATACTCTACATGCTTTCAACCAAGTACAGCTATTAGAAATATTTTACGTAATCAACTGCACACCTAAATTTCTTTATATTCTATCTAATTACTAATAATTATTCAATAAACGTATTTTCCCAGGGTAGCTTCCATTTGAAAATAATAATCATAAATACTGATAACATAAATGTTTTTATTTTTATTTTTTTAGTATGCAGTGTCTTTTGGCAACCCTTACTGAAGGGCAGCTACCCTTGTGGGATTTACATAATAGTAGAACCCCGTTTATCCAAAATAAAGGGGGTGGAGCCATTTCAGATAACGTGATTTTTCGGATAATTGACGAGAAATATTTTCAGTTAAAGTGGGAAGGAAAAGAGATCATTAAGCATGTAAATTATAAACAAAAAATTCAATGAATTTAATATTGTAATCGCACATCAATTTTACATCCAATGATAATTTCACTCGACATCGCACTCACGTAACTAAAAAATAAGATGTACCAATAACATGAAAACTGCAACAAAACTAAAATGAATGGGAAATTAGAAACTTACCTCGAATGCATACACCATAATTTTCGATTAGGTGGCAGGAGATGGGGGCGAAAAGAATGTCTCACTTAACAGAACTGACTGCACCCGGTTACTATTAAAAAACAAGTGTTTGGGGAATGGAGGTGGAAAACAGATGTAGCATTGCTGTGAGGACATTGACACACTTAAATTTATAGCCATGCTAAGGGGATGAACAAGATATTGCAGGAATAAACAAAACATTGGTTTTTTTTCCCTTTCTTTTTGCGACATTCTTTTGGATAAGCAAGATTTTGGTTAATCAATTAACTGAAGTTCTGTTAAGAGGAGTTTTACTGTATTTACAATGTTATTTCCTATTCTTAAATATTACTTTCAAGAGACAAGTGACAAAAGCTGACACAAATGTTGCTTTCTTTTAGGTAGGATATTTTTAAACAAAATTTTGCAGCTTGCAAATAATTATGTTTAATTTTATTATTATTATTATTATTATTATTATTATTATTATTATTAAGTTTTCCTATACGTTTAAAAAGAATATAACCATTATATAGGGAAAGAGAAGAAATAGGAAAAAAGAGCTTACAGTATTTGTTTTCCGAATTTTTTTACAATAAAAGCTTTTGATATAAGTAATTTGCTTCAGTCACGTGATTTAATTTAGTAAGTAGCACTTCATCAATTAAATTAAATTATTGCGAAATTTTGGCGAATGTTTCATATATACTAGTCATTACCAAGAGACTCTGTATTACAGGATATGAACAGAAATCATAAATGAACAGGCAATCACTTCAAAATGGCAATTTCCGACTCAGTTATCAAACAGATTGTACATGTCATTCTACATGCAACACACAACTGCAATGACAAAAATATCAAATTTATAACCTGTAATTTAAATTTTGTCGAGGATAATAAATTCTGATTTATATATAAGCGGTGAATCTTAAAGATAAATCAGAATTTTTTAACTTCCGTATGAACGATCAGCCTTCATTGGCTAATGAGATCTTTGAAATGATCTGTGTAATGAACCACTTTCCAAACATCTATCTTACATGTATATAAATGATATGTAACAAAATGGTTCTACAAATTAATGTCTTTGACAATAAAAAGAAAAGTGAATTAATATTCATTGCTAAATCTCTCAATCTTGTATATATGAGTATATAAAGCTTTCCATTTGAATATACTGATTTTGTTGTCTTCCTTATTATGTCGCTAACAAGTACAATTATGAATACACAAGCCATATTACCAGGAATAAAAACTTCTTCTGGCAAATCTTGGGCAAATTATGACAGCATATCAGTCACTCTCCCACCCTTTCGTAGATAGTTTTTACAGCTGGATTATATTATGTTTCTATTTTACAGAATCGCACAGCAGCTTTTAGTTGCCATATCTTCCTTTTTCTCCACACTGTTTTCAGCAGCTTTCTGTGCTGCAATTTTACGCATCAGATCATAGAACACCTGCAAAACCAAATATATTCTAGCTTGAGCGCCAGGCGATATAATGTGTATGCATAATTAATTACTTACATAGGTTGGATAAAAAGTAATGGCAACACTGCTGTCACGTGACGATGGTGCGTTTGAGAGCTGCCAGCTGTGTGGACATGAACAAGGACTGTTAGATGAGTTAGTGCAGCCAGCAGCGACAGTACTCTGTCAATCTACTGCAGTGTGTAGAACGTTCACTTTCATAGGGATAATGCAAGCGCCCTAAGACAATCTTTACAAAACTAAAGCAACGTTCCTGGATCAAAATTGAAATGGCACGAGGTCATAATGCACAAGAATGTTTTCAGGGACTGCGTGAAGCATGTGGTGATGCAGTGTTGCCATATCGCACAGTTGCACGATGGGTTAAAGCGTTCCGGGAAGGCCTTGTTGCACCGGTACCAAAGGGAAGGTGACGACTTTCTTGGTCGAATCGTCGCTAAGGATGAAACCTGGACTCGCTCGTATGAACCAAACTTGAAATGCCAATCAAATGAATGGAAGCATCCCGGTTCTCCTCGTCCAAAGAAAGTGTGCCCTACACAAAGTGCTGTGAAGGAGATGTTCATTGTGGCGTATGACATTGATGGGGTAATACTGCACCATGCTGTACCTCCAAGGCAGATGGAAAAAGCGGACTATTGGAACATCCACCGTACTCACCCGATATGATCCATGCGATTACGATCTTTTCACCAAAGTGAAAGAACCACTGCGAGGGACCCGGTACAATACCAGAGATGAACTTGTCCGTGCTTTAGGGCGGTCAATACGGAACATCAACAAAGATGGACACGCTGATGGTGTACGACACCTTCCAAACATTTGGCAAAAGGTAATAAATAAGGGGGGCGACTATATAGAAGGTACGTAAATGTTGTACCCCTGTGAATAAAGCCATGTCAGAAATATCGAACTGTTGCCATTACTTTTTATCCAACCCTAGTAGAAAAACCATAAAAAAACACGCGAAATGTTAGACTTTAATATAAAGTTTAGGAGATAGTAGTAACTATGTTCCTCATTCACTTTTGCGTCAATGAATCCCCTAACTATCTCTTGTCACAAATATGTTTGTGTAAGAAATATTTCGTAGAATTCTCTTAAATAAAAGAAAGTACATATCCATACCTGTACGAGGAATAATCTTCAAATAAACGAAATCTCAACATTTTCACTAAATAATTTTGAGGAAATCATAGTAAACTAGTTTTACACATCTTCTGAACAGATTATGTTTTAAATTAGTACCTATATAAATTCGTTTAGGTTAATTTATTTGTGTGTCTGGATGTCTTTACATATACAGTAAAGCCTCATTAATATGAACTCGGTTACGATGAACACCTCCTTAATACAAACAATTTTCCCAGCTCAAATACAGTGGTTTTAATGGATTTTTATTTGGTTATTATGAATTTCTACGTATACGAACTTCGAACAAATTTTCGGTCCCCAGATTTTTGTCCTCCCCTTTAATACAAACAAAAGACAACTTTTATATACGAGTACACTCTCTACAATTTATTGCATGGGAATTCTCTTCACTCATTATCACAGTAAAAGCTTCAAATGTCCTTCAATATATCGATTAGAACACGCATAATATGTACTGCTATATTTCTCATAAGAACCAGAGTATTAGCTTAAGTCTTCTGTGTGTCCTATCTTCTGAGAGGTGTCATTGAGTGCTACAGTGATTTAACTGCTAGTTTCTCACGGCCAGTGATCGATTAACACCTCAATACAAGCAACAACATGAGTGAAAGAAGGAAAAAAATCTATAGATATCAAAACTGAAGTTAAAATTTTGAATGAAATATCTCATGGTACTATGACAAAACATTTTCAAATTCCACTCCTTCGACCATAAAAAAAAAAAAAAACAAAACAAAGATAAAAATGACGCTGCTGCAGCTTCTGGTTCTTTGTCAGGAAAAATTAAGTGAATTCGTGCAGCAAAATATGAACAAGTGGAACCTGAGGTTCTCGAATGTTTTAACAATATGAGGGCAATATAACTGAGTTAGAAGTAATTTAAATTAAATTCATTGTGGCAATAAAAATGATAATTTTTATAAACTGGATAACCCCTATATCTGGAGGAGGAACTTGGATCAACCAAGGAAAAGACGGAAAGAGGCCAGATATGGAGACTCCTCTAAACTGTAAGTACTGATGATTCATGCGTCTAATACAGTATTCAGAAAGGTTCATGAGCACGTATATCGAAATTCATTATTGCTAACTACAAACAATGAGAAAGTGTTTTGAACTGAAAGAGTGATGGTGAATTCACTGTAACAAAATTCGATCAGAATTCGCAGAACTTCGCTAATATGAACAGGCAATTTCTCGATACCTTGAGGTTCGTCTTAAGGAGGGTTTACTGTATACTATAATTAACTTTATACTGTCAGTTTTCTAAAATTAGCTCTTTATGGTGAGAGTAAAAATTATAAAGCAAAAAATGAGCTAGATGCTTCTGAGGACACTAAAATCCAGAAGTAAATAAATGAGAAATAATGGTATATAAATATGAATACTAGATAAGTGAACAACTACAAATTAAATAAGTATATATGTTAGGGTAACATACTGCACTATGTTTACTATAAAATAAAATACCTACCAAATGTTATCTTACCTTCATACACTTGGACGACAAATGGTCAATCATAACATGAAGGCAGCCTGGTATAATTCTTTTCCCTTATTTTTCAACAGTATATACAGAACACACTTCAAAACATGTGAACACAAGAGTCAAGCAAGAGGTAGACATGACCAGCACAAAATATCGTGTTAACAACTTAATAAAAATAACAATACTTACAGAAGGCACGTAAGCGTGAAAAGCTTATTTAGCCAAGAAATTTAACACAATTTACAATTTATTGCGACATGTGCTGAAATGTCTTTATTTCAATCAAGCATGAATTGTGCCATTGAACAGCATAAACTGAATACAGTGACTTCACTCCAAGACATGCTGTCATGCAAAATGAAAATTGCTGTTTTAAGCTGAAATGAAAACATGCAGCCCATTTGATTTTAAAACTATATTCCTCAAATGATACGTTTAGCACAGTAGTTTCAATTCCTTACTTTATGATTTCGTTTAATGATGCTATGCCACTTACTATGATCCAGTAATGTTCTATAACTAATAATTCTCAGTGGAAAAATTGCTGGCAATATTGAAACAGTGACGATAATTGGTCCTTCATAATTTTACTCTGGTCTTTCTAAACGCTAACTTTGTATTTCGAATCCAATATCTCATTCAAAATTATTAATTCCACTTATATATTGCCGTTGTTGCTATTAATATTGTCGCCATCCTCAGCAATGTGAATACTTTGTACAATTATTAGTCTATCAGCGAGCACTTGGAATAAAGTGAACTAGAAAACAAGAAAATACAGTAGCGTGCAAATTAATCCGAACATGACATATTTTTACATTTTCTGTCATTGTTGGCCTCACAGCTGCTCATACCGCTTTAATTGACATCTGTAGTACGTGTAATTCCATTGTTGAAGGTCTGTCATTATTTTTTTTATAATATGTGACATTTTGCCTGTCATTTTGTACTTATAAGCATTTCAGTTGTGTTGAAGACTTAATACTGTAATCCTGTGTACATTCTGTCGTCTTCACAAATGGATACAACTCCACGAAAACGGTCTAAAATTATAACATTAGCAGAGCATTCTTCTATGACACAGAGGCAAATTGCTGCAGAATGCCACATCAGTTTGGCTACTGTTAATTCGATCATAAAACGATACAGCAGACTGGATCCATCACACCCCAGAAAAAAGGAAACTGTGGCCGGAAAAGGAAGACTTCACCTGCAGATGATCGTTTAATTGTCAGGAAAAGTAAATTAAATCCTAGACTAACTGCTGTCGACTTAACCCGCGAGTTAATGGCTACCACTGGGGCGAATATTCACGTCACAACAATGCGGCGTAGGCTTTTGGAAGCTGGACGAAGGGCTCATAAAACTATTAAGAAGCAACTGCTAACCCCTGTTATGTGCAAAAAACGCTTAATGTGGGCAAAATTACGTCAACACTGGACAGTGAATGACTGGAAGAATGTACTTTTTTCCGATGAGTCTCATTTCGAGGTCCACGGCCACCGTGTTTCTTACGTACGGAAAGGATCCGAAAAAGTAGCAGCAGCTCATCTCCAACAAGCACCCAAATACCCCCCCTAAAGTAATGTTTTGGGGTTGTTTTACACATGAGCATTAATACCTATCAAGGGAATGATGAATTCTGACAAATATATTCACTTATTGGAAACCAGAATCGTACCCCAGCTGCAAAAATCATTTCCGGATGGCAGAGGTGTGTTCCAACAAAACCTGGCACCATGCCATATGTCTCGAAAAACTACAGAATTCTTCAACAAGAAGAATATTCAGGTACTCCCCTGGCCAGGCAACTCACCCAACATCAACCCCATTGAGAACTTGTGGTCAATTTGCAAAAGAAGAATGCAAAAAATGGATTGTTCTACAAAGGAGAAGATGATTTCTGCCCTCATTGGTGTATGGTTTCGCGATGAAGAAATGAAGAATATTTGTGGGAAATTAGTGGAATCCATGCCAAATCGTCTCAGAGCTGTTATTAGGAACAAGGGAGGCCACATAGATTACTGAGGTATGTCTTAGATCCTTTTTTTTATCCCATTTGAGTGTTTTTGCATAAGTAATTATGTTGTTCGGATTAATTTACACGCTACTGTAGTGTGGATTATGAAGAAAACAATGTAGACACTTACAAATTTCCTGATTTCAAGGTTTTGAAATAATTTAACATTACTATGTAATGACCTTTTAGGAGGTAATCATGTCAAAACTTGTGAGATACACAGGGGCTATTTATTTACTATTCTACAGGGTGTAACAGAACACAAGAACACTTAAAAAAATCCTCCAATACAGAAAACTTGTTTGACAAAAGTAGTGAAGACAAGATCTAGTGGGCTTATAGTAGAAAGTAAAAGGGGAAAAGTATTGGCTTAGGCCGATATTGAGTCATTGGAAATGCAGAACAAACCACAACAATACAAAATATTATTAATGTTCACAGAGCTTCAACTACAGGGAAATAGTTTTAATGATCAGCATATCATCTCAGAAGAATCCTTTGGAAAAGCAGTGACAATGCTCAATTTATCATCCAACTTGACTGTCTTTTCACAAACAAAATTCTCACTTCAACAGTATCCTACATGAGGAGAAGCATTCACCATATCGGTATCCTCTACTGCAAAGAATTTACTAATAATTTTAATACAATTCAACCAATCAAGAATTGAAGCTGAGTCGAAGAATTTCGATAGCTGATCTGTAGTACCTGATCAAGATTACTATATCCAAGTTCTTCTATGTATGACTATCACAATAAAGTTATATTTCTCTGGTCACCAGTCCAATGGTAAGGAAAATAATAATACCAGCATATTGCATAAATATATCAAAAGTCCGGTAACACTTTCAATATTTTATTACACAAAAACTACTAATGATAGCACTTTCAAACACACGTCAGTTTAAAGTCAAACTCTCAAAGTTATTCAGCCGCTTAATTTTCAGCGACGAAGCGACATTCCATACGAGTGGGAATATTAACAAGCACAACTGTCGTGTTTGGGGTACACAGAAACCTCACAGAATCATTGAACATGAGCGTGATTCACCAAAGGTGAATGTTTTCTGCGCGTTGTCGCAACGAAAACTGTACGGACCTTTCTTCTTCATTGAGGCTACTGTGACTGGACATTCATATCTGGACATGTTGGAGCAATGGTTGGTGCCTCAACTTAGACAAGATCTCAATGACGATTTCATCTTTCAGCAAGATGGGGCTCCGTCACATTTCCACAATGCAGTTCGTGCTTACCTGAATACGGAGATGTCTGATAGTTGGATAGGACATGCTGGAGTAAGGGACAGATGTTTCATGACATGGCCACCAAAGTCACCCGATATGACTGCATGGAACTAAAAACCAGAATTCGAGAAGCTGCCGCCACAGTGACAGAAGATATGTTGAAAAGGGTATAGGAAGAGTTTGATTATCGTTTGGACATCTGCCGAGTCACTCGTGGTTCACACATTGAATCTTTGTAAGGTGTAAACAGAACTTTGAGAGTTTGACTTTAAACTGACGTGTGTTTGAAAGTGCTATCATTAGTAGTTTTTATGTAATAAAATATTGAAAGTGTTACCGGACTTTTGATATGCCCTGTATTTAATAAATGCTTTGCCTCCTATGAACCAATATCAATCACTTTTTCACCAACACAAGCCTCTGTAGGTAGAATTCTGATGCTCAAACAATACACCAAAGATTGGTTGACAACCTGAGCGTAATTTTATAAACAAACATGCATATTGACATGCATAGTGAAATAATAATTGGCTCACTACACATAATCACTGTTGTGCATATTATATTATTGTAAATGGATTCCATGTTGTCAATAATGTCCAATTTCTTATAATTATAATCTTCCTTTCCAGATTCAATTCCCTGCTCTCTAGATCAATCGAATTCCACTGTGCTTTTCTATAAACAGTACCCGAGTTTAATGTCTTTTTATTTTACCCACAATGCATACTGACATAAGAATGGAATGAAAATGACCTAACCTAGAGAATGACACACTTCAGTTTCTTCCTCTTGCTCTTGTCTTTCCCTCGGCCGTTGCTCGTTTTATTATCTTCAATCTTCCGCGACCGAATTTCTCGCATCAGGTCGAAAAACACCTGTAAATGCGCATAACTCCACTTGTATAGGACAATATCTTACGTCTAAAAAAATTTACTGAACATATATTACAAACTCTCCTTCTTAAAAAGTCTGAAAGTATTTAGAGCTTTAATTTAAAAGAGAATGTCTCTCAGAATACACGCAACACTTAAACTTAATGTGAATGTTAATGAATCAACATGATCATCACTCTGTACTAACTTCTTATTTAGCAAAATACTATTAAAACTATTAAAACAATTTTGCCATCTGTAAGTAATAAATATTACAATAAAAGCACATTAAAATGGTAAAAAAGAATAAAGGAAAATTACAGAACTCGATACTATGTAAACTGCAATATCTAAATTATGCCTAAAAATGTTCTGCAGAAACACCACCAAAAGTAAATCTTTCATAAAAATATTCTACTTCATGTTCTAATGACTTTTAAAAAGAATTAAATTTAAACACGAAATAATTCTAAAAGCATTACTTAAAACAATTAAAAGCACTAGTAGAAACAAGTTTTGGGATAGAGTATAATTTTAACATTGGTTAGTTTTCACAAATGCAAAGTTAGCTGTCTCTCTCACATCCACTATTTCCTATAACAATGAGTTGTTTGCCAGTAAACTGTGACCTTTTTTTCACAATTAAATAAATAAATACCACAATATATCTTTACACATTAAAATCGACAATCATTCTATATACATAGCTTTCATCTTAGTTAGTTAATTAATGAGGTTTAAAAAGGGTGTGTCACTTACTATTTGCGCCCTTATCTAAAATTTTTCAAAAAACAAAAACACAAACAATATAATAAGCTGAAAGCTAACACGAACTAAAAAACGTTGTCACATTAAAAACGAGGTACACAAATGCATTATCAACAAAGTGACTCGCAAAAAATCATAAAAATGAGCAGTTCTCAGACTTTAAAAATAAACAATAAAATAATAAAACAAATACCACTGGAGACAAATTATCTGGCAGATTTCAAAACAATAAAATTTTTTAAATATTCGGATGCAGAAGGTCCAAAATATCAAGTATGAGCAAAAACAAATGTAACTCCGGATGTAAAGGGACTGGAGGATGGGTCAATAAAAACTATATCACCGTGTACTGGATAAAAATCTTAGGACTGCATTTACAGAATTAAAATCATTTCCAAGAGTGTCACATAGAGTCGGTCGAATTGTGAATTGCCAACAGATACGGTCAAATTTCCTGTAATGCGATAAAATATGTTCGACTATAATTGCTACATGGCATATCTCACACTGGTTGATGGTTGAGGCTCACCACGTAGAAGATGGTCATGTATCAGATGATAGTGACCAATCCTCAACCGTAGGAGATGGTCATGTGTCAGACAATAGTGACCAATCCTCAACCGTAGGAGATGGTCATGTGTCAGACAATAGTGACCAATCCTCAACTGTAGGAGATGGTCATGTGTCAGATGATAGCGACCAATCCTCAACCGTAGGAGATGGTCATGTGTCAGATGATAGTGACCAATCCTCAACCGTAGGAGATGGTCATGTGTCAGATGATAGTGACCAATCCTCAACTGTAGGAGATGGTCATGTGTCAGATGATAGTGACCAATCCTCAACCGTAGGAGATGGTCATGTGTCAGACAATAGTGACCAATCCTCAACCGTAGGAGAGGGTCATGTGTCAGATGATAGTGACCAATCCCCAACCGTAGGAGATGGTCATGTGTCAGATGATAGTGACCAATCCTCAACCGTAGGAGATGGTCATGTGTCAGATGATAGTGACCAATCCTCAACCGTAGGAGATGGTCATGTGTCAGATGAAAGTGACCAATCCTCAACCGTAGATGGTCATGTGTCAGATGATAGTGACCAATCCTCAACCGTAGGAGATGGTCATGTATCAGATGATAGTGACCAATCCTCAACCGTAGGAGATGGTCATGTGTCAGATGATAGTGACCAATCCTCAACTGTAGGAGATGGTCATGTGTCAGACAATAGTGACCAATCCTCAACCGTAGGAGAGGGTCATGTGTCAGATGATCGTGACCAATCCTCAACCGTAGGAGATGGTCATGTGTCAGATGATAGTGACCAATCCTCAACCGTAGGAGATAGTCATGTGTCAGATGATAGTGACCAATCCTCAACCGTAGGAGATGGCCATGTGTCAGATGATAGTGACCAATCCTCAACCATAGGAGATGGTCATGTGTCAGACAATAGTGACCAATCCTCAACTGTAGGAGAGGGTCATGTGTCAGATGATAGTGACCAATCCTCAACTGTAGGAGATAGTCATGTGTCAGATGACAGTGACCAATCCTCAACCGTAGATGGCCATGTGTCAGATGATAGTGACCAATCCTCAACCGTAGGAGATGGTCATGTATCAGATGATAGTGACCAATCCTCAACCGTAGGAGATGGTCATGTGTCAGATGATAGTGACCAATCCTCAACCGTAGGAGATGGTCATGTGTCAGATGATAGTGACCAATCCTCAACCGGGTAAATAAAACTTCTTCATATCCTGAAGTTCTTGTAGACAAACCCCAAACTCGAACCGTATTGTTTATACTTCGCAATTTATTTCTCTCTTGTGCTACTTTATATTTGAAATACTATTTACTGAAAAAAAAAAAAGACAAAAAATGACCAGCTGCCATACACTAAGTACCTCCTGTTAAGTCCTCTTCAGAAGACTTTGTTTGATTTTGTAACAGCTTAGGTTTACACGTGAGCAAAATTCTTATGCACAATTCTGCTCAGTTCATAGAGTGTTATAAATAATCTAACAAAGATATATTGAAAGGGTAAATCAGGTGCAAAATAAACATCCTTTCTCTATATTATTTTAATGTACCGAAGTACGTATGATATTTCCATGCAGATATTCTGCGCCACCAGAAATAATATATATGATATGCGTAAAATCACTTCGTGATTTAAGACGGCGCTTATTCCGTCGGATCCCGGCCAACTAGTCACTCATAACGAGTGTATCTATGACGTAGTGCAGAGGGCGGCCACTAGAGGGAACCCCTAGAGTTGGAACTTAATCAGAGACAATTCTGTCCGACACCGGGGTGGTATCTGGTGTGGCTTAGTGGATAAAGCATCAGCACGTAGAGCTGAAAACCCGGGTTCAAATCCCGGCGTCGGAGAGAATTTTTCTCTGTTCCATTACTCTTTCATCGTATCTTTCTCTAGTCGTGTGAACCAGAATCTGTTCGATGCTGGACTAGATAAATTCATCCTACAGGAGATCGGTAATTTTTTGTCTAAGACTGTACAAGAAGAGGATTTGTCTTATATGTCGGCAAATATGAGAGAGATAGGGAGATAGGGGGAGAGGCGGAGAGGGGAAGAGAGGGAGAGAGGGGGAGGGGAGGGGAAGGGAGAGGGGAAGAGGGATGGAGAAGTGGAGAGGGGAGAGAGAGGGGGAGGGAGAGAGAGAGGGAGAGGAAGAGAGAGTGTGTGACCTGGAATTATGACGACAATGAAGCATAATGGAACAAGAGTGAAAGTGGACAGTGAAGTAGACAAATGTGAATGATAAACTCAAAGAATGCTCACATATAAAGGAATGGAATGGAAAAGAACTAGAATTGTCTCGTGATATTAACAAAACAGGATATTCTAAAATTGATTAAAAAATTAAAAGAGGAAGAGAATTTGCACATTTATAAGGAAATACCAAAAATACTCATTTATAAAAACTGCACGTCATAAAAACATACACTACTGATAATGAATAGAGATGGTGATTGTCCATACTGACAATTAATACAAGATGCATATCAAACACGTGTGCTAATTTATTTTCATTTTCACAATAAATTAATCGTCTCTTTTTATTAATTTCGAATTTGCTACACAATACGAAATCAATTACATATTCTAACATTTTCCTTTCTGTGATAAACAAATCAAAAAACTGGTTTTTCTTTTTCTTATTCAAATGTGAAATTACAATTTAATAGTTCAATTTTTAAAAAGATGTTATGTTCCTGTTACATTAGCCTGGACCAAATCTTTTGAAGGGTATGAGTGTGTCCACAATGAAATTGTATTCTTAAAATAAAGTTTTAGTTCTTATAATCTTGATATTAAGCAATTTAATACATAAAAATAGTAATAAATTTATTTTCAATTCATTTTTTCCTTTATTTTTAATTTAGCACGACTAAAACATGAATTTCACTTTAAATACAGCAAATGGTTAAATATAGTTACATTTTATGAACTTCTCGTGAATATATGTTTTTCATTAGACTTTTAATAGTACATTATGCAACGACCTATAATGGTAGTAATTAAGACGCGAGTATGTTTATGAAACGAGTGCAAGCGAGTTTCATAATTTTCATACGAGCGTCTTAATTACCATTATAGTCAAGTTTCATACGAGTTTTTAAGATCGACCATATTTCTAACTTGAAATTATTCATAAGTATTCATGTTATTCTTATCTGACTGGGGAGCGGAACTGACCTTGTGCAATACCTCGTAAATTGTGAGATGTGCGCAGATGCGAAAGTATTGATTTTTTCCGAGAAACAAATGTCGACATTGACCTTGATATAATCTAGAGAGTAAAATAAACATTAATCTTGATATAACCTTTTCCTCCTGAAAAATTAAGAAAATTCTCCAGGAGAAAGAAAAAATTAATTAAATATCAATAGGCCTACACTGATCCTTGATGACCATATTCACTAACATTTTCCAACGAATTACTTCATATTATATAGGTCCATTATTTTTCTTCCTCCTGAAAAATTAAGAAAATTCTTCAGGAGAAAGAACAAATTAATTAAATATCAATAGGTCTACACTGATCCTCGATGACGTCATTTATGTTCACCATATTCACAAACATTTTCCACCGAATTACTTCATATTATGTAGGCCCATTATTTTTCTTCCTCCTGAAAAATTAAAAAAAATTCTTCAGGAGAAAGAATAAATTAATTAAATATCAATAGGCCTACACTGAACCTTGATGACGTCATTTATGTTCACCATATTCACTAACATTTTCCAACGAATTACTTCATATTATGTAGGCCCATTATTTTTCTTCCTCCTGAAAAATTATATTGTGTACTATCACATAGGAGGTTTCATAAAATCAACGACGTTATACAAATACAAAGTTTCAATATGAATTTAAAGACTCAATCCAGGCTCAACTTTATGACTAATATTTCCTCCAACATGCGAGGTTAGCCAGCCTGGTTTATGGTCTGCCTGCTGATAAGAGCTCAAGAGCATCATCAAGATAACAGGAAAGCAATCACAGGAAACGAAGTAGGAGTGTAATGCAGAAGAGGATGTTTTATGATAATGCAGTATGATGTCATACTGTTAGAGGAAAACAACACTCACTCGGTCTGTACAACATTACCACACCAATGCCATAACAAAGTATACAGCTAGATGGCAGAATAACTTAAATGAGAACAGAACATTTAAATCTACGAAAACATATTTCTCGATTATTTGTAAGAAGGGATCTTTCATTCATTCATTCAGTATTCTGCCCAAGGGCAGATCTTTCACTGCAAACCCAGTTTCCTCCAACCTTTCCTATTTTCTGCCTTCCTCTTAGTCTCCGCATATGATCCATATATCTTAATGTCTTCTATCATCTAATATTTTCTTCTGCTCCGAAACTCTTCCCCCATTCACCATTCCTTCCAGTGCATCCTTCAGTAGGCAGTTTATTCTCGGCCAGTGACCCAATCAATTCCTTTTTCTCTTCCTGATTCTCTCTTCACCCACTCTTTCCAACACAGCTTCGTTTCTTATACTGTCTGTCCACTTCACAGGCTCCATTCTTCTCCATATTCACATTTCAAATGCTTCTATTCGTTTCTATTCACTTCGTCGTAATGTCCATGTTTCTGCCCCATACAATGCCACACTCCATACAAAGTACTTCACTAGTCTCTTCCTTAGTTCTTTTTCCAGAGGTCTGCAGAAGATGCTCCTTTTACTATTGAAAGTTTCCTTGGCCATTGCTATTCTCCTTTCGACTTACTGGAAGTAGCTCATGTTACTGCTTATAGTACACCCCAAGTATTACTTGCTCTACGCCTCATTTAGAATCCGCAAGTTTACCTTCTTTATTTTCCTTCCTATGATCATGGTCTTTGTCTTATTTGCATTTATCTCCATGACATACTGCTCACAGCTGTAATTTAGCTCCAGTAGCATATTCCTTAGTATCATATCCTCTTCTGCTAAGAATGCCATATCAACAAATCTTATGTACTTTATTCTTCTTCCTCCTACTAGCACCCCTCCCATGTTTTGAAAACAGTTGTCATCCAAATAATGGATTATAATAGTTTTCTAATCCATTATTCTAAAGATAAATTTATAGACTGAAAAATTGTCAACATATATCCGGGCTTGACATTCCTGTTCTAGGTTGTGTCAGGTGGAGACCCGGCATCATGTTGATCCCAACTCATTGAAGTTCCCCCATTCCACGTGTCCTCTGAGGTGAGGTCGAAGAAAAAATAAACAAAATAGACTAAGGGTAAAACCTTAAGAGGGATAGGAAGTCCTTGATAAATGCATAAAAAAAACACGCACGCGCACACACACACACAAACAGTCAATCACGTAATATTTGATTGTAGCATAGTGACCAGACAAAGGAACGACATGATAAGGAAAATCAAAGAAGCAGGAGGCAAGTGGCCAACAGCGTGCAAAGCACTGGCCTCCAACGCTCCAACTACCTCCAAATATTTTCGACCTTCGTCCGCGGTATAGACTTCACAATTCTGTCAAACATCAAACTTGACAGTGAAATTGCAAAACTTGTAAAAGGATAGTGAAAGTGAAGTCTTGATAATTTTTAATTATAATTTAGTGTGTTTCTATTCTTATGTGGGGTTTGGTAATTTGTAATTATATTTTAAGATGATTATATTCTAATTGTATGCGTAATGTGTAATTTGTAAAACTGATACTGTGGAACTATGTCCATGTCCTTAATGTCTTTTGGTCTATCTGTGTAACTTACTGGTATATTATCTTTATTCTTTTGTGTGTTTATTGCTTATTTAATTGAAATCTGTAACTAGGAAAATGTAGGAGTGATATATACTTAAATTATTGCTGCTGATGTAATTTAAAATTGTAACTAGGGAAACATAGGGTCTTATAATCTTGAATTAATGATGCTAATGTAATTTGTAAGTTTGTAAGTAGGAAGGTGTAAGGATTCATAATTTCGAATGGTATTTAACTATAATTTTATTCTCATCGTATATCTTATCACACAGATATTTATTGATTACGCAACTGGTAAATTTGCAATCTTAAAAAATGTAATTATCTAGAAATGCCAAAACATGTAATATTACAACCTATGTAATGAGGCATGTTGAAATATGTACTGTAAAAAAAAAACACACACACAAACCCCCCCCCCTCTCCCTGTGCATGATGAATGCATGCATATACATATGTCATTCATTCTAGCACAGGACTGAAAGCAATAAAATTATCCTCATATAACCATATATATAATGATGAGTAATTTAAGTATGAATCATTATCAGGTCCAAATATAACTGACAGACAACTCATCAAGATAATGTCATACAATTGTGCAGTCAGTATGTGACAGAATTAATGAGAATCTAAAAACTTATGGCACTAATTATGACCATATATATTTTTTTTTCTTCTCTCGTCTTTAGGTTCTACCTATTTGAGTGACTGGAAGAAACAAATTCGAGCCTAGGTGGATGTGAGACATTTTATTTCACCATAACTTCTAGAATATCTCTAAGACCTACATAACTTATTACAAAACTGAAAATGTATACTATCTCTTCCTTATGAACTAAAAGACAACTGGAATGTGGTGCTGAATGTATCACCTCCTTTAATGTTGAGGTCCATAAATTTGTTGGGGGGGGGGGGGGGGACTGTCTCGAGCATAACAGCTTGACAATTAAGATGACATCAGTTTATGTATTATAATATCTTTCTTTTCTACGTAACATTTGTGTTCGAAGTAACACAGCAATATGTAATATTTTCGCCTGTTTTTCTTTACAAGTAAACAGTTATAACATGTAAAATTTTATTACATAGATCCATTATCATATATAGGCCTACAAAGAATTAAAATTAGATATAAAATATCCAATACTATACAAGCACAAATTATTTCATATACTTTTTGGCACGTGTAACTTTTTAAAGCATAGTGCCTTTGTTGTTTCTCTTTATAAAAATATTTCATAATCAGCTCAAATATTATAAACATTACTTTAGCCTAATCCACAAACAGCTACTAAAAGCGTAAGTAACCTTTGATTTCTCTGCATATCATATATGCAAAAGTATCTTACAGTGCCAATAAATGTTTGTAAGTCTTTTAAAATAAATTAACATGATAAAAATATGTCTACACGAAACATGTCTGCCATTGAGCAGTTACACAATATTGATCTTAACTATTTTACCACTTTAGATATTAGTAAAGTGATTCAAACATTCCAAAGGTTCTGAAATTAAGTCACTTATATTTTAACAAGTATGAAAGATATGCATCTAATCTGTACGTATAATGAAATTATCATTTTCTTAATTCCTAGAGAGAATTTTCTATCTTCTTTCACATCTAATGTTATGCATTGAAACAGAATCAAAGAATAAGTAAACTATTCAACAACCCTAAAGTAATGAAAACACAGCACAAACCACGTAATATGTATTGTATTTTCTGTTCCTGTGAAATAACATAAGATATGACTAATATTTTGGGAAAACAAATCCTAATACTACTCTTCTCCACATCCTTGAATCTTAGTAGAAGAAAAAGACATTAAATGATTGAAAAATCTTGCCTTTTGCAATGCTCTTATAAATTACAATCACTCTACATATAAAGAATAGACACTGAATGCATTTACTGTTGTTTGTCGCATACTAAATAACTTATGTAACTGGGTGTTCAATGCATATTTGGCCTCAGTTATAAGAGAAACCATAAATTCCTTCATCAGCTATATTGAACTATTTTACAAAGTGGTGGCCCGCAGCACCTATTGGTGAAAGCTGGTATGTGGTGTTTCAGCAACAACATGCTATTAAATCTGTGCAGTGTAGAACAAAACAACCAGTGGCATGCCACATAGCTATCGCATAAGAAATAACACAGTGAAGATGGTTTTCAGCAAGATAATAATGAGAAATTAAGAAAAATTTCAAAGTATTTATAAGTGAAACACTATAAATTTGGCATCTAAGATAATCAGAATGGACCTAAAATAATAATGAGAAATGAAGAAAAATACTAAAAATTTGGCATTTATGCTCACTTTTAACAGTAATTGATTTAACTTACTTGAATACGAACAGTGACAACTGAATGTTTGTAAACAGACTTTGAAAATAAAATGAAAAATTTAACACAACAAAAGAAGTGACATATGTATATTCAACTTTATATGCCATAATGATTTCGTAATATCAAGGAATTCATATTTAAATATCAATAATTTATAAGAATGGGTTTCCTTTTAGGTATCTCAAACGAGGTCTTTGAAGGTTATTGTCTCTCTATCCTTTTTTTTCCTGCTTTGTATGATAGAGGCCTCTATAGGCTCAAATGAAATGCAGATACACCTGCAATCTCAAATGTGGTGTTGGTGTATACAGATACTGTACACATTTGCAAAGCAGGAATCTTGATGGGGCAAGGAACAACCAACTAGTAATTTGCCCAGATCAGAATTGTTTTACATGTTGTAAGTGTATGAAAAGAGACTTCTGACCTTTCTTTGCTTCCAAGGAAAAGTTACACTAAGAATTTTTATTGCCCCTTAAAATGTATCACCATCAGCTGGATTCGAACATGCTGGAATTACGGTAATTACAAGATATCAGAGATGATGAGACATGTTTGCTAGTTCTATATAACATGATAAGGATTCTAACTGAAGTAAAGAATGTGCTTATCTTTATGTGATAGATTCTGTTGTGGGTTTATATTTCGAAATTTACTGGAGACAACTTAATGTCACATAGAATAATTTATATTACATTTGTAGTAGTAAATTTATATTTAAATTTTTATGTTATCTCCATAATTACTGTCTGAAAATACAAATATGTGAAGGTTCAAGATCAAATGTTACAACTTTAATGTTTTGTAACTTATTTTATGTTTATAAACTGAGAATCAATATCAGCAATTGTTTATAAAGAACAATGTTACTTTGATTTCATTTCCATGAACTGATCTTGAATTTCAAAAATATATAAAGAGGTGTATGTTCGCTTTCTACTCTTACAATATTAAATATTGTTAACAAAATTATACAACTTTATGTCGGAACTATACAGAGAGATAGTAGCTATGCAAGAGACAAGAAAAGCAAATGGCCGATGCTAAACACAATAAATTGGAAAGCAAACATGAATAGCAACACAGAAAATTCGAAACATATAATCATGTACTCACCACCAACACCATAAACAATCCAAAGTTATTATACCAATAGCATAATATTATGGTTTAATAAAAAAACATAAATTTTGTCCATGTATTGTATTTTGTTTAATTTGCCCCCTTTTTAAATATAGGAGTTTCAAGGACCCTTGTATTTATAGCCATATATACAGTTAACTGAGAGTGTGACTATAATTTACATTATCTACATTTCGAACTTCCTACAGAAATTAAAAAGCGACATATACAAAAATCAATGGAGAAAATTGTGATTAAATTAAAATGTAGTCACTGAACAAGTAATAACAGATTTACTGTGTTAATATTATGGTAATTTAGCTGGCTGACTATAGTTGTGACGCTGTTATTCCCGGTGTGACTCCTCCTCTTTGCTTACGTCTTAGGAAATCAAGGCTCTATAAAGTCTAGGTAGGTAGTATCGTTCGCCATTTTTGTTCTTTCGTTGCCGAGCTACTAGACGAGGAATCTATTTGCCACACCATTAAACATTATCATGTCGTAGCTCCTATGATAATAAATCAAACGCACTGTAATTGAGCAAATAATTGAGTGGCAAATAACGTCCTCGTATGCTTTCTGTGAACGCCAACGAAAGAGCCAAAATGGCGGGCGATTATATATTAAGTATTTATCCAGCCTTACGAAATGCTTTACATCTTCATCAGCGAATCACAAGACGCACACGTTTAAATGTAGCCTACCTGCAACATGATTAGCTGCCGGAAATTAGAGCGATGGGACTATAGTTTCAACATGGCTTGCGTCATTCTCTGAAGCCTGGTGAGTTCCAGAGCTATCTTCTAGTTTCTTGTTGTGGTGGGGTGTGTTCATGATTGTGTCGAAAAAAATGTGTTTTTTAAATTCAGTTGAGTGTTCAGAATGTGTTGTGGGTATGTTTTTGTACCATGCCCACAACACATCCTGACACAATCATGAACACATCTCACCACAACAAGAAACTAGAAGATAGTGCTGGAACTCACTAGGCTTTGGAGAATGACGCAAACCACGTCAAAACTAGCAGCCAGGTATTATAGATTTATTAATTTGTCCTACAGAATAATATTTGTAATATTCACAATTAATATTTGAGGAGAAAAATTCGCTCTGGTGCCAGAGATCGAATCCGGGTCCTTCGTTCCATGTACCAAGCACTCTGACCAATGAGCTATGCCGAATTCAATCCACAGTACCGAACCGAACCCTCCTCCTTCAATGTTTCTCTTTGTGCCTTGACTCCAAGTTAGGCATATATGTTGACGTATATTCTCATAGCTGCAGTGCATATATTTGTAAAGATTACTGTGGACATAACTGCGGAATCCCAGCCAAACAAGTCACTTAGCTGAGTGCGCTCCTAGTACAATGGCAGTTGACATTGGACATATATGTCAACATACATGCCTAACTTGGAGTCAGGCCACAAAAGGAAACACTGAAGGAGGAAGGTTCGGTTCGGTACTGTGGATTGAATTCGGCGTAGCTCAGTGGTCAGAGTGCTTGGTACGTAGAACCAAGGACCCGGATTCGATCCCCGGTGCCGGAGCGAATTTTTCTCCTCAAATATTAATTGTCAATAACAGCCAGGTAACTTATCATAATATTAATACTGTAAAGCAGTTACTACTTGTTCATTGATTATACAAGTGTTAAAAGAGTGTATGCAAGAATGAAAAATAAAATGTAGTGTTAATCTAAACTCCTGTGCACACTGACTCTTCTCTACTAGTTTTGGCTTGACTTATACTCATTTTCGATTTATATACCTCGTATGTGTACGTCAGAAGGTATTATTATACACAGAAAACTACAAGCCAGCGAGATTTTTAACAGAGATGTCTCCACTCTTTTCTACCAGAGGCCTTCTCAACTGTTAAGAGTACTGACATCATGACAATGGAGTAAAGGTAGGCCTGGATGTAGAATTTTTCTGTTATTCATTTCAATTTATGAATAAAGAGGTTCTCTACGGAAGGGCTCAGAACATTTGATTTTCTCCATCTGTTTTCCAATGTTATAATAAAAGAATAAATTTCGAGAATTGCAAGAAAATATGAGCTTACAGCTTTCCTGATACCAGAAAACTGATTTTAGTCATCCTTGCCTGTCTGTGTGTAGTGATTTCTCCTACATCATCAAATAGATATTTTTATATCGGTATCTATGAGTGAATTTTCTGGGAATGATGCATATGAGATAAAATTTTTGGTATAGAAACTTATGGGCCTTCATTTGAAATTAAAATCACGCAATAGTGATATAATCCATATTTATACAGATGACTTTTCTCAGAATGTATATAGAATAAACTGACAAATGAAACAATACAATATGCTTTGAACGAAAAATTATTTGCTAAAAGAAATTAATTACATGTAAAATTACTTCTACTTGCAGTTCCAATTTAAGTCTGTTTTATCATGACTACGCAGGTATGATGAATCTCATTCTTTTAAAAAATTAGAGACCGTTAGTTGTAAATCCCTTCAATATGGTCTGGTGAATATCCACTGAAGCAATTAGTTTTACAATGATATGAATAACAATACTGTAGGAATATGGTTAGAATCTCATTAATAAATAAATAAATAAATAAATAAATTTAGCTTCCCTTAAGAAAAGGTTGCCAAATTTGACAAAGCATATTAGATACAATTTGGAAACACACCTAAAAGGTAAAATGATAAACATTTGAAACAGTTAGGGAATTGACTATACAAAATGTGCCCAATGTGCCCATTTACAGTTAAGAAAGGGGGAACGCTGTTATCATTTTTAAATACTGATTTTTGTAAACAGAAAAATAGTGGAAATGATTATATCATAACGTCGCCTGAATGCAAGAAATAGGTAACTCGAAATTTGCGGTTTTTAGTTACCTCTTTTATAGCATAGCAAAAATCGCACAAAATGTAATCCAGGCTCCAGGTAACTGATTGAACGATACCAGCAACATCTATTTTCCAATATAACAAATAGGTAAAAGAAAACGAGACAATATTCCTTAGTGCAATAAATAAGTAAAGAGGCGATGTCACAAAATATGAAAAATCAAGTTACCTAGTTCTTGAATAGCTATTTTATGTGACTGTACCAAGTTAATGACTAACATGCGCTTAAATTGTACAATTTATAAATTAAATCAAATATATTACTCTTGAGATTATAACAAATGCCTTTTGTATATGATCCAGAAATTTAACTTGTTTGGTTGCACAGTAAATGACTTCGTTTATATATATTTTTCTAAATTATAGACATCAGCTCAAAGAATTTGAGTGACCACAAGGGTCCTGAATACAATATACATGTACAATATAATGTGATGTGATACATTAAAGAAAAAAGAAAGTTAATTTTTGAAGGCAAATATAAGTGGATTAATTGAAATAGAGATGATGATGTAATATTTGAAGAGAATCCTTGATAATATTTATAAGAATAGACATTACATAATCAAAAGGAATGTGAAGTTCCTTAAGATAATTCCATGTGAATTTTGTAATTGAACCTCTACTGCCAAACAGCAAACCAATGACAGACCATTGTTTAAGAGGGACGTTGTACTTTTGAGAAAGATACGGCAGACAAGGTTCATATATATATATATATATATATATATATTTTTTTAACATCTGTGCTTCAGTGGCTGACCATGATAATATCTTTGAAAAATATTGGAGTGCAAGAGGTCAAATGACTTTATTGTCAAACGCCTGGCATTAGAAAACAACAACATATATTTTTTAACAATAGTTCGAAAAAATGAACTATTATCCTTTGCAATATGACAAAGGAAATTAACAAATTGTAAAACGTAAAATGATAAATTATGTGGCAGCTTTGTGCTACTTATTTTTAAAGAAGCTCTATGTACGCATACAGAAAGCTATGTAAAAAATTACAGTTATTGAAAAAGGTGAATTTTTATCACAATCTCAAGGTTGATTTTTTATCAGACATAATCGAACTTATCAAGTGCAATGGAGTATCTATCATAGTCTATTCATCAATCAATTAACAGATACTACGTTCCATACAAAATACGTCAGTATTTATTAGTGATAACAGAGAATTTTTTTACAATTACAACTTCAATCACATTGTTAATTCGTTAATGAAAATTGTGACTGTTATCAAAACGATTCTATTCAAACACATGTCATTCTGAAGTTTCAAACTATTTACTTTTGAACATATTTTGTTTAGGTTATAACTTTGAATAAAGTAATATAAACATAATACCCCCTCCCCCCCTCTCATCATAACCACAGATGTTAAATTAATAGAATATACAGGATGGAAGTGAAATAGCGTTGCAGATTTCCAGAGCGAATAGCTCATGTTATATGTAACAAAAAACTATAATATCATATTGGTGAAAGTTCACAGTTTTTTCAGAAAAAATGTTTTTTTTTTTCCAAAATGTTTAACAATCTCATATTGGGTAACTATTGCGAGTATGATAGTGACTTTTATCCATATCAATAGGAAATCTAATCAAGAATATTCTATTCCTCTGGTGCATTTCAATAGCGTGAAAGATTTTCGTGTAAATTTAATTTTAAATACAGTAGAACTTGGTTATAGCAACCTCGTTTTGTGCGACACCTCGCCTACAACGTCAAATATTCTGTGGTCCCAACAAATTCCCCATAAGACATATGCTTTCCTACCTTGCTTAATACGACAAACGCATATGCGTCTACCTCGCATATTACGTAATTTTCAACCTCAGTTTGGAAAAAGACCTTCTAAGAACCAAAGTATTTTAAGAAATAGTTTGTTGAAATCTGACCCTGACAAATTCTTTACAGTCTCCTTCTGTCATAGACCTCTGGAATGCAGGCGGATTCCCCACCCCATTGTAACCTGCCCGAATTCACGCGGTATTAGATCAGTTTCGACAGGAAGTTTTCACTAAGTGCACGCATTTTAACGCAGTATGGCCATTAAAAGAAGTGAGTGACGCTTTAGAAGCCATTAGAGTTATGAACATGTTCTATGAAGCTAGGGAAGGGAGCAGTGAAATTGCAACTGAAATTATGAACATAGAACGTAATTTAGCCCTAGAAAGTGTGTATTGGGCAAGTAGAAGACAACAGAGTAAAATGACTGATTACTTCACTTCTATGTAAAGTAGTTTGGTGAGTACTGAACAAACTGTTTTAATACAGAATACTGCATTTATAATTGTAGGCCTACGTGTATTTTATTATGTTCATTGTAGGCTTAAAAGTCAATACATAAATCTAAAATAAGTCTAATTAAGTTTGTTATTTTTCATTTTCCACCTCACTTGATTGATAATGTGAATCTCGGTTACTACGACACTCGTTTATAGCAACGTAATGTTTAAGGTCCCTTGGATGTCGTTATAACCAAGTTATACTGTACTGCACAAAGCAAGCAAGTGTCAACGTCTCGGCAGAATGCAGCTTACATACAGAGACTCACCAAGTTCGTTGACCTCTTACATCTGTATCATGAGTAGAGTGTATTAGTGACGATGTTGCCAGAATGCTCGAACTTCAAACTTAATTTTCTAATTAACTGCACGGTTATTTCACTTCCACCCAGTATACAAGTCATTGGATTTCTTGTTGTATTTTCATACACAGTAATAATAAATGCTGTATATTGTATAATGCAGAAAACTTAGTAACATCTAAGTAACTGTCAAATTGTGAGTTTCAAGTGGATGTCACATTTGCTATACTGAACTTTAATAACAACAGATGTCACACACTGACTGTTAATCACTATCAATGTTACGTTTTAACCAAGATGCTAGCACGATCCATTATTATGTTAAATTGTTCCAATCATTGCTAATTTTTCCAACATTTTATATTTGTATTTTCCATAAATGATTGTTCTAAGCATTGTAAGAGGAATTTGGTGTGCACTATTTACTTCTGAGTCTTTTACCTTTCTCGAAATTAATCACATAATTTAATTAAACATTTAAAGACGACACAACTGAATGCAAAAACTATTGGAGATTAAATTTTCTAAACAGAATGTACAAGTTATATAGAAGAATACTGTTAACAACAGATTGAAGAAAATTTCTAAAGCACTCCTTTGAATAAACAAATTGAAGTTCGACAGGACTATCCTGAATGCAATCTTGAAACTCACATGGATATGAAAATGCTTTTAACTTAATGAACAGAGACATGCTACACAATATCAAGGAAATAAGAAGACACCAACTACATTTAGTACAATTAGAAAAAGCTTATGTAAAAATACTGCAACCGTAAATAATACTAAGAAAATAAAACATAATGAATTAAAATAAGAGGCGTGTAGGAGAAGGGTGTAGTTTATAACTCACTCTTTTGAATAATATTCATATATGAAGTAAATTAAAATCATCAGTACCAGTTGCAGAAGACACAGCCCTGCAGTATATATTGACTACACCCCAACTCCGGCTACTAGCAACAGGCATCTATAATGAACACCGATCAAAATATCCCTCATTTCTCGTGAAAAACAACAACTGAATAGACTAAAGTGAACTATAGTGGACTTTATGTTGTCAGCAAACAGCTGGATACATTAAGAAGATTGATTGATTGATATATGACACTATTAGACAATGGGAAAATGAGATATTGTACATATAGGAATAAAATTACATCCTGTAAATAGATTCCTTAATATTTTAATATGTCTGCAGATGAGCAACTCAATATACAAAAGAATGAAAGCAATTATAGCAATTAATATACCACCTAACTCAAATGTATGAGCGATTTAATTTTAAATCACAGAAGAAAAGGAAAGTTATAGCTTTTACAGAAAAATATTCAGTATGTTTAAAAATAGTCATAACAATTATAGAACAAAATATATCATGCTTCAATTTCCTAGAATGCTATGTAGATTATGAAAAGTAACATGATTTGAATAACAAATTTAAATTTCAAAGGATATGTAACACAGTATATAGAATATTAAAAATAAAACAATAAATATACATAAATAAAGGTCTAAGAAGTTACGACCATATCAGTTGTAATGTACGGAAGTGAAAAATAGACTTTAACAAAAAGGAACAAGCAAAAAACAGAAAATGCAGTATTGAAATTTGAGAAAAACTGAAGACAGCACTTACAGAGATCAAATTCCAAATGAAAACATAAGAAAATAATTAAATTATTCAGTGATAAAATCTACAAATAATATTTCGGAATATGTATGATAAGACTTTCTTGTGTTAAATTCTAACGTACCTTGTTTACATGTTTCGACCTATTTATGGGTCATCCTCAGAATAATGCACATTAGAATTTAACACAAGAAAGTCTTATCATACATATTCCGAAGTGATACAGTGTTAAAAGTTGTGTAATCAAGATGTATACAAAAAATACTCTTAAACATCAGCCTGAGTAGCGCAGTCGGTATAGCACTGGCCTTCTATGCTCGAGGTTGTGGTTTCGATCTTAGCCCAGGTCGATGGCATTTAAGTGTGCTTAAATGCAACAGGCTCATGTCAGTAGATTTATTTGCATTTATATAACTGATTTAGAGTTTATTCATGTTTATGATAATGGTGATTAAGGTGGTGATGAATCATGGTACGTAAATTTCCAATCCAGTATTTGCCTTTTGTGACTGAGGGGAAACCATGAAAAACCCCAGTCAGATTGATTGGCCACGGGGTTTGAACCCAGGACTTCCCAAATGTGAGTCTCAAATGCTACTGCCTGAGCCAACACACTTGGTAATAATTTAGGAGATTTTATATAACTTCTTGAAATATATTACCTGATTTGTTTACAAATTTTATATTCAGGGTAAAATTTGAGAAAAACACATGGCAAAAACTAGTCAACTTTGTTTTATAACAATTTTACATCCTTTTATGCGAATTTCGTTATGTTGTGGTTTTGTTGCTATTGATGTCCTCATGTTTATATTTATTCGAGGGTATGTAAGTTTATTATTCACTTACAACTCTTTACAGAGGCAATTTCAACTAATATATATAGATCATATATACTCTTCCAGCAAGATTTGGCAATGTTGATTTATTATGTCATGAACCACCTTCGACTAGCCTCACTCAAGAACTTTGTATAAAATATAGTCTAATTTTTATGACGCATTTTAATCTTTGCTTGATGCCAGAGATTCTGAATCGTGACAACTGAACATTACACATACGAAAGTAACAAACATACTTGCTTACTTATAAATGGATTTTGGAGAACCCGGATTTTCACTGCCACCCTCACATAAGCCTGCCATCAGTCCCTATCCTGAGCAAGATTAATCCAGTCTCTAGCATCATATCCTACCTCCCTCAAATCCATTTTAATATTATCCTCCCATCTATACTGTTTTCGCTGTAAGAAAAATCCTAATGTAAACATAAGCACGTTGCTGTCATACCCGTGATTGGCTCCTAGTCGAAACACTCACATGACACAGGAAAATATAGTTCGTATTTGGAAACCATAATCTTGTATTATTTGAAAATAAAAAATTGAATTCTAGTTGTTAAATACGATGAAACATATAACTTCACTCATATGTAAAATGCTATGTAAAAGAAAAACTATTTTTATATATTATTATGTACAATGAACGTGGATGAATACCAACAGTAACACCGCGGTAGTCTGTTCTTGTAACAAGCTGGCGTCACTTGAGCTCGTATTTGTCATAGTATGGCTTCTGTATCCTCGGTGTGTGTGGTTATTAATCATAAGAGTGGAAACCCTCTCAAAAGCGGAAAAACAAATAGTCTTAAAGGTTTATAATAAGTTATGTGATAATTTAATTGCAGTAATTATAAAGTAAATGTTTCCTAAGCAAACAACTGCATAGTAGTGAGGTTAGGCCTACTGGATGAGTAACGGGAAATGTTTAACATGAGACAGAATGTACAACAGTAGGCGGAAACACGTACTGAGAATCTATGGCGCCAAACAGCGGCCAATGAAGCCTCACTTCAGTCACGTGCTATTGTTTACATTAGGATTTTTCTTACAGCGAAAAGATTATACGTCTTAGCCTGCCCAAAGGTCTTTTTCCCCTCAGGTCTCCCAACTAACGTCTGGATTTAATCTTTCTAATTATGTTAGGTTAAGAATACAATGTGTGCACCGTTTTGCTGTGGTCAATATACCCTTATTTAAAATAAAATCTATCTTCTTTATTAATAAATTGATGTCTTTTATTTTCAATTAATCTTATAATTCTGCAATATGGCTATATAATGTATTCAAAAATAGGTACATAAAACTGGAAAGCTTGCATTATGCTGTTGGTGGTGGGATGCAATGTTTTACAAATCTGTTAAAAAGTATATATATAACAAGAGGGAAAATACTTACCTTGTCCACATTGTCTCTCGTTTTGGCTGACGTTTCAACATATGGTACACCCCACTGTTGTGCTCTGGCATTTGACTCAGCAAGTGACACTTTCCGTTTCTCATCCAAATCACTTTTATTACCAACCAATAAGAATGGAATGTTTTCATCATTCTTCACACGAAGAATCTGATCTCTGCAACAAATAATTAGTGTGTAACTCAGGACCGTTTTTGGAAAACTTGCTAACTGCAAAATTTGCAAAATTGAGATTTTGATGGATTCGTTAACATAAGGCAGTCCTCTACATGATGTTCAAAGCGTCTTAGTAAAATTGGGTTATTTCTCTTCATTGTAGTGTGTCAAAGTGTGATCGTTTTTTCAAAACTTGCTTTCTGCTATAAGTGAGACATACAGCAAAACTTGCATACTATAGCGTTTTGTTTCTCCTGTAAAATTTAGTTTTTTCAGTTAGCAAGTTTTGCAAAAACGGTCCTCAATTATTATAAACACAGTGCATAATACTAATTTTACTGAAAAACTATGTAAAATCAGTAACTTGGTAGAAAATGTTGGTCAACATGGCTCACATTATCGAGGATTAGGTCGACCTGGTTGGCAAGTTGGTATAGCGCTGGCCTTCTATGCCCGAGGTTGCGGGTTCGATCCTGGGCCAAGACAATGGCATTTAAGTGTGCTTAAATGCGACAAGCTCATGTCAGTAGATTTACTGGCATGTAAAAGAACTCCTGCGGGACAAAATTTCAGCATCACCAGCAACGCTGATATAACCTCGGCAGTTGCGAGCGTCGTTAAATAAAACATAACATTTAATATATTCGAGGATTAGGGACAGGTTAGGTTTGATTTGTTCAGGCTTTTGTATGCCTACTAAAAGCATATATATATGCAAGGTATACCAAAAACTTCAACCTAACTGTCACTGATCGTAGATGATGTCATTGATGTCCATCATACTGACCAACATTTTCTACTGAATTGCCATAAAATCTAAAGTCCATGCAAAATATTACACACATTTTATCATCCAGTAATTCACTCACTGGTATAGAAGAGCCATTTATTATTACACAATTGAAGACCAGTACAGGTCAAAATATGTTATTATAACTGGCATTTATATATATTGTAACTTTTATTACAAAACAATAATGTAATTTTATTGTAACACCAATAATAGTCACTTTCTACAATTTAATTCTACTCCCGTCAACAATGGGATTTCCACTCCACACAGTAACACAGACGACAATGGCAATTTACTTGGATTATTGAGAACAACAATGAACTGTTAATCTTAACTAATGTTCACAAAGCACTATTTACAAAACAGAACTGTCATTTCTCTGTTCACAGTTAGTTTGCCTTGGCTAGTTCTTCTAGCTCAGTCACTCGAGTTCACAGTATCTCGAACCCCAGACCTTCAGAGATAGTCCACTTAACTTCGAACTCAGGTCCCCCAACTGCGGTCCATTGCACTCGAACTCAGGGCTTCGGATGCTCACACAGTTGAGGACACACTCAAGTCGACGGTCTCGAAGCTGGCTTCACTGCTACACAAGACTGGCTGGCTTGCTGTCCGATTACAACAACACTGCTCAAGTTCACTCGCGTGTCGTAATTTATAACCAAACCATAGCTACGAGAATGTACGATTTCGCGAACAATCTTCAGATACCGAGAGGATGACGCCTATCCAGACTTCTCTGGACTTCTCCCCTCAGTCACCAGCTGCTTACTTCCCCCTCACCCTTCGTCGCGTCCGCGCCTCCACCTCACGCCCACTCTTACGTCTGTCCCCTCCAGACCCGAGAGGCTGCAACCTTCTTCACCGCGTTTTCTCTTGCGCCCCCGACCTCTGTGGGACGCGATCGACTCCCGACTGTCACAATATTTAAGTTAGGAATAGTGGTTTAAGTATTTACATAGATTAATTTATCAAACCACGAATTAATAGGTTTGTTCCAGCAAGCAATTCAGAACGTGTCCCAAATACCGAATTTCTTTTGACGCATGCGCCAGTTGTGTAAGGTGTCAGAACTAGTTTGGGATTTTACGTTGTTGGAACGTTTCTTGAACTATTCTTTCACGGCCTTTGAAGTTTCGGTTAAACAAGCGTTGAGGGACTTCCGCCGATTTTGGAATAGACACCGACCCACTTAGGTTAATTTCAATTAAGAAACACGCCAAACGAATTATCTTTGCACCAAAAATGGATGCTCCCTGGACCAAATTATCGTATTTTATAATTATTTCAATGCAACAAAAGTCAGAAGTCTTGCTAAAATCGGCGGAAGTCCCTCAACGCTCGTTTCACCGAAGTTTCTTCTCATATTAAAATTATTTTCATCTTCCGAACCTAATTCGTCATAATATATATCACTATCACCTTCCAAATCACTCATGGTCGACTATTTTTTTTTTTTATTTTAACCTGCCCAGTCTTGAAGCATTTTAAACGTAACTTCAGATTAAACCCTCTGCGCATGCGTCAACAGTTCAGAATCCCCAGTTCTGCTCTTAATCGAGAACCAATTTCACTCGTTCTGAAGCACGTTGGAACAGGGAACTAGGAGTTCAGTATTAGTTCGGAATCAGTTCCAGTCTTGTAGAAATGCACATTGAGCCACTGTGCATGAATCGATTTCGAACCCTGCTGGAACAAACCTAATGTAAAACATGAAGCACAGAATGCCACATTAAATTAAGAATACTTGAGTTACTAAAGTCTTGACACTAAAAAATGAATAATACAGGAATTCTTAAGTTAAACTGGAAAGCCAAGGAAAAAACAGTAAAACTTACGTGACCTCCACTGTAATTAAGAAAATGAATTAACATATGTCATTTTTGCTTTAAAGTTAACAGCACTATAGCCCTTGGAAGCATACATGCCGCTAATTACATCGAGGGAAAATATTTTATATTTATTACCTATTGCTGTTGTTAACCAATGTCGAGTTCTTGGCAATAAAGCCATTAACTCTGTTGCTCTCCAAAATAGAAGATGTATTTATTACTTTAATTCACGGTAAAACACTACTTTTTACCGATTCATTTGTAATGTGCTTTTGGTACAAGGAAAATACCAGTGTATAACGCAAAAATGGCCTAAGAATCGCCTTATATTGTACATTTTACTGGATCAATTCGATCTTCTTTGCTATACTATTAAAACTTGCAACCTTACGTAAACCAATGTAAGATACAATTTGTAAAATAAGTTATTTAATTCGTGTTAAGTATTGAGAATTTACCAGTACTCTCAATTCGAAGTTTTTTTTTTTAGTAGGTTATTTTACAACGCTTTATCAACAGCTCAGGTTATTTAGCATCTGAATGAAATGAAGGTAATAATGCCAATGAAATGAGTCCGGGGTCCAGCACCGAAAGTTACCCAGCACTTGCTCATATTGGGTTGAGGGAAAACCCCAGAAAAACCCTCAACCAGGTAACTTGCCCCGACCGGGAATCGAACCCGGGCCACCTGGGTTCGCGGCCAGACGCGCTAGCCATTACTCCAAAGGTGTGGACTTGAAGTTATTATATGTAGCTAATCGGCGATGTATGCAATGGAGGGGGAAAGGAACTGGCCACCCTACCCCATTATCTCCTGGCGTAGTTGCCTCACTTGTGAGTTTCAGACCTGTCTTTGGACAATTGACTAAACAACAACAACCAAACAACTTATGCAGTAATAACAAGAATTCATATCGACCCTCTAGACTTTTTTTAACAACACATTTCAAAATAAAATAAAACTAAATTGTATTTATAACTGCGAATTACATAATTATAGATAAGATACAGAATATAACAATTCAAAAGTCGAATGGTCCATAGCCTTATGAATTTAACAACACACCCATTGATATCCTTCTCAAGATGTGAAAATTGAAAAGTTAAGTCTTACATGTCGAGAAAAACCAGCGACTTAGCTAACATTAGAAGTATAGGCTACTAATCAACATCTAACTTGAAATATTATGGTGTAAGTTGAATATGATATATTTTGAATATTACCTTGACGAAATTAATGAGATTAGGCCTAATTAAAAAAATCGTTATGTTCAATTACATATAAAAACTTGCTAAAATCTTACGTACCATATCGCTCATGTAAACCATAATGTTCTGGGGAACTTTATCACTATCCTATCAAGTGCATAAAGCCTCATTATTGAAATCGCAGAAATCTGTCTCATATAATCAGTTGTACTTCCAATCACTTATAATATACTGTAGGTAAATATATTATCCTATAAGCAATAAGCCTAAGCATAACATGTAAAACAATTTTTACGTAATTTATTCCAAACAGCAATGAAAATAATGCAGTCTTCTCACCTAAACTCTTGAGTCGCCTGGAAACTTTCATCTTCTGTGATTGAAAACACACAAAGGAATCCTTCCCCACTTCGGAAATAGTTGTCCCTATGAAAAAATAACATCACGTAAACATAATATACCGGTATTCGCATGCACTTTAAATACACATTGACAAACATTAACACACACCTAATAGCAGCATAATCTTCCTGTCCTGCTGTATCTAGAATATCAATCTGTACTTCTTCACCATCCAAAACCACTTTTTTACGATATGAATCTGCTTTTGTAGGTTCATAATCTTCAACGAACTGAAAATGACAGAAACTACATTAGAATGTACTCTTACATTTGAGTAGTTGAACTAGGTGTATTTCTGAACTTATCTAACCTCATCATACATAAACTGAAGTGTCAGGGCTGATTTTCCAACACCGCCACTCCCCACCATAATAACTTTGTGAAGTGCAGGTTGTTGATTCGGTTTTTTCGACATGATGTCACCTATGGATATGTTCAATCCTAATGATAAATGCTGAAAAATAAAAGTGACAGATGAGATGAAGTCAACTATGTTGTTTTACTAAAAAAAACGTTATCAAACACATTTAAATATGGGTCACTACAACAATTATACCCACTGGTTAAAAAATATACCAGTGTTTACGAATATATCTGACTAGGTCACATAATTCTCACACAGCACTATGCTTCATACCGGTAGTAGGCAATGTTCTTTGATCCAGTTCTTCACGCTCGAGGAAGTTGTAAAGATTCAACGGTCACGTATTCATATGTTAAATTTGGAATCTGAAAAAAAGTATATGTAACAGTACTATACTTCTATGAAATTTTTCCAAGTAACTGGAAACTCAACACATTACAGTTATACTACAACATTAATCACAATTTAAGAGGCGTTGTCTGCTTCCAACCAAAGCCAACACCATTGAGTCGTTGACCTTTCTAATTGTTTTCAAATTAATGTAGTTACAATTCAAACCGTCACTTTACCATTATATATATTGCATGCCTAGTACTTTAAAGTATCTCTTAAATATCAATTTAATAACTATGATTTAGAAAATTTACCTCTGGAACTGAATTATTATTTTTGGTTTGAGGTTGACTAATCATTAGTCCATGGCAGTGTCGCCAATGTAAGTATGTCAATTAAGTAAATTTCTGTTTCTTGGCTCGTAAAGAATTTAAAAAAACAATAGTGTAATAGGAACAAAAATTATAAATTCGTATATAATAATCTCCACTTATTTATTGTGCAGGCCGGAATAATATGTCAACATGAATTGTTATGATTGCTTGATCTTGGTGACACTGTTCCTGACGCAATGTAGCCTTTCCTTTTTCCTGCCTAGTTTACAAGAAATCACGGTAGATTGCGTCAAATACGTGAGATGGTTGCAACCAATGAAGTGCGTTGGTTGATAAAATACACTCTATTGGTTGACAGAAAGGTTATGTTTATTTCGTTTGATTCGAAGCTCAAGAAATTGAGATCGTATAATAAGAATTTTAAAATTTCAATTATGTTGAGTGTACAATGCAAATTCTACATGATAATTTATATTTTATTCATTATTTCAGGAGTTTACATATAGTATCTTATAACTATGAGTGGAGTAAGACTAGAGGTCCAATGGTCTCCAGTTCATCCTGATAAGTTCATTACATGGGGAACAGATATATATCTGTATGAAGTGGCATCTCTGAAAGATTCTCCAAAATTACCATGTAAGGCAAAATATTATTTTCATATTGATGTCCAATGTGAAATGCGTCGAGATAATGAACATTTTCTCTTTCCAGTAAGTTCGAAGGTGTCTGACACAACAGCCGCAAATTTGTTGGCAACAAATTCAAATCATCGTTATGTAAAATGTATAGACATTTACCCGCAACCAGAACCTGATATTCTACTCGCTCTTGGTCAAGCTAATGGAAAAGTTGTTCTCACAACATTTGGTCCTACAGCATTTGATGCCCTCGGTCTCACAGGAAAGGAATTAGGTAATCAGAAAATAATACAAACTTGAATACAGGTACACCACTTTGTAACACGAAATGTGCAATAAAATCCTATTTTATTCATTATATTGTTACGTATTATGTCCACCGTTCATGTAGGTGTCACATATTTTGTCATTTATGCACACTGAATTGTTAACCGCTTGATACTATTTAATAGGAGTTACAAAATCTGCAGTCAGAGCCCGTTCTAATAACGGTAGGCGCAACAATAGTAGGAACATCAGTAGTAGTAGTAGTAGTATTTAGTATTTATTTATTTAACCTGGTAGAGATAAGGCCGCCAGGCCTTCTCTGCCCCTTTACCAGGGGATTACAACTATAGTTTGAACAATAAAATTACAATTAATATTAAATTTACAATTACAATTACAATAAAAATTAAAGTACGACAAGATTACCTGATTAAATGAAAGCTAGACATTTTATCATAGAAGTTAAGAACAAGAATATTTTTGTATTTACTGAATTACAAATTGAACCTACAATAACAAACTTCTATAGTGATGAAATTACCGGATATTGAAATATTTTGTGATAGGTTAAGAGAACTATTTACAAGAAACCATGTCTGAACGAGTCTCAATTACTGACCAAGTGCCTAGTAAGTTTGCATTTGAATTCAAGTTTATTTCGACAGTCCCTGAAGCTAGCAGGTAACGAATTCCAGAGTCTTGGCAGGGCTATTGTGAAAGAGGATGAGTATGAGGAGGTGCGATGGGATGGTATTGTTAGTATTGTTTCATGGCGAGAGCGTGTGTTCAGATTGTGGTGTAGTAGTAGGGCGTTTGATGAGGGAATAGCCAAGTGATAGGTAGCGAAGATTTGATAGATAGCCTTAGTATCTGTAACAAGGTTAGAAGGGTTTGATGATGGGATAGCTAAATGACATGTAGACTGAAGTCTGTGACAGGTTCAGTGTTTGCTTCAACTTTAGAGGGTGTTTGATGAAGGAATAGCCAAGTGACAGGTAGGCCAAGGTAGCCCTACTGTCTGTAACAAGTCCTTAAACATCTAAAAGCTCTCCATAAAACAATTGCCTTTCAATGGATTTCATCCAATGTTGGATTAGAAGGCAATGAAAAAGTTGACAAGTAGGCACATCAATCAGCCCACACTCTATCCCAGTAGAGGCATTCGAAAAATAGTGTCAAGACATCTTGGAATGGGACAAAAAAGAGACTGCAAAGCAATCAAAGCTCAAAAAGTGGACAAATATACAAGAAGGTCAGAAAAAACAAGAGAAAACTTAGAAAGGAAGCAGTAACAAGTTTTAGCCTAAAGACAGGGCATGACAGTCCTGCTCCACACCAGATGCAAATAGTCATCTACCAAAACGGTGAGACGGTGTCGGGTGGAGTTCCCGGGTAGCTCAGTTGGTAAGAACGCTGGTATGTTCAACCCGAGGTCCCGGGATCGATACCCAGCCCCGGAACAATTTTTCTCTAGAAATTATTCAAATCTGCTTTACAGGAAGCTTTACCTGAAAGACTAGATTTGCATAATATATACGTCATGTGTACGTTAACAGAAAATCACAATTCCAAGTCACACAGAGATTGTGTGCACTCGATGTGGGTCTCTGGCGTTTCGTCAGCCCACGCGAGTTGTGTGGATATAAAGGGAAAAGTTGAGACGGTGTCGGGTGGAGTTCCTGGGTAGCTCAGTTGGTAAGAGCGCTGGTATGTTCAACCAGAGGTCCCGGGATCGATACCCGGCCCCGGAACAATTTTTCCCTAGAAATTATTCAAATCTGCTTTACAGGAAGCTTTACCTGAAAGACTAGATTTGCATAATATATACGTCATGTGTACGTTAACAAAAACCACAATTCCAAGTCACACAGAGATTTTGTGCACTCAATGTGGGTCTCTGGCGTTTCGTCAGCCCACACGAGTTGTGTGGATATAAAGGAAAAAGTTGAGACGGTGTCTGGTGGAGTTTCCGGGTAGCTCAGTTGGTAAGAGCGCTGGTATGTTCAACCAGAGGTCCTGGGATCGATACCCGGCCCCGGAACAATTTTTCCCTAGAAATTATTCAGTCATCTACCAGTTCAATAAATGCACCATCTGCTGCAAAATAAACCCAATCATGGACGAAAATCACCTCCTTCACTGCTTGGTCCTGGAACATCATCAACGTAAAGGAAATTTAGCAAACCTATATTGGGTGTTATTGTATGGAGGGGAAAATTTAGTTACAGCTAACAGTACAATACTACAGGAGCTAGAAGCAACACAGAACCTAGCTGTGAAAATCATTACAGGCGGTTAAATCCACCCCCTATTAAAGCCATGCAAATACTAGTCAAAAATAACCCGTTCAAACAAGAAATCCAAAGACAACGATGATACAATATGAGAAACTGATAAGGATGCCCCAAAATGACTTCTGGTCAAAATATCGGACAACACAAAGAAACCTCAAAACACAAGCAGGATATGCCCAGTATATAAAAACACTAAGGCCAAAAGAACTTGAAGTCAAACCAGAGAAACTGCTGCATCCAAGATCACCATTGAGTTACCATGATATCCCATATAGGACAGAACTGATCCAAAATATAAAGAAATCTAAAGGACTGCCGGAACAGTTAAAATTAGCAGCACTGGGATTTACCTATACACTATACCTACACTGATGGCTGAGTGCCTAATAAAAGTGAAGGTGCTGGAGCTGGAATACACTGCAAACTCTTCAACTTACGTGTTTGTGCAGGACTCAGCTGAACACATTTCGATGGTTAATTGATAGCTATAGATATGGTACTTACTCAGCTCCTTTATAGAATAACTGAATTCGAGAAAGCAGTTATACGTAGTGATCATCAGCGGCTATTAGCAAAATACAGTGCTCTTCCCAACAAATGATTGCAGGAAATACAAAACAAACTTAAAAGGCTGCTGACACTTGAGGTAATGAAATGGCAATTACCTAACAAAAAAAGGCACAAAAATCTAACAGGTATCACAGCATGAAATGCTCTACCAGTCAGCAGAAATAATAATCAACAGAAAGATCAAAGAAGAAGTAAAAGAACAAAATGAAACTGCAAGTAATAAGTCTTGGTCTATCCAAAATAACAAATATTCAGTACCCGATTCACCCAGACAAGAAGCAGTGGCGATGTTTCGTATTATAACAGGACATGACTGCTTGGCAGCTAACCTACACAGGATTTCCATATATCCATCACCAAGTGTATCCTATGCAACGAGGAAAACTCAGTAATGACAGCAGATCACCTTCACACATGTCCAGCATTAGCTGCATTAGAGTTGACTTCAGCATCAAAATTATATTGGGAACTGAGAAGGAGAATGGAGTTCATCCAAGTTCTTGGGTGTTAGCCTACTACTACTGCTGCTACTACTACTGCTGCTACTGTTACTGCTACTGCTACTACTACTGCTACTGTTACTACTACTACTACTGTTACTGCTACTACTACTGCTACTACTGCTACTGCTACTACTGTTACTGCTACTACTACTGTTACTGCTACTACTACTGCTGCTGCTACTGCTACTACTGCTACTGTTACTACTACTACTACTGTTACTGCTACTACTACTACTACTACTGTTACTGCTACTGCTACTACTACTGCTACTGTTACTACTACTACTACTGTTACTGCTACTACTACTGCTACTGCTACTACTGCTACTGCTACTACTGTTACTACTACTACTACTGCTACTGTTACTACTACTACTGCTACTGTTACTACTACTACTACTACTACTACTACTGCTGTTACTGCTACTGTCACTGCTACTACTACTACTACTACTGCTACTACTACTGTTACTGCTACTGTTACTGCTACTACTACTACTACTGCTACTACTACTGTTACTGCTACTGCTACTACTACTGCTACTGTTACTACTACTACTACTGTTACTGCTACTACTACTGCTACTGCTACTACTGCTACTGCTACTACTGTTACTACTGTTACTGCTACTACTACTGCTACTACTACTACTGCTGTTACTGCTACTGTTACTGCTACTACTACTACTACTGCTACTACTACTGTTACTGCTACTGCTACTACTACTGCTACTGTTACTACTACTGTTACTGCTACTACTACTGCTACTGCTACTACTGCTACTACTGTTACTACTGTTACTGCTACTACTACTGCTACTGTTACTACTACTACTGCTACTGTTACTACTACTACTACTACTGCTGTTACTGCTACTGTTACTGCTACTACTACTACTACTGCTACTACTACTGTTACTGCTACTGCTACTACTACTGCTACTGTTACTACTACTACTATTGTTACTGCTACTACTACTGCTACTGCTACTACTGTTACTACTGTTACTGCTACTACTACTGCTACTGTTACTACTACTACTGCTACTGTTACTACTACTACTGCTACTGTTACTACTACTACTACTACTACTACTGTTACTACTACTGCTGTTACTGCTACTACTACTACTACTACTACTGTTACTACTACTACTACTACTACTACTACTACTACTGTTACTACTACTACTGTTACTGCTACTACTACTACTGCTACTGTTACTACTACTACTGCTACTGTTACTACTACTACTACTACTGCTGTTACTGCTACTGTTACTGCTACTACTACTACTACTACTACTACTGCTACTACTACTGTTACTGCTACTGTTACTACTACTGTTACTGCTACTACTACTACTACTACTACTGCTACTACTACTACTGCTACTGCTACTGTTACTGCTACTGTTACTACTACTACTACTACTACTACTACTGCTACTGTTACTACTACTGTTACTGCTACTGCCACTGCCACTGCCACCGCAACCATGACCAGCATATTGGGAAGCCAGAGAAAAGATGATGGGATAATTGCCCATATTGCCATAGGAACAACAGAGTGCCATCTATCATTTTATAGATCATTTAAATGATTTTGTTATGTGTACTAAGTGTACCTGTATTCAACTTTCATCTAGAATGTAGAATGGTAATCTTCGAAGAAAGGTCACTCTTCCTTTCTCACCAAACCTAATCTGACTTCTTTTAGGTTAGATGTGTTGAGGAATAGAGAGTAACCTTTCCTTGGAAATTACCAGTTTATAATTTAAAATAACTTATTTTTAAGAAATACTGCTATATTTCCTATTACTTTTATTGTTGTAACAGGTTCTTCTAAAACTATGGCTGGATGTGGTCTCTCTAGTATTTTGGTATTTGTTTTAATTTAATTATGTGGTCATCCTTAATTAAGGCCAGACGATTTATTTCTCTCTCTCTCTCTTAACAATGCTCACAACTGCTGAGGTTATATCAGCATTGCCGGTGTGCCAGAATTTTGCCCCACAGGAGTTCTTTTACATGCCAGTAAATCTACTGACATAAATCTGTTGCATTTAAGCACACTTGACCTGTTTCTGGTAAGCTGTGGTAATTCAGATGTATGTTTTGGGATGTTCTTGTGTTATACTCATGACAGGTTGAATTTGTTATAAAGGATTTTATGTTTTGATGAATAAAACATACTATTTCTAAAATATGTACGCAGGGAACAGGTATGATTTCACCTACAGAAAAGTAATCTTTTACCAAAAGAAATACATATCTTTTCTTTTTCAATTTGCCTTATTCCACTGTTACATTAATTTTACGGATCAAAATCACTTAAGATCTATATTTACGAGAAAATTTCGTAATAAATAATTCCTCATAGGCTATAATGAGACATAGAATAGTAATATGCATTACAAGAGTGGTATGTTGAAGTTTTCATGTTCGAGGAAAAGTTTGAAAAAGGGAAACGTAATTGAGCTTTTTTAATTTCCGAGAATTGAAAGAAAACATACCGCTCGTGTATCGTACATTATTTTGTGCGAAGATCATTTATTACATACCTGAAAGAGGAATTTCTAATTAGTTGCAATGAAATCTCCATCTTGGTTTCTGTTCAATGACGGCAAATTTGTAAAACAAAAATATCTATCTTCAACATTGTTGCTTTAAAATGTTTTCTGTGTTTACTATACTCCAGCAAGCTGTGATATACATCTGTCTTTTTTTTTTCCCCAGTCCATAAATGCGAACTTAAAACAAACGATAAGGTTATGTAATGATTTATTTTTCATTTTAATATTTTAACAATATTATTTATGTAACATATTGCAGTAATAACATCGGCATCTGGAATCTTGTTGATTTTTTCATGGCTTCCTTAATGTTACTTGCATCACGAATCCAGTAACTTTAGTGGAGTTGTAGAGTTTACTTAATTTTTGCAAACATTTAAAAACAATAATTAACAGTGCAATTTATTTATTTATTTATTTATTATTATTTTTTGCTAATAATTGTAACATAAATTATAAAATATACAGAGAAATTTTAGCTCGCCCCTTAAAGAGTAGAACTTGTTCTCAGTGGCGGATTCCTGAATTGAAATTAATAATTATACAATACAATTATAATTAATAATTATACAATACAATTTGCAATTAGAGTATATAAATTTAAATTTACAATTTTTCAATTTTTATAAAATCCATACATAACTTTTTAAATTTAATACTAGAACTATTAGAATTGACAAGATTATGATATTTAAATATAAGTTTGTTATATATTCTTGGGCCTAAATTACTACTATGATTAAATACTGTAACAGTGTTGCATTTTGGTTCAAACAATCTTAAAGAATTCATACCTTTTGGTTCATAACTATGAGAATACAATTCAAAATTATTTCGATTTTTATGTATGAATTTTATTAATACAATATAATAAATTTGTCTTACGTTAAGTACATTAAAGTCTAGAAAGAAATTTTGAGATGGAAAATCAATAGGTTTATGAAGACATATTTTAATTATTTTCTTCTGTAATAAATAAAGTGGATTAAAATTGGATTTAGGTGAAATTGCAGTGGTAAGTTTCCAATTTATAATTATTACTATATTGAACGTCTCTAAAAATAATATGTTAGAAGCCTAAAGCAGTAAAATCAATATGTCACTTAAGCGGTAAGAAGAGGAAAATTGTTATGTGTGTTAGATTGCGAATACTGAATGTGGAATTTTAGACTTACCGCGGATTGGTTTTGTGCGGAAGCCAAGCAAATACACACGATCTCGCACAAAAGTAACAATAAGTTACAGATGTGTTGTGATTTTTATTTTCTTTTATGAAAGTGTATTTGTGTTTGATTTTTATAATTAATTGCAGTGCCAAGACATGCAAGGCAATGCAACACTGTGCAGTGGAACCCGGTGGATTCAAATCTATTAGCTGCAGGCCTTGATAAGTATAGAGCCGAACATTCTGTTATACTGTGGGATGTGTTGAAGTGCCCTCTACATGGCGATGGAAGGAACGCGCCCAGTGTCTCCCTTCAACATCATGCTGCATCACCAGGAGCTGAATTAGCACGGCCTTTGGCTGAATTTGGCCTATCAGAAACCACGCATTCACTTGCCTGGTTTAACTCTCAGCCCAGAAGCTTGGTCATCGGTATGAACAACAAGCATTTGAAGCTTGTTGACTTCCGAGGTAAGCCTGAAAATTATATGTTGATTAGATTAATGAAGTACACATTTCAATCTTAAAAATTAGAGAAAAATAATTTTTAAGACGTCATTTAACTTAGGTGGGCATCAGTGGCGGCTCCTGCATATTTCTTAAGAGGAGGAAAGAAGTTAACAGCACAAAATGACACCTTTTTGAATGAAACATGCTACAAATTAGCCTACATGCATACATGTAAGACTAGGTAGTGTTGGGGTTGGCCTTCCATTCTGTATAGCAATAATCTGTTCTTGTAAACTGAGTTTCCTAAATTGTCCAAAATATATTATATTTTCACTTCCATTCACTGTTGAATAATTGCGCAAATTAACAATTACAAGGAAATTCACAACCTCGTAGCATTTTTCGAGCACACTACAGCATCATACATGTTGGAAGAGACTAGCTACTAACTCGTAACCGGAACTGTTTTACGGAAATGAAAATGGGAATGGGAAATAATCTGAGGAAAGCGAGAACACTGCACCCACCCACGTGGTCTGTGTTGCCACATCTACATTTTACAAGTTCAGTATCACATGCTTTTGAAGAATGACAGTTCTTGTAAAGTCATACTATCATTATTGTTCAAAGCTGCCGGTGGCCAATTAGTTTTTTATGTTAAAAGTGATGTAGTTTGGAGTACCTACTTTCAATTTCAAATATATTTGTACAAAACTGACAACTTGGCTGTTGCTCTGTCTAGTAAACAATGAATAGAAGTGAATTTCAAGGGCCAACTACGTAAAACTACTTCCGCTTTGTTTTACATAAACCCGACTTTAACTTTCAAATATCCACGAAAGTTTCAAACCATGAATAGTAGCCTATATAAAGTGCAATGAATAATATTTTTGATTTATAATTTTAAAAAAAGTTTACATGGTGTCTTTCATAGCGTTGCGTTAAAACTGTTTTTGTTGTGCCTCCTCCTAGATGTGTTATAGTCCGGTTGAATGCAGCATCATTAGATGGCAGCGGTAGCGAGCTTGCTGCACGACCAGTCGGTTTCTATTTCCCGCCCATGCGCTGATTCAGAGGAGGATCTCCTCCCTCTCCGTTCATTTACTTGCTTTAAAACTCTGCTTCTTTCTCTGGCCGCTACTGCGCTGTTGTCTATGTGTATTAACTGCAGTAGAGGAGGAATGGAGTGCCTTTCCTCCACACAGATAATCTCGCATCTTTCTCACAGTTTTCTACAGCACATGAGCACGCGTCGTTTAAAACTTGATCAACCGAGTTTTTGTTATAGCTGTGAACTTAAAAATTATCGAATCTTCCTCGAATTTCAAGGCACATATTTTATTTGGTATTTACTTTCAAAAGAAGAAAATGTGAGGAGGATGTTCCTCCCTTCCCTCCCCCGAGGAACCGCCACTGGTAGGCATGTATCTAATGCTCTTGATTTAACACTCGAGTTATTTTCTCTCTTGCTTCCCAGTGTTTTGATGTAAGAATTGTATTTCTTTAAGTGCTTCTCAGTGTGTTCAATGATTCATATCCATTTTTTCTTCTTCTTGAGAACACGATACACAATTTAACTTATTAAGTGAAAAGAAATCTCGCGACAGGTAATTGATAGATGTGTCACATCAAACCACACCATCCTGGAAGAAGAATAAAGCAAATTTCCATTCCTCCTTTTCTCTCTCAGTTTTATCAAATTATCAATAATTGCACACAGAACTGCCCAAAGGTATTATTTCAGTAGGAGCAAAATACTTGCTTAATATACTGTACATACTTACAAATGGGTTTTAGAGAATCCGGAGGTTCATTGCCACTCTCACTTAAATTCGCCATTGGTCCCTATCCTGAGCAAGTCATTTGACCTCTTGCACTCCAATATTTTTCAAAGATATTATCATGGTCAGCCACTGAAGCACAGATTTTGAGGTGTTCCGAATCCATTTCTTGGTTTGAGTTGCACAATGGGCAGTTAGGGGACTGATATATTCCAATTCTATGCAGATGCTTGGCCAAACAATCATGGCCTGTTGCCAATCTACTTGCAGCTACAGACGATTTTCGTGGTAAATTGGGAATTAACTGTGGATTATGATGCAGAGAGTTCCGTTTTTTCCCTTGAGATTGTGTTATCAAATTTTGTTTGTTGAAGTCTAAATATGTAGATTTAATAAATCTTTTCACAGAGTAATATGTAGATTTAGTAACAGGTCTGTAAGTAGCAGTGCTGCCCTTCTTTGCTAAAGCATCCGCATTCTCGTTTCCCAGGATTCCGCAATGGGATTGTATCCATTGGAATACAATTCTTTTATTGAGTGATATTAATTGAGAGAGCATTTTAGTTATTTCTACTGTTTGAGATGAAGGTGTGTGTTTAGAGACTATTGATAGAATAGCTGCTTTGGAGTCTGACAATATAACTGCATTCTTAAATTTATTGATGTGGCATAGAAGATTCCTGAGACATTCACTTATTGCAACGATTTCACTATCAAAACTTGTTGTTCCATATCCAAGAGATCTATAAAGTGAGAAGAGACAGCACGTAACACCTGCACCGGCACCGTCGATGTATAAATGTAGCCAGTTTTGTGGAGGGTACCTAATATTAATTGTCTCTAAAGATAATTGTTTCGTTATTTCAGTGTTTACTTCTGATTTCAGTATTTCTTCTGTTAAATTTAGATTATATTCTATATTTAATAGAGTTAAAAGGTTTGGTTTAATTTGTAAGAAAAAATTGTTGAGAATGTTTCACGCTTCGTATGCAATTGTTAATTGATAGATCTTTATTTACTTTTTTTCTGTAATCATGTTTATGTTCTTGTGTTATTAAGGCATCATGAAGCATGTTGATTCTGCACCAATCCCACAAAGAGCTTCCACTTTGTTCTGCCCATTGCTAGGTCATCCCAATTACCCACCTCGGCAGTTGCGAGCGTCGTTAAATAAACCGTAATAATTATTATTAACATCTCTCTTCATGCATTCTTTTGTGATCTCATCCTGCCATCTGTTCCTTGGTCTTCCTGCAGGTCTTTTGCTTTTGAATGTTCCAAAGTAACCCTTCTGTGTCCTCCATGCTCGCCACATGCCCTGCCAACGGTAATCTTTTTGCAATTACTAAGTTTGTGATTGGAGATCTATTATTATTCATGGATATCATTGTTACTTTTAATTTTCCACTTATTTTCAGAGAAGTCGAAGACTAGACCAAAAAACTTATAACATTTTGTTTTCAGATAGGTACAGTATTGTCATAATGTGCTTGTGTTATATAATCTTGAACTGCTAAATTTTGTTCACAGATTCTATTAAGGTTTCAAATTCAACGCCAACGAAAGCAGTATATGGACTAGTAGTGGATCCAAATAATGATCATCAGCTAGCATCATTTGTAGAAAATCAAATATCTGTGTGGGACACAAGAAACTTCGAAAAACCAGTTCTTACTCTCAGTCAGAGCAGACCAGTTACTAAAGTTCTGTGGTGTCCAACAAGGTACAGTTCTCAGGAAAATAGTATTTATTACTATGATATACTTTTATCCCTCAGATTGAGGTTCTGGCTGATATGTAGTGTATTGTCGGACCATCGGATCTATGCCCCTTCAGTGCTGTCGTCGTTCTTGGAAAAGTTAAAGCCTCTACTCACCCCATTCCACCCGTTTCTCTCCCACTACGTCAAACAGCAGGCCACGAACCTTGCCGAATAGGGATGTTGCCAAACTTCCGTCAAACAGTGTCATGTCTCTTGAATATTGCTTATAACACTGTAAGGTTAATTATTACTTATTCATAATTTAATTTAAGTAGGCCTAATGAAGCTGATTGACTTATGCAAAATGCTATTACGTGCTTAATAATATTTCTTTCACACTCCGTGCTACAGTAGTCATGTTGAGTTGACAACACTGGACTGCAAGTGCAAATAAACTGTCCCGCAAGAAGGCTCAAAATTGTGAGTAGTGGGGGAGAGAAAGAGAGAGGGATAGAAAAGAGAGAAATAGGAATACAGGGAGAGAAATGAATTGCCGAGGCTGAGAAGGAATTAAGGTTCAGTTCGCATATCTTACGGGGGCACATAAATTTCACTATACTTTCAAATATCTTTATTTATGTATGAAATATTGTAGTCAGGGTTGGCAAAAACCCTGTTCTTTTTTTTTTTCAAAAACCATCTGCCCACTGGAGTTTCTCGGGTTTCAAAAAAAAATTACCATTCTTATTCATGTGAAAATGTTAGTAACAATTAATTTTAGTTTTTAGATAAACATTTTTTGTGTGTGTGTGTGTGCGTGCGTGCGTGTTTTTTTTACCACTTTTAAATTTTATAGGCCTACCCAAACTCAAAGTAAGTTTAAATTTAAATAATCCTATTTCACAGTAAGGGAAGTCCACTGAGAACTGAATCTGGGAGTTCCTTCGAGGGAATTCCCATTCAATTTACTCCAGGGAATTTACCTGACTACCTCTGTGCAAGTAGGATTTGTGACTTGTAGTTAGTGGTTAGTGACAATGTCGATATTCAAATTTAGTGTTTGACTTTGCCTATATATGTCAAATAAAAATCTATTACTTTTTTTTTTTTTACAAACTTGTTTGAAATATCTGTTATTCCATTAATATGATTTAATTATTACATTGACTAGTACTTTGTAAATTCTAAGAATTTTTGATGGATTGTTCAAGTAAATATTAAACAAATAATAATTTTTTTAGGCATTTTAATAAATGCTTGCATACTTACTTACTTACAAATGCCTTTTAAGGAACCTGCATGTTCATTGCCGCCCTCACATAAGCCCGCCATTGGTCCCTATCCTGAGCAAGATTAATCCAGTTTCTATCATCATATTCCACCTCCCTCAAATCCATTTTAATATTATCCTCCCATCTACGTCTCGGCCTCCCCAAAGGTCTTTTTCCCTCCAGCATCCCAACTAACACTATGTATGCGTTTCTGGATTTGCCCATACGTGCTACATGCCCTGCTCATCTCAAATGTCTGGATTTAATGTTCCTAATTATGTCAGGTGAAGAATAAATGCTTACAATAATAAATTTAATTTGGTACCGATATACTACATTAGATAGGCACCTTCTTAATAATGATTTGCACAGTATAAAATAATAAAAATGATTGGAATTGAGGGGTTTGCCGGAAAAAGGGTGTATACGTCAATATGGCGAATTCAGATACATGCAATCTAAGATTTTAAAACGCACCTGAATAAAATGTTATAGACGCACGCAGCCCTGTCCTGCAGGTATGTACAGTACAATCAAAACAAAATTTCGCTACTATAATTATTCACTACATTTTAAACCTTTTCCCGAAGAAGGGCGTATAGGTCTACCCGCCTTTCTTCCGGCAAAGCCCTCAATTTTTAATAAAGAAAAATTTTATATCACTTGCAACTTTATTCGAATTCTTTTTTTTTTTATGTAAATTTAAAAAATCCCACTCTCAGTCAAAACCCACAGATTTTTTCAGGCTGATTTTACCCGAAAAAACTCACTGGGTTTTTCAGGTCGGGGAAAAGCATGTCAACCCTGATTGTAGCTAGAAGCTCCTGTGTATTGAATGTTTTTATTGTAAGTGATAATTTGGTGATTACCTGTCCCTCTGAAGTCATGGAGTATATAGACAGAGCAACTGGAGTGTATGCAATCACATGCTTAGCAAACATCAGAGATCAACTCCAACTGTTTACTCGGTAGCTACTAACCAATGAAAAAAAAAAATTCTGTTTGAATATTTATGTAATTGTCGTTGTTTTCCGCCAATGTTGAACTGTTGAGGTTTAACTAGCCTGCGCCATTATATGTATGTATGTATGTATTTATTCACACTGCAATGGGTATATACCCGGTGGCAGTGGTAACTAATTACACTCAATAATGACAATAATAAACTTATTAATTAAAAATACAATTAATAATAATACTAATAATTAATACTAACAATAATTTATAATAATTATAATAATAATAATATTAATAATAACAGGGAACATCCTAACTTAAATGAAGCACGATAACTTAAAATAACATTTAAAGTAAATCTAATTTGTATCTTAAGCCTAAGTTCGAAGTAAAACCCACAGGTATGATATGTTCATATCTGCACAAGTACCTTTCAGCACTACACTCATTTTGCTGTCAACTCACTCACTGCACTGGAACTACGACACATTTCACTGATTCTATCCTGATTTCACTAACACTTCAAAAACATTTCACTGTTCAAATACTTTGCACTGCCACTATAAACTATAAAGCTTCACTGACAGGAACACGTTTCACTTACACAGCATACTTCACTGACACAACACACTTCACTGACACAACATAATTATTTACTGATACAACACTTCAATAACAAAATGTCATTTACACCCTTTAAATACTGTGTATAATTACCGTCTATTAGTAAAGTCCTTAAGCAATCAGATTATGTTGTGTTTGAAAGAATTACACTTAATTGATCTCCATGCTCTCATATTGTATGGACACATGGCCGTCGAACTCAGTGCAATCCTTTATTATAATTATGTTTTTACTTTTGTAATACGAGTTTATCTTAAATCAAATTATCTTCTGTATGTTATTTGCAGACATAATCTTCTGGGATCTTTACTACGAGACAGTGCTGTTATACATTTGCATGATATCCAACACACGGTGTGTGCTAATGATGAAGTAGAGCCGTCAGTACTTGAGAGAAGTGTACATCCTGGCTCAGCAAACAATATTACGTCATTTTCTTGGCATCCAACACACGAGAACAGATTGTTAACCATAGCTCTAACGGGCAATATAACAGATTATGTTGTGTTTGAAAGAATTACACTTAATTGGTCTCCATGCTCTCATATTGTATGGACACATGGCCGTCGAACTTTGAAACTGATCAAAGATAAAGATGCTGTCTACAATTGCATCAATGACATTTCAGTGAGACTTAAGAGAAGAGCTTTAAGTGACTATGGACTAAAGGTAAGTAGATAGTCTGGATAACATTTCGCATTAAGGATTCAGTCTTGCAATATTAGAACTGAGAGAAATGTAGCAAAATTTCAACCTCAAAAAATATAATTATACATCTTGATTACACAACTTTTAACACTGAATCACTCCGGAATATGTATGATAAGAACTTTCTTGTGTTAAATTTTAACGTACTTCGTTAACATGTTTCGACCTATTTTCGGTAATCTTCGGAACTGGTCGTTGTTGGTCTTGGCGCCTCTTGTTTCGTGTGTGCGTGCGTTCGTAGTGTAGAGTCAAAGAGTGTATGTGTTTTGAAATTGAGTTGTGTATTGAGATTATCGTTGGGGTGTGTTTTCGTGTATCTCAATATTTCATATTGTTCTAGTGTGTTGAGTTTCTGGCTTTTTGGTTGGATATGCAGTATTTCCATGTCTGTGTTGATGTCTCTGTAGGTGTGGTTGGCATTTGTGATGTGTTCTACATAACAAAATTACAAAACACCTCCACATATGCAGAACACATCACAAATGCCAACGACACCTACAGAGACATCAACACAGACATGGAAATACTGCACATCCAACCAGAAAGCCAGAAACTCAACACACTAGAACAATATGAAACATACAGACACACGAAAACACACCCCAACGATATTCTCAACACACAATTCAATTTCAAAACACATACACTCTTTGACTCTACACTACGAACACACCCACACAGGAAACAAGAGATGCCAAGACCAACAACGACCAGTTTCGAAAGTGACCGAAAATAGGTCGAAACATGTTTACAAGGTATGTTAAAATTTAACACAAGAAAGTTCTTATCATACATATTCCGAAATATAATTTTTACAGTTAATTATTTTCATATCAAACACACTAATAAAATGGACCCAATTTTGTAAATAATTAATGATCTTAGGTTGTAATTGTAACCCTGCTTGCCCCTAAACTGAAGTATTCAAGATCCAAACTTATAAGCAAACGATGAAAGAGTAATGGAACAGAGAAAAATTCTCTCTGGCGCCGGGATTTGAACCCGGGTTTTCAGCTCTACGTGCTGATGCTTTATCCACTAAGCCACACCGGATACCACCCTGGCGTCAGACAGAATTGTCTCTGATTAAGTTCCAACTCTTGGGTTCCCTCTAGTGGCCGCCCTCTGCACTACGTCATAGATGTCTATGAACATAGGACCGAAGTCCACACATGTGCTGAGGTGCACTCGTTATGAGTGACTAGTTGGCCAGGATCTGACGGAATAAGCGCCGTCTTAAATCACGAAGTGATTTACGCATATCATATAAGTTATATTTTAATGTACCGAAGTACATATGATATTTCCATGCAGATATTCTGCGTCATCATACGATGAAAGAGTAATGGAACGGAGAAAAATTCTCTCCGGCACCGGGATTTGAACCCGGGTTTTCAGCTCTACGTGCTGATGCTTTACCCACTAAGCCACACCGGATACCACCCCGGCGTCGGACAGAATTGTCTCTGATTAAGTTCCAACTCTTGGGTTCCCTCTAGTGGCCACCCTCTGCACTACGTCATAGATGTCTATGAACATAGGACCGAAGTCCACACATGTGCTGAGGTGCACTCGTTATGAGTGACTAGTTGGCCAGGATCTGACGGAATAAGCGCCGTCTTAAATCACGAAGTGATTTACGCATATCATATAAGTTATATTTTAATGTACCGAAGTACATATGATATTTCCATGCAGATATTCTGCGTCATCATACGATGAAAGAGTAATGGAACGGAGAAAAATTCTCTCCGGCACCGGGATTTGAACCCGGGTTTTCAGCTCTACGTGCTGATGCTTTACCCACTAAGCCACACCGGATACCACCCCGGCGTCGGACAGAATTGTCTCTGATTAAGTTCCAACTCTTGGGTTCCCTCTAGTGGCCGCCCTCTGCACTACGTCATAGATGTCTATGAACATAGGACCGAAGTCCACACATGTGCTGAGGTGCACTCGTTATGAGTGACTAGTTGGCCAGGATCTGACGGAATAAGCGCCGTCTTAAATCACGAAGTGATTTACGCATATCATATAAGTTATATTTTAATGTACCGAAGTACATATGATATTTCCATGCAAATATTCTGCATCATCATACGATGAAAGAGTAATGGAAAGGAGAAAAATTCTCTCCGGCACCGGGATTTGAACCCGGGTTTTCAGCTCTACGTGCTGATGCTTTATCCACTAAGCCACACCGGATACCACCCCGGTGTCGGACAGAATTGTCATCGTATGATTACGCAGAATATCTGCATGGAAATATCATATGTACTTCGGTACATTAAAATATAACTTATAAGCAAACATTCTGATGGGGGCAGATAAAAAAGTTAAAATTTATTCTTCCACCATGTTAATAATGCCAAAAGAAATGCTTATACAAATTTTAGCCACTCGACCACAATTACGAGAGCCATAAAAAAATTAGTTCGCCAAGGGCCCTTAACAGAAAGAAAACAAAATTTCATTGGAAAAATTTATTGGAAGAGACACAGCACTTGTTGAGCTATTTTTTAACATATTCCCCACCAGAACTGAGACATTTGTCATATTATGCGATCGACAGAGAGGTGCAGACAGCTGGTTCTGATCCCAGGCTGCTGACTTCTGTGACACAAGGATATAAAAATTGACCCCATGATATGACAAATGTCTCAGTTCCAATGGGGGATATGTTGACAAATAGCGCAACAATTGCTGTATCAATTTCAACAAATCTTTCCATGCAATTGTGCTTTTTTTTTGTAAACTACCCCAGAGAAAATCACTTTCTGGATGGACTCGTAATTGCGATCGAGTGGCCAAAATTTGTATAAACACTTCTTTTTGACATTATTAATATGGTGGAAGAAAAAAAATTTAACTTTTTTATCTGCCCCCGTCAGAATGATTGCTTGTTAGCCAACAGAAATGAATTTTTCAAATGAAAAACTTGGAAGTATAACTCTCTCTAAGGTAGAAGTTTACTATGTATCATATGTTACTTTTAGCTTTTGGCATGTAAAAGGATCTAACAACATACTATCAATTCGAGATAAGTATTAAAAAAAAAAAAAAAGTTTTGAGTTAAATGAAAATTAAATATCGGACTCTTATTGCAAATAATTTCCTACACAAATAAAACACATCAAATGCTAGTATTATTTTGTTGTTTTGCACATCCATTCTTAGAATTTAACTTGTGTATTCCCCTGGGGAACAAAACTCCCTCTCCTAAAAAATGACTTAACCCCCTATACCTGAACACCACCGAACTTATGTTATAAGCAGATTCATAAACAGTAATTGCACCTTCCACATAAATTTCCTACCTTCAGTTTCAGATAACTCTATAAATAGTCTCCAGTGGAATCATCTGGTAAATGAAACTATAAATTAGCCTATATAAAGTTTCTATAGTGACATTTCGATATCTTAGAGTTTTATAACACCACAAATCCCTTTGTATATCATGTAGGTTAATGATAACAGTAAGCAGACGGTAGGCTATACAATCAAGTAAGTTCAATTCTGGAAACAAAAGCAGTTTCAATTTTTTTTTTTTCCTTCGTTGGCAGAGCCCTTAACTTGTGGGACTGAAGCCGGATGGTCTATGGCGAGTCCTTGGCATCAACCCCTTTGATTTGATTACCCCCTTTGATTTGATTACCTGGTTGGGTTTTTCCGAGGTTTCCCCTACCGAAAAGGCAAATGCCGGGTAATATTTTGGCGAATCCTCGGACCTCATCTCATCTCACTACATCTCGCCAAAATGTAAAAAAATTGTACAAAATTGTAAAAATTGTAGAAAATTACTGAATTGTAAAACTATAAAAATTTGTAAAAATTGTAATTGTAATATTGTAAAATGTTGACATGTTCCACATCTTAAAGCTTCATTGCTCATGTAAGATCTATGGAATAAAATAAATGAATGAATGAATGAATGAATGAATGAATGAATGAATTATTTAGCCTGACTCTATGAGCAGGAAGCATAGACCACGTAGTTCAGCAAAGTCTATCCAGAGTGCACCGTAGGTGATGAGCCCAATTATCACTTGTAATTCAGGATGACGATGGAGAATTCTTGGGATGTCACAGGGGAACTGGAGAAAATTACTGACCATGGGGTTACCCAGCACAAGTTATAAATTCAGGATAAAGCAGGATTTGATCCTTGTCTCCCTGGCTTATAAGCCTAGATATTTATCACTCAGACACCGGTAGTTATTTCAAAATAAAGAATACTTCTTTATTAAATTAAGTGCACAGTTTTCACAATAAAGTTTGAATAAAAGAATGTGATATATTTCGTATCAACAATTACCTCACAATTTTGTATCCGGTGCCACAATTACATTCATTACAATTATACCTTTTTGTAGATGCTCTTATAACTTATATTCATATCTCATTAGTGTATCCTACTCTTTCCCTTACATTCCTTCACTATTTACTATAATCTCTCTCTTTTTTTTTTTTTCCTCGGAGGAGGGCCCATAGGTAAGCACTGCAGCTTTAGGCTTCTTGTGCAACCTCCTTATTGTTGAAGCCCATTAAGATCGCTCTTCAAGCGCATGATCCACTGCATGGTGCCATTGTATCGATTCAGCCACAGCATCCAGTTCTGACAGGACACATGATCCTCTGTCTGCCTGTGATGTTATTCTGCAGCCTCCTCAGATCGATGGCATCTGCTTGCAATTCATGTGCCTGGATCTGCTGCATCCATTAACCAGAAGAACATGTCGCTGTTGATTCCACGAATCAACAAGCCGCCATCTATCTGAGGGAGCTACACTACCCCAGTTTCCCACAGTCCATTAGATATGTGCAGTTCCCTGAGATGCCACCTATAAGCGGATCCTGGAACAATGTCCGTCATGCCCTCCTGGTCGATCTGTAAACTATTAAGATGTTTAATGAAATGATGCTAATGAAGGCAAATTGAGTCAGAAGCCCAATCCCGGAAGTTACCCAGCAATTCTGTTTCAAGTGGTTGAGGAAAGAATTTTTTTTTTTTCCCCCTGTATTTCTTATGTGTCATAATGTGTTTAAACAGTGAATAACGTAATATTAAATTTTCAGACTGAATTATGGCAAAACGGAGATCTTGCAGAAGAGGAATCCTTAAAAAATTTGTGGTACTGGTTGTACCTAAGTAGATCATTAGTGGAAGATGGAAGTATCCGTGGTGTAGAAAGAAGACACCCAGGTGTCAGGTAATTGTTATGTTGTGTATGAAAGATGTTACTATGTGGTCATTCTATAATAATCAAGTGTTTCATTCCAAATTTAAAAAAAAGTGTCATAATGCTAGCACACACTTTTTCATACACTTTATGCATTCCGAAATAATTTTGTTTCCCACAGTTATATTACTGGTTGTTCTGTATGGTTGTGAAACTTGGACTCTCACTCTGAGAGAGGAACATAGGTTAAGGATGTTTGAGAATAAGGTGCTTAAGAAAATATTTGGGGCTAAGCGGGATGAAGTTACAGGAGAATGGAGAAAGTTACACAACACAGAACTGCACGCATTGTATTCTTCACCTGACATAATTAGGAACATTAAATCCAGACGTTTGAGATGGGCAGGGCATGTAGCACGTATGGGCGAATCCAGAAATGCATATAGAGTGTTAGTTGGGAGACCGGAGGGAAAAAGACCTTTAGGGAGGCCGAGACGTAGATGGGAGGATAATATTAAAATGGATTTGAGGGAGGTGGGATATGATGATAGAGACTGGATTAATCTTGCACAGGATAGGGACCGCTGGCGGGCTTATGTGAGGGCGGCAATGAACCTTCGGGTTCCTTAAAAGCCATTTGTAAATAAGTAAGTAAGTATGTTATCAATTACTTTGTCTCACTTTACATGACCACTAACTTATGGCAATGAACCTTCGGGTTCCTTAAAAGCCATTTGTAAATAAGTAAGTAAGTATGTTATCAGTTACTTTGTCTCACTTTACATGACCACTAACTTATGGCAATGAACCTTCGGGTTCCTTAAAAGCCATTTGTAAATAAGTAAGTATGTTATCAGTTACTTTGTCTCACTTTATATGACCACTAACTTATGGCTTTTAGAGAACCCGGAGGTTCATTGCCGCCCTCACATAAACCCTCCATCGGTCCCTATCCTGAGCAAGATTAATCCAGTCCCTATCATCATATTCCACCTCCCTCAAATCCATTTTAATATTATCCTGCCATTTACGTCTTGGCCTCCCAAAAAGATCTTTCACCCTCCAGCCCCCCAGCTAACACTCTGATGAATTTTTAGATTTGCCCATACGTGCTACATGCCCTACATGTAGCACGTCTGGATTTAATCTTCCTATGTTGAATCTTTCGTACACTACTTTTAACACTTGAATATAAATAATTGATTAAATGGCGATCTTACTCGTGTTAATTATGTAAGCATGCACACACACACTATTTGACACAACTCTTCATCACATGAATGCACCCACACAACAGGCAGCGAAGTTGAGATAGAGCCGAGATCTAGTAGGCTCTGAGGATGGTGTCAAGTAACACCGAAACAGCTGTAAGCCACACATGCTTACATAATTAACACGAGTAAGACCCTATGGCCTTAACTCTGCCAGTATAAATAAAGAATTATTATTATTATTATTATTACTATTATTATTATTATTAATATTATTATTATTATTATTATTTACTTACTTACTTACAAATGGCTTTTAAGGAACCCGAAGGTTCATTGCCGCCCTCACATAAGCCCGCCATCGGTCCCTATCCTGTGCAAGATTAATCCAGTCTCTATCATCATATCCCACCTCCCTCAAATCCATTTTAATATTATCCTCCCATCTACGTCTCGGCCTCCCTAAAGGTCTTTTTCCCTCCGGTCTCCCAACTAACACTCTATATGCATTTCTGGATTCGCCCATACGTGCTACATGCCCTGCCCATCTCAAACGTCTGGATTTAATGTTCCTAATTATGTCAGGTGAAGAAAACAATGCGTGCAGTTCATTGTTGTGTAACTTTCCCCATTCTCCTGTAACTTCATCCCGCTTAGCCCCAAATATTTTCCTAAGCACCTTATTCTCAACACCCTTAACCTATGTTCCTCTCTCAGAGTGAGAGTCCAAGCTTCACAACCATACAGAACAACCGGTAATATAACTGTTTTATAAATTCTAACTTTCAGATTTTTGGACAGCAGACTGGATGATAAGAACTTCTCAACCGAATAATAACATGCATTTCCCATATTTATTCTGCGTTATTATTATTATTATTATTATTATTATTATTAATATTATTAATATTATTATTATTATTATTATTATTATTATTATTATTATTATTAAGATCGCCATTTAATCAATTATTAATGGTCCTAATTATATCAGGTGAAGAATACAATGCATGCAGTTCTGTTTTGTGTAACTTTTTCCATTCTCCTGTAACTTCATCTCTCTTAGCCTGAAATATTTTGCTAAGCACCTTATTCTTGGACAACCTTAGCTTCTGTTCCTGTAGCATGTTTATGTACACTTTGGACAGTCGCAGATGGTAAGATCAGGCGAATAGGAGGACCAGGAAATGTCGCTATGCCAAGAAATTATGTGCCCTGGGTGGAAACATGTGGCACAGAACTATCATGGAATTTTCTGCTGTATGAGCCATGGCACCATCTTGCTGAAACCATATCATCTGCCTATTAATCCCATGAAGACGCCTACGCAGTTCTGGTTGAAGAAATCTCGTCAGGATTTCGATGTAGCATTCACTATTCATTGTCACAGTGTTCCCGTTCTCTTCAAAAGTAAGGGGCTCTGATGCAGAATCTAGACAGTTACACCAAACTGTAACCTTTGCACTGTGAAGTGGCTGCTCGTGTAGTTCTTTAGGACTTTCGGGCGCCCAGCATCTAAAGTTTTGCTTATTTACATAACCATTCAAATGGAAATGTGCCTCGTCACTCACGAACACAACCATTTCATCTACCTTATGTTGGGCATAGTCTCTCCCATTTAATTACTGAACAATCTTGAGTTGTCCCGCGCCGTGGCGTCGCAGTCTAAGGCATCCTGTCTAGGACTCGCATTACGGAATGCGCTGGTTCGAGTCCTCATGGGGGAAGAAATTTTCTCATGAAATTTCGGCCAGTGTATGGGACCAGTGCCCACCCAGCATCGTGATTCACTTGGGGAGCTACGATAGGTAGCGAAATCCGGTTGCGAATACCAGCTATAACGGCTGGGGTGATTATCGTGCTAACCACACGATACCTCCATTCTGGTTGGATGATCGTCCACCTCTGCTTCGGCATATGGGCGTGAGGCCAGCAGCTGGCTGGTTGGTCTAGGCCCTTCATGGGCTGTAGCGCCACGGATTATTATTATTATTATTATTATTATTATTATTATTATTATTATTATTGCGAAATACGAAAAGCCTGAAATCCCATAAGGGCAACGGCCTCCTACAGGAGAGTGTAGTGTGAGCTGAAGGTCTACTACTCTTGGGGAGCCAGTCCAAGAGAGCTTACACTATACACTTACAAACTAAACACATGAACAAACTATACCACCTAAACACGAAAAACAATACAGACTAAACACATAAATTATGAAAACTAAACATCCACAAAAAATATGCAAACTGAACACATAAATTATAATCCGAACACAACTGTCCACACTAAACACACGATAAAAAGAAAAAATTACACAAACTGAACCATACATAGTCTTAACTCACACACAAACTAAATACACAAAAACCTATACCAATTGCACACATAAATTGTACAGCCTAAACACACAAACTATCTAAACTAAACGCACAAAAAGATACAATTGAACACAAAAATTATAGTAACTAATACATGAACTATATCACTATACACGGAGTCAAGCTATTCAAACTAAAACACACAAAACCATACAATTGAATACAAAAATTATACTAACTAAATACATGAACTATACCAACTACACATGGAGTCAAACTATCCAAACTAAAACACACAAAACCATATAACTGAACACAAAAATTATACTAGCTAAATACATGAACTATACCAACTACACACGGGGTCGAACTATCCAAACTAAAACACACAAAACCATACAACTGAACTCAAAAATTATACTAGCTAAATACATGAACTATACCAACTACACACGGAGTCAAACTATCCAAACTAAAACACACAAAACCATATAACTGAACACAAAAATTATACTAGCTAAATACATGAACTATACCAACTACATACGGAGTCAAACTATCCAAACTAAAACATACAAAACCATACAACTGAACTCAAAAATTATACTAACTAAATACATGAACTATACCAACTACATACGGAGTCAAACTATCCAAACTAAAACACACAAAACCATACAACTGAACTCAAAAATTATACTAGCTAAATACATGAACTATACCAACTACACACGGAGTCAAACTATCCAAACTAAAACACACAAAACCATACAACTGAACTCAAAAATTATACTAGCTAAATACATGAACTATACCAACTACATACGGAGTCAAACTATCCAAACTAAAACATACAAAACCATACAACTGAACACAAAAATTATACTAACTAAATACATGAACTATACCAACTACATATGGAGTCAAACTATCCAAACTAAAACACACAAAACCATACAACTGAACTCAAAAATTATACTAGCTAAATACATGAACTATACCAACTACATACGGAGTCAAACTATCCAAACTAAAACATACAAAACCATACAACTGAACACAAAAATTATACTAACTAAATACATGAACTATACCAACTACACACGGAGTCAAACTATCCAAACTAAAACACACAAAACCATACAACTGAACTCAAAAATTATACTAGCTAAATACATGAACTATACCAACTACATACGGAGTCAAACTATCCAAACTAAAACATACAAAACCATACAACTGAACACAAAAATTATACTAACTAAATACATGAACTATACCAACTACACACGGGGTCAAACTATCCAAACTAAAACACACAAAACCATACAACTGAACTCAAAAATTATACTAGCTAAATACATGAACTATACCAACTACACACGGGGTCAAACTATCCAAACTAAAACACACAAAACCATACAACTGAACTCAAAAATTATACTAGCTAAATACATGAACTATACCAACTACACACGGAGTCAAACTATCCAAACTAAAACATACAAAACCATACAACTGAACTCAAAAATTATACTAGCTAAATACATGAACTATACCAACTACACACGGAGTCAAACTATCCAAACTAAAACATACAAAACCATACAACTGAACTCAAAAATTATACTAGCTAAATACATGAACTATACCAACTACACACAGGGTCAAACTATCCAAACTAAAACACACAAAACCATACAACTGAACTCAAAAATTATACTAGCTAAATACATGAACTATACCAACTACACACGGAGTCAAACTATCCAAACTAAAACATACAAAACCATACAACTGAACACAAAAATTATACTAGCTAAATACATGAACTATACCAACTACACACGGAGTCAAACTATCCAAACTAAAACACACAAAACCATACAACTGAACTCAAAAATTATACTAGCTAAATACATGAACTATACCAACTACACACGGAGTCAAACTATCCAAACTAAAACACACAAAACCATACAACTGAACTCAAAAATTATACTAGCTAAATACATGAACTATACCAACTACACACGGGGTCAAACTATCCAAACTAAAACACACAAAACCATAGAACTGAACATAAAAATTATACTAACTAAATACATGAACTATACCAACTACACACGGAGTCAAACTATCCAAACTAAAACACACAAAACCATAGAACTGAACACAAAAATTATACTAACTAAATACATGAACTATACCAACTACACACGGAGTCAAACTATCCAAACTAAAACACACAAAACCATACAACTGAACACAAAAATTATACTAACTAAATACATGAACTATACCAACTACACACAGAGTCAAACTATCGAAACTATCCAATTATTATTATTATTATTATTATTATTATTATTACAATCTTTAGTTTATAAGGATGAAACCTGAGATCTAAATGTAAGATTCACAGTACAGAACAATCTGCAAGTCTCACTGTTGTACACTGCCATCTAGCCGATCGATGTGGACTCCTCATAAATGCCTCTTTTACTCATTCATTGTTTTCTGGCGTCTGTACACTTCGAACATGGGCTGGTGGTTTCTTAGTGGAAGCTGATGATGTTAATCTAAAGTTTTTTGCCTCTCTCAATATGGTATTGCGACTAGGAACGGCTCCATGGTGGCCAAAAAATGGAGACGAAAGACATGATGTGTTTTCACAAATGAATCACCACTCTTGAAAAATGTCTCGACGATAAAAACACAATGTTCTGCACTCCACGCCTCCGTGACTACACAAAATAGCATAAAAAATGCTAACAAATGACGGTCAATCGATATCCATAACCCCTCCATGTTTCTCAGTAACAGCCTTCTACAACCGTCCAACTCCTTTGCCGCACCTTGTACATTAGAAGGCTAGTCACTAATCTTTGTTAGTAACAGGTTTCGGATCATTAATTTAAAGGCATCTAGTAACTAACTAACCTTGAGATAAATGTTTGGTGGATGAAATGCTAGCTTCTTCTCCCACACAAGTGGAGGGGTTGGTTCCTGGTTTGAAGGTTATTAGTTCTCATGCATCCAGATGTTGTCTCCAAGTATACTGTAAAATTGTAGATATTGAATTCATTTTTTTCTTAAATTTTATTACTAGTGTAATTTATTATATCATAAAATAATATAATCTTCTTCAGTTCCAACTCAATATTGATTACCATGCATGCCACAGAATCTAAGATTTACAGGTTTAAACAAAACTAATGATGATAAATTCTTTTTTTTTTCTCTCTCTCTGTCTTGTACGGAGGAGGGATCTGAAGGCTTACACTGCAGCCTGAGGCTTATTGTGCTTACCACTCCTATTCTGTGAATGATTGGGTAGCCAAACAGCTGTGCTCTTGTACAAGTACAGTATGCTGCACCGTGAACTGAACCCGGGCTATGGCATGGATAATGATGATATGCGAATTAATGATGGCGAAATGAGTCCGAGGTCCAATGCCGAAAGTTACCCAGCAATTCTGCTTCAGTTGGTTGAGGTAAAACCCCAACCAGATAACTTCTCCCTCCAAACCAGGATTCGAACCCAGGCCTGCTTGTTTCACGACCAGATGCATTGACCATTACTCCACAGCTGTGGACTATGATGGATTCTTAAAGATAGAGAAATGAAGTTGGGAGTATCATGTAGATTTTTACGGCATGTGAAAGAACCCTAAATAAAACTACTTCAGCAAAATTGCTCGTAATTATTTTCTTTCTAAATTCCCTGCTTCTGCAGAGCTATAGAGTGCAGTGATGTCTTACATTATAATCAGGCAAATATAAATCAAATCTAATATGTTGCTGTATTTTAAATTTTCCATAAAAACAAATATCTATACAGGTAAATCTTGTAGTGTAGGCTTTCACGGCCGGAGTCTATAGATCTAGATTCATTTTCCGGGCTGAGAGGCCGTGGTCTGTTGGTTGGTTTTCTACCAGACGATTCGTCTGCAACTGCAGCAGACATCTTCAGTGGAGTGGTATCCGAGGTCGCAAAACTCTTCTCGGCGTACCTGAGGCAACTGATCCTATGGCTGGTTGTGCGGGCGTATTTATAGTGCAACTAGCGGGCCGAGGCCTGCTGTCTCTGCGGTCCGCGCCGCTTTGTTCACTGCTCTTCCCCCGTCTACATAGAGAAGCGATCGAAATCTATAAACATGACAACAACTTTAATCGCAAGGAAGAAGGCGTAAAGCTAAACAAATGTTGGTACCTGGTCCTAAACAGAACAGATAAGAAGCCACTACAACAAAAGGACGGAACCCAGAACGGGAGCAGCGAACAAAGCGGCGCTGACCGCAGCGACAACAGGCCTCGGCCCGCTAGTTGCACTATAAATACGCCCGCACAACCAGCCACAGGATCAGTTGCCTCAGGTACGCCGAGAAGAGTTTTGCGACCTCGGATACCACTGCACTGAAGATGTCTGCCGCAGTTGCACACGAAACGTCTGGTAGAAAACCAACCAACAGACCAGACGGCCTCTCAGCCCGGAAAATGAATCTAGATCTATACAGGTATCTCGCATCTCTTATGTTTCTGAATTGTTACTAATAATAAGTTGTTTTTTTCAGGTTTGTCCTAAAAATGGATGGTAGCCAAATAAACGGATCTGTAATTGGGAAATCTGAAATGAAAAGTGAACCATGGGCAGATCTTGGCAATTCAGTAAATACCACACGGATTTACAGGTATTATTTATTTTTAATTATTATTGTTGCTTTTAATTTACGAGGGTGATCCAGGAAATAACGACCGTTCGCGCATACCCGCCGCGCAGCTGACTCCCCTTCCTTGTTTGAAGGTCAACTGGCTTCCTTAACATGTGTTCTCATAATGTTGTGAGTACTGGTTGCAACAAGTCGCCATTGTGCATTTTGTGTTACTTCAAAATGAACGACGTAATTGATAATCCCGCCGACTGTTAGGTGAGGAGTGTGATTCGATTTTTGAATGCCCGACATTTGAAACCTGCAGAAATTTACCGACAATTGAAAGAAGTGTATGGTCATACTGTAATGAATAAGAAATGTGAGAAAATGGTGCGAAATGTTTAACAATGGGCGAACAAATGTCCACGATGAAACTCGACCTGGACGCCCATCACTCATCACAGAAGACCTGAAGACTAAAGTGAACGACAGAATCTTGCAAGACAGGCGCACATCACTCGATGAATTTGCATATTGCCTTTCCTGACATTTCTCGTTCTTTGCTTGGTGAAATTGTGTCGCAACATCTTGGCTACCACAAAATCTGTGCCCACCCGCACACTGCTGCTTCAACTTGAGAATTGCTGGATCAATGCGGTTGGGAAATCTTTGATCATCCGCCCTATAGTCCAGACCTTGCCCCTAGCGATTTTCACCTTTTCACTAAGCTGAAAGACTTTCTGGGTGGTACGCGTTTTGGAAGTGATGAAGAGTTGAAGAAGACAGTGAACACCTGGCTTAATGAACTGGCGGCAGAGGAATATAACACGGGAATTCTAAAGCTAGTGAACAGATACGACAAATGTTTAAATGTAGGTGGTGATTATGTAGAGAAGTAAAGGAAGCTTCAGTTATGTAACAGACTTTGTTTTTTCAAATAAATATATTTTTTTTCAATCATTACAACAAAATGGTCGTTATTTCCTGGATCCCCCTCGTATTATCCCAACATGCTTATGACAGGCACACTGTAGGAAGCAACATTTCTGTGCACCCTGTGGTGCCACGTATGGAGGTCTCTGTACCTCGTATTAACTGTTACAGTTCTTAGAGATACTACAGAGCCCCAAGATTGAATTATGGGCCATAAGCATAGAAATAAAGGTGACCTTCAGTTGTCTCCTCTGTAATAACAACATAACTTTGGTGACATTACGAAAGTTTTACATTAGTTTCCACTCATGCTATGCCTTGCATATCGTCGCTTTGGTGGTGAAGGGTCCCAACCCACAAAATTTTGATTTTTGACTTAAAACTATTTATGGAGTCTAAGAAGTCTAAATTTTACATTAGTTAAAGATAATATGCGATTAATTTAAAAAAAATAAAGAGATATTTGAATTTTGTGAAAAGCCCTATACCACAATTCCTGAGTTGTGAATAGACTTAAGTGTCTTACATCCATTCACAGTTGCATTGGAAGGAAAAATGCTGGAACGTTTGTACGATTGTGAAGGGTCTTAATCCGCCTCTAAGGCCCGATTGTATAAACCATTTAATCTTAGATCAGAGGTTAAATTGATCCTTGTTTCAGCTGAACTTGGAATTTTGTGTTGTATAAAGTCTAATCTGAGATTAATTTGTCTCAAACTAAAGTCAACTTTGACTGAAGAAATTTCTCCGATTAAGTTAGATGATCCAAGTTCAGTTATTTCTTTTCTGTTTGAAATATACGAGTGACAGATTGTATAAATAAAATATCCATTATTTTAATATTAATAGATATGTTAGGTACATATATATTTCTTTCAATTTCTTGCCTTAATACACAAACATTCTTATATTTTATAAGGCTCTATCGTGTTCAGCAATATCAAATAACATAACCTATAATTATATTATGTTTTTAACAACCATTAATTATTAATGGATATGATAGGTACATTCATAAATGTTCAATTAATTAACTCTATTACTAAACGAAAATTGTCATTTTATAAAGCTTTATTATGTTTAGCAGTATCAAACACCATAACATGATAAAACTTGGAGAACAGTCAACCTTCTTCTTATTGTCCGCCATTATTTACATTGCAAAAAAAAACAGTGTCTCCAACAGAGTGTAATACGGAAAGTCGCGAAAAAGTAGTTGTAAAGTCGCTAGATTTCTCATTATCAACAAAGAAAGATTAAATTGTGTCACTATGGGGTGCTAAAAAGGTCACTAAATCCCTATTTAAGCAATATAAAAGTTAAAAGAAATTGTTGTTGAAAAAGAGTTAAAATTGCTAGATTGGCAACACTGAACAAACCTGTATAACATGGTCCGCGCATCACGTATTTCACCTGTTTATGCGATGTTGCCAAATCCTTTTCATGTGAACTTAGATTGCATTTGAACCAAGGTAATTTGATCGCAGAAAAGTTTTATACAATAGAAGAAGTGTCTGAACTCGGTTTACTTTTCGATCTTCGATCAAAGTTGATCTTTAGTCAGGGAGTTTTATACAATTGGGCCTTGTGTCTTACATCCATTCACAATTTCATTTGAACAGAAATTCTCGAAAGGTTGTGAATTGTAAAGAGACTTAAACCACAAAAAATGTTTAAATTATTTTATTTTTAATTTCTGGTAGCTTAGGAATTTGGACTTGTGGCAGCACTATTTGATTAATTTTTGTGTATTGAGCTATCAAAATCAACTTGTAGTAAAACTGACATAAATCCAGACTTTGAAAACAGTAGTGATGAATTATTTGGGGATATTAGTGACGATGATCGGAAGATAAAGAGACAACTTCTGAAGATAATTTAGAATCACCAGGACACTCTGATGGACAGAAGATAACAGAACCTAACTTAGAACGGTTTTTTGTCTTGTGCTGCAAAAAAAATTGAGGCCAGAAAGGATTAATACACTGATTTTTCCGTAATTTATAATTTTTAAATAAAAACATTGTTTAGCATCATCTACAATACTTTTGTTTCATATTATCAGATTTGAGTTATGTCCTGTCATCATTTTAAGTTAATTAATTCCTCATTCCTAAATATGGTGAAAGGTTCTAAGCCACATTATAAAATATAAGTTTGAAATTAATATATTTGAATTACATGAAACACAGTGTAGTATTTCTCTTAAATGTATGAGAATATAAACTTCATTTAAATTTCCAATTTACTCTCACAATGTTAAATAATGCAGTTTTTCTGATTGCACAAAAATTTCAAATCACTTTATCTCGAAACTTGATCACTGTGGAATAGAACCATTCACTACCAAAGCGACGATATACGAATTTGTGATAGGTTAGGTTAGTTTAGGTTTTTGTTATGCGTTGCATGTACATTGAACAAAGGCTACTAATTTTTTGTCTTCTTATGTCAATAATAAAGTAGTGTCATGCATCGGAACAAACTCAGCACTAGTTTCTCCTATGTTTGAGTTCAGTTTATCGGTCCGTCAAATTCATGTTATACGCATTTTATAGAGTGGTCAGAGAAACAGGCCTCTATTCTTCCTCTCTTAAATTTCACATATCAGTTTCCTGTGACATACAAAGAACAATGATCTCTCATTGTATCCACCAAATTCACATAAATTTCCTTGTCAGACAACATTTTAAAAAATATGTACTTTTTCACTGACCAATATTCCTGCTGTTGTGGAAGAGAAGGCCTGATGGCCTTAACTACACCAGAATAAATAAATAAATAAATAAATAAATAAATAAATATTTAATTTTTTCAAAATATATTGTTGTTGTTTGTTGTTGTTTTCTAATGCCAGGCGTTTGACAATAAAGTCATTTGACCTCTTGCACTCCAATATTTTTCAAAGATATTATCATGGCCAGCCACTGAAGCACAGATTTTGAGGTGTTCCGAATCCATTTCTTGGTTTGAGTTGCACAATGGGCAGTTAGGGGACTGATATATTCCAATTCTATGCAGGTGTTTGGCCAAACAATCATGGCCTGTTGCCAATCTAAATGCAGCTACAGACGATTTTCGTGGTAAATCGGGAATTAACTGTGGATTTTGATGCAGAGAGTTCCATTTTTTCCCTTGGGATTGAGTTATCAAATTTTGTTTGTTGAAGTCTAAGTATGTAGATTTAATAAATCTCTTCACAGAGTAATACGTAGATTTAGTAACAGGTCTGTAAGTAGCAGTGCTGCCCTTCTTTGCTAAAGCATCCACATTCTTGTTTCCCAGGATTCCACAATGGGATGGTATCCATTGGAATACAATTCTTTTATTGAGTGATATTAATTGAGAGAGCATTTTAGTTATTTCTGCTCAAAATATAATTTTTTATATGATACAAATATTTTTAAATTCACAATATATAATCGGTTAAATTTTTATCACCAAGCTTAGAGTAACTATTTATCAAACAACACACTCTTCCCCATAGTAACTGCATTTACTTTTGTTAATAACGAAGGTTCAAGGCTAACTAATATATCATTACTCCATAGTATGGTGTTAGTGTTGAAGTTGTCAGTGTGAGGTAAGTTTTATATAAGAATTCAGTTAATATTTGTTCTTTTTTCTTTCTTATGTTTATCATAAAATAACTCGTAACTTTTCAGGAGTGAAGATCGTGAAAAAGCACTACAACTTTGTGGTTGGAAATTTGATAAAGAATCAGCTTTAAACTCTTTCTTGGATCGACTAGAAACAGAGGGATCATATGCAAGAGCTGCTGCAATTGCTGTATTTAACATGAAGTTGCGGAAAGCTATTGAAATATTAAATCAGGGAGCTGTATCTCAGAATAAACAATCACTTCCATCCAATCTAAATATCGTAGCTATGGCCCTTTCAGGTAATTAATTGTGTATATGTGTAAGATAATGTTGGTATTCATTTTCGATAAAAGTGTGCTGCTTTCATTGAAGTAAAAAAATTGTTGATTGCATGAAAATGACTATACGTTTATGTAATTTACGTGGAATATCTTCAGGTTTATCTCTAAATGAAACACATTGCTATAATTTTTTTATTGCCATTATTTTCTCATAATACGAAGCACAAAGAGAAAAGTAGTTTGATACTACAGAAATACACATCTTTTGTACTGATCATGTCAAGATTATTACCCTGTTTTTGACATCACTTCCCATGTATAGCAATCTCTCTTAATAATTAGATTATGTTGAACTCTTGAAAACTGTTTATCGATTAGTCTCAGCCCATATTCAGCCTGTGTATCTCTTACATGTACACTTCATGTTAACAAAAAATTAACGGTGTCTATAGGCTAAAACAGTCTGTTAAATGGTACAGCTGTCACCAATATTTATGTTTATAGTAAACTTATATCTCATCGTCCTGGCTTCCCTTAAATACAAAACTCAGAAAAATGGTTTTTGTCAACTGTTTTGTCTTCTCTGGATGTAATATTCTTGCTGTAAAGATTAACAGAAAATAATAATATGTCAAATATCTTCTGAAATGAGCATTTTCAAACACAGACAATAGAGTCTTTCCCACTTAGGTCTTAGTAACTCAAAACAGCAGACAATTTGTAACTATATACATTATAATGGACTTTCAATGGTTTGGGAGAATTATTATTTTATTTGTCTGTAATCCTTAAAGAAATTCAGAATATGTGTGTGTGTGTGTGTCTAATGCCTACTCACTTCACTTGCGTGATTTGGGTTCCACATACTGTGGATAGATGGCAACACTGACCCATTTTTAAATTACACAATGCTTTGGCAGGCCACGTTATGCATGATGTGTATTTGTGAAGAGTTATGTCGTGTACCAGGGTGACTGTATGTGTAAGTGTAGTGTAGGGAAGGGATGAGGAAGAGAATAGGGGAAACCCAGTGCCAGCACATAGCCTGCTCCTGTCAAATAGCAGTAAGGGGGCCACCAGGCTTAATGTCCCCATCCAACGGATGAATCATTATCAATAGTGACATATGCCTTCTCTTTATATGCACTGTGGAGAGATTTGGGATTTAACCCAGGCATATTGGTGCACAATCTAGTGATTAGAAGTTGTACACCGCCATCTCTTCTAGTCCCGAGGTAGAAATTTTACATGAAAATTTCTGACTCTGCCAGGAATCGAACCCGGGCCAGCTAGTCTGGAGGTGCATTCCTAACCCAAAGCACGCTACCACAGAGCTAACTCTGGAGACAAATTCAGAATATTAGTATAGGAATCTACATCATTCTATCAATATGTCCATATCATTACCATATCACAGCACTCCCAATCACCAGTTTGCAAAGCACAGAGGAGGTTAGTTTGGCATGAGTGGTGTTGACTTCTAGGAATTTGAATACACAACGAACCTTAGCGCAGTCAGTTGCTTTGGGTTAGGAATGCACCTCCAGACTAGCTGGCCTAGATGAGGAAATAGTACAATAGATTAGGGATGGTGTCTGTGCTGAGTCATATTGTCCCCCAGTCCGAATACCGAAATGAAAAGTAAATATCAAATTTTAATTAAAGGATACTCTGAAATTTTTGTTCTTTTGTTGACATATTTCATATTCTAGATTAGAACTTTTAATCTGTCAGGATGATGAGATTTATTTTTTGACTCAATAAGGGTCATTCCAGTGGGGCTTTGATTTAGTCAAAGCTTCTGCTGACATTCTGTTGGGCTATAACTATATCCTGGGGCACCATGTGGAGGCAGTCTCATCTCCTCTTTCTGGAAAACCCAGTTCTTGAACAAGTACGCCATTAAGAAGATACACAGAGCAGATCAAGAAACCACTTAACCTGCAGGCAATCCTTGAACAGCCCACTCTCTGGTTCTTTGCATGCACACTGTACTGTGAACACTGCTATCGACATATGAGTCAAGCATGAAGACTGATTGAATGAAATTCATTACTTAATACCAGTCTTGTCATCCTCAATGATCTTGCAGTTACCATTCTGGCCGTTTCATCTGAGGTTTTAGGTTCAAACCCGGCTGGGGATGATAGATGAGGTTCTTAGCATGGTTTCCTCTAAGAGAGAATTAAAGATAGAAGGCTGATGTAGATTAAGGCACATAAAAAAACCCTGTCCCTGATCCAGGCAAAATTTGTCTGCCATTTCTCATTTACCTTGAATTTCGATATTTTGATATTCATTTTTGTTGTGTCAATAAGTTAAAATTCACAATTTTTATTCATAAATGTGTACATTAACCAATTTTTCTAATAACTTATCAATAAAATATAATATTTATTTGACAACGTTTTCCCCTATTTGTTATTCAACATTTTCTGGTCATATAATTTGTTATATGTTAAAATTTCTGATTTCCCAGTACATAAAAAATACATAGTGTAGTATTATTTTTCAAATGGCCCATTTACAGTTTCTTAGACGTGGGAAAACTAAAAATGATAATAGGAGCTCTCAGTTATAGGATAATCAACTATTACTGCTGTTAAGATGGCAGGTTATCGGTGGTCAAGACATTTTCTTCTTCCACCAATTTTATTGTCACTCAGAAACATTTCTAAAATTGTATAATTTGCAGTAAATAAGTAAATATTCCTCAAAAAGCCATAAGGAAGTATACGATGAAAGAGTAATGGAACGGAGAAAAATTCTCTCCGGTGCCGGGATTTGAACCCGGGTTTTCAGCTCTACGTGCTGATGCTTTATCCACTAAGCCACACCGGATACAACCTCGGCGTCAGAAAGAATTGTCTCTGATTGAGTTCCAACTCCTGGGTTCCCTCTAGTGGCCGCCCTCTGCACTACGTCATAGATGTCTATGAACATAGGACCGAAGTCCACACATGTGCTAAGGTGCACTCGTTATGAGTGACTAGTTGGCCGGGATCCGACGGAATAAGCGCCGTCTTAAATCACTTCGTGATGTACGCTTGCGTCATCATACGATGAAAGAGTAATGGAACGGAGAAAAATTCTCTCCGGCGCCGGGATTTGAACCCGGGTTTTCAGCTCTACGTGCTGATGCTTTATCCACTAAGCCACACCGGATACAACCTCGGCGTCAGAAAGAATTGTCTCCGATTGAGTTCCAACTCCTGGGTTCCCTCTAGTGGCCGCCCTCTGCACTACGTCATAGATGTCTACCGAAGTCCACACATGTGCTGAGGTGCACTCGTTATGAGTGACTAGTTGGCCAGGATCCGACGGAATAAGCGCCGTCTTAAATCACGAAGTGATTTACGCGTATCATATATAATATTGGAACTCAATCAGAGACAATTCTTTCTGATGCCGAGGTTGTATCCGGTGTGGCTTAGTGGATAAAGCATCAGCACGTAGAGCTGAAAACCCGGGTTCAAATCCCGGCGCCGGAGAGAATTTTTCTCCGTTCCATTACTCTTTCATCGTATGATGACGCAGAATATCTGCATGGAAATATCATATGTACTTCGGTACTTTGAAATAATACATAAGGAAGTAAGTAAATGTAATTTTGTATTTTGTGTTATGAGTAATGCAATTGTGTAACTTTTTCTATTTTTGTAATTTTGTTATATATGTGATAAATCTTTAACAGTTAATGCCTACACTAGTGTCCTGCAATATTCGAACATGAGAGAGACAAACAAGATATTACAGACTTCGTCTTATTTCGTATGAAAAATTAATCGCAAGATCTATGCTAAATCCTTAAGTGGTTAAAACATGAAGGGAAGGGAGTAGGGAATAGCAAATATTTTTATAACAAGCTGGAGCAAACATGATAGGCCACCTTTGAGCGAACATAGGCAAATATTGAACTTTGCCATACTCGACGAACTTGAACCAAACATAATGCCTGTAATGCATGATGCTAACCTGCACTATGTGTATACAGTATTATTTTAAAATTAATGAAATATATTGTTATTTCTGATACTGAATTTTGTACGATTAGCAGAAAGAATTTTTTGCTAAACTGTAAGCCTAGTATTAGTATGCGTCCCATTTTGAATTTCAGAAATTCTGGTCACATTAGGTTTTATGTCTGATCACATATTGCAGATTGTTCACCCTAATGGACTTTCAAGGCAACCACCTTTATCAATTCACTATACTGCCATCTAGCGACTGCAAAAGAAGTCGTATTATAACCCTGATGGAATTGCATGAAGCAACTGTATTTCTATCTATCGGTCATTACCAAAAAAATGCCTTTTCGACAATGGAGGCTCTGATAATTCTTATCATTTTATGTTGCCATTTCATAACATGGAAATGGCCAATCTGATATATTATATGTGATCAGGGGTTACACATACAAGTACAATTCAATTTCTATACTGAATAAAGTCTGCAGTTGAAAGCATTTCATTGATTTGAAGAGTAGGAAATGGTGTTTTTAATCGTCATTATGGGAATAAACACACTGCAGCCAACAAAAGAAAAATGTTTTGTAACATTTACAGTTTTAACGCCATTCTTTTTCCAGGATTTTCTGATGATAGAAGTAGTATGTGGCGTGAGCTTTGCCTTGCATCTCGCTCTCAGCTGTCTGAACCATACCTCAGAGCCACATTTGCATTCCTGACGGCAGAGGCAGACAATTACGAGAATGTATTGGTAAGTTTCTTGGTCACCCCATACTTTTCTATTCTTTAGGTTGGTAGAATAGTAGCTCATGAGTTAAATCAGCCATGGGCATAGCTCAGTTGGGTGAGGTGCTTGCCTACCGATCCAGAGTTGTGCTTGGATGGGGGTTCGATTCCCACTTAGGTTGATTACCTGGTCGGGTTTTTTCCGAGGTTTTCCCCAACTGTGAGGTGAATGTCAAGTAATCTATGGCGAATCCTCGCCCTCATCTCGCCAAAATACCATGTCACACTCACCAATCCCATCGATGCTAGATAACCGAGTTGTTGATACAGCGTCATTAAATAATCACCTAAAAAAAAGTTAAATTGATACTGTAGAACTCATTTAAGTAGACATTTCTATATTGTTGGTATTTCTTTATGTAGAATATTGATTGAAATCCTTTACTCCTTGTTTTCTTCTGCACATTCTAGCAAAAAAAAAAAAAAAAAAAATCGTGCTTTCTTTAGTCATGTTTTAATGAAGAGTTTGTTGTTGTTTTCTAATGCCAGGCACTTGACAATAAAGTCATTTGACCTCTTGCACTCCAATATTTTTCAAAGATATTATTGTCAGCCACTGAAACACAGATTTTGAGGTGTTCCGAATCCATTTCTTGAATGAAGAGCTTGTAGTTAAGTACTTATTACAAAGAAAGCTTCAGTTGCAAGTATAGTGACCGCTTGATCTCTGAGGACTACTTTAGGAAGATTATTAGTATTACATGCATAAAATCTAATGTAGAGGATGAACCGTAAGTAATTTCATTAATTTCAGGGGGATATTGCTCGAGATTTTGAAACGTAAAATTTAATACAGTTTTGCTCGTTTTTGCTTCCTTTTCGAAATAAAAATTGTTTTATATGAAACATTTCATAGTGTGTTTTGGGAAAGTCATTTATTTAATTCCCAACATGCTCAGTCAATTTAAGAGAGCAGTGTATTATGATAATAAATGACTGAAATAATTTTAGTTTTGTCCTTTCAATATGCAGAAATTTGATCCGAAGAAATGTAACTTTTCGTTCTGGAAAGGAATTTTTCAATGTTACATTTGTTTGAATCAAATTTCTGCACGTTTAAGGTAAGCGTTCACTACATTGTATCGCACTGCTCGTACGAATCGGACGCAACGGATATTTTATAAGTGCAGTGCGTTCACTGTAACGGCTTCACCTCATCGGATTCCCCTATCAGCTGTTTAAAACATGACGTCGTACGATATTGACATTACTGAAAGCAGAGGAGTTTGAGGTTAGGTCTATTAATTACGTCTGTTAGCAAATAAGAATGTGTAATTGCTTCATGCGTCTTAATTGAAGAGGAAGAAACGAAAGAAATATTGGTTACATAATATATTTGCAAGAAATGACTTGATTACTGTAATGGGAACACCTCAAATTATATAATTCTTCGCAATTTTCTACACGCGAAATAAGTTTTCCGTCTGCCATTTTGGCGCGACACTGAACATGGCACAACATAATAGTAACAGTTGAGCAATTAAAATTGATTTATTAAAGAAGACCATGATCGCACGCATCGGAAAAGTTGCCCATCCGAGAAATGTGGACGGATTTGCAGTGAGGCGATGCGTCCGATACGATGTAGTGAACGCGGTTACATAACAATTACAGCAAAGATAGTCTTTTTCCGATCCGTGCGATACGATGTAGTGAACGCTTAAGGTACGGTCACACATCGCTACTTTTGCAGCGCTACTTTTATACTGCAGCTGCAAAAGTTGCGTGTCGTGTTCACATGTAAGCCAAAAGTTGCACGCCGCACGCTACTTTTCGTGCTGCGCAACCCGAGTGCTGCAAAAGTTGCAACTGCAGGTTGCAAGTCTGTTCACATACAAGGCGCTACTTTTGCAGCCGCAGTCATGCTGCAGGTTTCCATCTCCGTGTTGACTTCTCAATATACATTTTGTGGTTATGTTCGCATTATTAAGAAACTCATGCGAAAGCTTTCTTAGCTATTATTTGCTTTTCTGTCGTATCTAGTATTCAGAAATTGACATTATTTTTACTATAAAGCGTTTAAAAACGCCTTTATACTTAAATGATAACCAACAGTATATTCACGTAATCAATGTTGGCAACCCTTCTGTTTGGAACTACGCTACGGAAAATTTAAAAAATGAATTATATCGTCACTAATTATGCTCAGACTGTGTTGTGTATTTAATAACTGTTATAAATAATTTATTTTCATCACATTTAACATTAAAATATATCCAAACAATAAAAGTATCAATGGCACATTTGGGTGGTAACAATGGTTGCAACCGCAGCAAAAGTTTCAACAAAACCGATATCAAAAATGCTGCGGCTGCAACCCTGAGCACCCTGTTCACACGTCGCTACTTTTAAGTTGCGTGCAGCATGGAAAAGTAGCGGGCAGCAGGGTCGGGTTGCACCGTTGTTCACACGTCGCAGTACAAGAGTTGCGCAGTTTTTTGTACTGCAGCGCTGCAAAAGTAGCGACGTGTGACCGTACCTTTACCTTTACAAGACAAAATTAAAATTCTTTCAATCACTTATTATCATAACACACTGTTCTCTTAAAGTGCCTGAAAATGTTGAGAATTAAATCAATGCTTTTCCCAAAACATGCTATGAAATGTTTAATATAAGACAATTTTTATCTCGAAAAGAAGCAAAAAAGAGCAAAATTATATTAAACTTTTTTGTTTGAAATATCTTAAATAATAACCTTCTGAAATAATGACATTACTTACAATTCATTCTGTATATAGGAATAAATATTGCATTTTATATTATCAGCCATTGCCAAGGTCTTGGAGAAGCGTGGCAGAACTGCATGTCATTGCAGCTGATGATTGTCATCAGAGAGTTGGCACTCTTGTCATTGACCAAGGCACTATGAAGGGACTCATATTAGATCCAACTGTCTGTTTGGAACGGGGTATGCAACAAGCTACCCTGGTAGATCAAGATGACAGTGTCTGAACTTTGTTTGGCATATCTTGCACATAAGTTTCAAATTCTTCTATCTAATTGGACAGTCACTAGATTATCATTTGGGGCTAGAGGTTCAATTTCAAAATTTACTGTCATTAAAAGTTCCAAATTTTTAAATAGACCAAATTATACTCCAAATTCTTAAGGATGCATTGCAAATTTTACAGTAGGCTATCGTATATATTTTAATATGTGTCAATTTTATATATATATATAATATTTGTATTTTGTAATGTTTTTCACAGGTTATACTGCAGAGTAAAAATTAACTGAAGTTCACTGTTTTATAAGTTTAATTTTTATATGTTTTTAAATTATTTGTATGACACTTCTGGATCCCCGAAATCATTGTCTATTTGAGAACAGATGATTTATTATTAATACTTACATAACTTCTTATTGCAGAATGAAAGTGGAGTTGCTGTAGAAGATAGAGTTGCGTTTGCTTGTACTTTCCTTTCCGACTCAAAACTACATGAATATTTGAAACATTTGACAGTTAAACTGACTGAAGAAGGAGATTTGGCTGGGATATTGCTTACAGGTTAGTTGGTCCACTTTTATTATTTTAAATAAAGCCTTGTTTAATTTTGTAGCGAATTACACACTTAATAAATAAAGATACAATATAATTTTTAACAGAATCCGTTTTAAATGAGCTAAGCAAATTTCGTCATCGCTTCATACAATTTTAGCTTATTATGGAAATATTGTCATCATCATCCATAGTGCTACAGCCCGGATCGGGCCTCGGCTTCCTTAAGAATTCTTCTCCATCGGTCTCGATCTTTAGCCACCGTCCACCAGTTCTTCACTCCAAGCCTCTTAATGTCGTCCATAACACAGTCCAGCCATCGTAGCTTTGGCCTTCCAACTCTTCTTCCTCCAGCAATCCCATATTCCATCACCTTCCTAGGTATTTCACATTCATCCATTCTCTTAACATGCCCTGCCCATCTCAGACGAGCAATCTTAATGGATGTTATTATATCGGGAGACTCATAAAGCTGGTATAATTCGTTGTTATATCTTATTCTCCAAGTTTCACCATCCCTTACAGGTCCAAAAATCCTTCGCAATATCTTCCTTTCGAATGCGGCCAATCTAAATTTATCCCTTTCGCTAAGAGGCCATGTCTCTGATGCATAGGTCAACACTGGTTTTATTAGGGTCTTATATAGTCTACATTTTGTGCCACGAGATAGCAATCTTGATTTAACTTGTTTTTGTAGCCCATAATAACACCTATTGGCGCTTTGTATTCTTCTACTTACTTCCTCTGAGATATCATTGTTACTATTAACTAGTGATCCAAGATATACAAAGCTCTGGACTGTCTCAAATTTGGCATCATCAATCTCAATGTACGTAGAAGTTTTATTATTATTTTTGTTATTGACTACCATGTATTTTGTTTTGTTTCCATTAATTTTTAATCCCATATTTCCAGCTGCATCTCTTAGATTTCTGAAGGTTTTTATTAGATCTCTTTCTGACCTTGCTATTATGTCAATATCATCCGCAATGGCTAATATTTGAACAGACTTATAAAAGATGGTACCTCTTGTATGTATTTTTGCTTCCCGCACTATCTTTTCTAATGATATATTAAACAATAGGCATGCAAGAGAATCACCTTGTCTGAGTCCATCCTTGGTAGTAAACTTATTAGAGAGGTCCGTTTGTATTTTCACACAACATTGATGGAAATATTGTAGTCTTAGAAATAAAGTATTAATTTTACATGTCACTAGTAATGTGAGGATCTTGAAACCCTCACCATGGCTCAGATTTACACTAAGTTAGAATTTAAACAGGTTTTCACATAAAAGATTAACGCCTTTTGCAGATAAAAGATATAAAAAAATGTCACAGTATCATTAAATATTAAACTTAGAATTCAAGATAAGATAAAATACTTCATGCAAGCACTTAACGTTACTTTTTGTAATGGATAGGACTATTTTAATTTTGAAAGTAATTCATGTGAATCTCTTTAATCCTTGAGACTTTTATAAAAAAGTCATTAATTGAGTTTGAGGAAGTTATGTTATTTTTCAATAACGTCCTATTATTTTTGGTGTAGAAATTACCATATTCCATGTTAATTATTCCTGCATACATTGTCTTGGTACTAAATATACTGAATACTGTATATTACAACACTTGGGAGAAGTTAGAGATGGATGTACAACGACATGCCAAAACTACTACTGTAATACTTTGTAGCAAAGATACTGAGGGCATTTCTCAAAGCCCAAGTCTATGCTACACGCTAATAACTAGCAGCTACCTGACTTGTAAACTACACACTAGAGAGCCTTTGAACATGTATGCTGGAATCATGGTCTACTTCATAGACTATTTTTCTGAAAGCCATGAAATTACGGTATAGCACTAAAAAAAGAAGGCAGTGGCCTAATGCAGTTTAATTATGAGTTATTAGCTGTTATTTTTTAATTTTAATTCTGTGATTATGAACTGTTTTCCAGTAAAGTTCATGGAACTTAATTCTCAGGTTTATGAATAGAATGGTAGTTTCCTCAGATTCTAGAAAAGAAACTTAGAAAGATGTAGACATCTAAGAGATGTTCAAAAGATATCTATGAAAATTACGTTTTGCTATCAAAATCTAAATATATGTGGAAAACATGAGGGCCTGAAATATTACAATATTTAAAAAATGTAATGGATATACCAACAATGTCAATGTTCCAAGTTAACGTTGAACTCACATTTTATTTCCATAGCGTCTTCAGATTTCATAACCCCCGATTGCTAATGAGGTATCCATGTTTGTTTAGTGTACAAGTCAACAGTACGGACTTGATTGCTATGCACTACGTAGCTTTGGATCATAATGTGGCTAACAAGAAAGACAGACTATGGCGCGAATTGGAGTCACATGGTTATCTCGGTCTAGTCATGGGCATTGTGACAATCGCCTAATATAAATACATGTTCAAAGTTCTAAAAAACAAAGGAGTTGTTATGTTAAACATTATAAACTTGTTCAATGTTGGCCATGATAAGACTAAGAATGTGACATCGCACCATAGCCCGTCTTTTTTGTTAGCCACAGAATCATAACTTCTGATGTCACATCCGGCTATTTACTGAACAATCTAGTTCACTTCAGCTGTAAATGTATCTTTGAGACACAGCCTATATACCATAGTTGTTTATGTATTAAGGAAGGTAAATAGTTTTAACTAGTCTGGGATGAATTTACAGTTAAGTAGTCCAAGACTTGCAAATTCTACTTAACTCACGAATTGCATATAATATTTCTTCCACTCCCACATTTTACGCAATGAAAATATATTTTTCTTCAATTTACATGATATAATATTAGAACTGTTAGGATGGTCGTCGAGTTTTGAGTATTGTTTTGTTTGTTACTATTCGACTATTGAATGAAGAAACATATATTCATTTTCACTATAAGAGAATTCCACGTTAAGAAAAAAGCATTGAGCATATGTGGCTATTCCATCAAATGGCCAGTTGCCATAGAAACGTCTACCTACCACATAGCTTGTACAATGTACTGGGCAAGGCCCATAAAACCAATGCTTTTTCCTTTGTGTGGAATGCTCATAGGAAAGTATAATGTGACTTATGTCCCATCGTCAATAGCAACCAATAATATCACGGTAAAATTCATTTACTTCCCTAAAAATAAGGTAATTAATTACAGAATACTTAACTGCAGTGGGAATAAAGAAAATCTATATTTACAGTAAAATCTCATAACATATCAAAATACACAAAGTTTGTCATGGTTTAATATGTGTAATGATGTAAAATTATTGTTTTATGTTCTTGTATTAATCAGGTACAAGTATTGAAGGAGTTCACCTCTTGCAGAGATATCTAGATGTAACAGGAGACGTGCAAAGTGTGAGCTTATTGGCTATGAGGGCATTCCCTCCTGAACTTTTACAAGACTCATCTGTACAAACTTGGATTGCTAGGTATGAAGAGCAAGATAGAATTCTTGTCATGGTTTAAAACTTAGGTGTAAGTAACAAATCGTGGTCAGTCATGAAATTAAGGAAATGAGATTATAATGAGAAAGTATGATTTTATTACTTACTTCAAATATCTTGGATCAACAGTACAAATATAAATGATACTTGGGAGGAAATTAAATGCAGAATAAATATGGGAAATGCCTGTTGTTATTCAGTTGAGAAAAAATATACACTAGAAAATGTTATACCAAAAATTTAGTGCATGTAGTTAATATAAATTATATTTTATGTATTTAATATTGGAAATCTAATATGGCTGTCAATAAAGGATTTGTATGAGTAAGTCAGTTTTTAAGGAGCTAGTTTTTTTCTTTTTGTTTTTATAAAACAGTTATATTACCGGTTGTTCTGTATGGCTGTGAACCTTGGACTCTCACTCTGAGAGAGGAACATAGATTAAGGGTGTTTGAGAATAAGGTGCTAAGGAAAATATTTGGGGCTAAGCAGGATGAAGTTACAGGAGAATGGAGAAAGTTACATAACGCAGAACTGCACGCATTGTATTCTTCACCTGACATAATTAGAAACATTAAATCCAGACGTTTGAGATGGGTAGGGCATGTAGCACGTATGGGCGAATCCAGAAATGCATATAGAGTGTTAGTTGGGAGACCGGAGGGAAAAAGACCTTTGGGGAGGCCGAGACGTAGATGGGAGGATAATATTAAAATGGATTTGAGGGAGGTGGGATATGATTATAGAGACTGGATTAATCTTGCACAGGATAGGGACCGATGGGGGGCTTATGTGAGGGCGGCAATGAACCTTCGGGTTCCTTAAAAGCCATTTGTAAGTAAGTAAGTATTTCATGGTAATATTTACCCTTAACAGCCAACTAATAGGTTCTATTTAATGTAGCTTTACCATATCAAGCAGAAATTTTAAAGAAACTTGTTGCGGTGTGTATTTTATTCACAATTAGAAGCAAGTTTTAGTGAAGAAGTATGTTGTACCTGTATTTCTGCCATTTTTATATTTGCTATTGTTCTTAACTTAATTTACAATCATTACAAAACTCGTATGAATACAAATAGATATTGCTCGAGTAAAATGCAATTGTGATTCATTAATGTTATCATTATTTTCGTATTTGTAGTTACCGCACTCTCTTGGATGCCTGGCACCTGTGGAACCAACGAGCTCACTTCGACATAGTCCTCAGTGCCTCTTGTCCAAATGACAAACCACCACAGCAAGTGTTTGTTTCTTGTAATTTCTGTGGAAAAAGCATCTCAGCCCAAATGCAAGGACTTAACAGGAATAGAAGTGCTTATGCCCGTCTTGGAGCCACATCACAGAAGCTGAAGGCAAGTTTCTCAGTAGCAGGAGGAACAGAGTTGTCAAGTGGAGTGACAAGTCTCATTGTTGCTTCATGTAGTATCGGTAAAACATACAAAAAGTATGTTGTGTGGATAAGCTTCAGGGCTTCTACCACGTTGTCTTGGTGTTATTGGCTGACGTTTCGACCGCTGTGTTGTGGCCATCTTCAGAGCAGTCATCCAACAACATGGTGTACATGGTGTGTGGATAAGCTTCAGGACTTCTACCGCGTTGTCTTGGTGTTATTGGCTGACGTTTCGACCGCTGTGTTGTGGCCATCTTCAGAGCAGTCATCCAACAACTGCTCTGAAGATGGCCACAACACAGCGGTCGAAACGTCAGCCAATAACACCAAGACAACGCGGTAGAAGCCCTGAAGCTTATCCACACAGCATGTACACCAGCCGTGGAAGCCTACGCGAACATTTATACAAAAAGTATGTTGATCTGAATAACTGAATTAGAGTGAATTCGTTTCGGTACCGTCAACGGTGGTAACATTGGCCCATTAAGGATAACTTTGGCCCAACAGAGATTACATATTTGAATTGTTATATCTCTCACAAAATACTGGCAGGAGCTGCTATCTATACAGTACAGTTGAAGCTATTAAGATATACCACACTTTGTGGGAGATATAAAAATTCAAATATATATTCTCTATTGGGCCAATGTTACCCCCGTTGACGGTAGTTTATTTGTTAACATGCTTGCCATTGAATCTAAAGTTCAGTCCAAACCCAGCTGAAGGTGATGTAACATTGAGAGCTATTACAGAATTTAGCATGTCTTTCTTCATAGATTTATGGCAAGTAAAGACGTCCTGTCTATGAATGGGAGAACGCCAGGCAAAATTTGAAGAAAAACAGTGGGTTGGCAAGAGTGATCCAAGTGCTCTTGGTTTTGTCCTAATCTCCACTATAATCCATACCAATCTATCAAGTAGGTTTAGCTGCAGTGGATTCCTGCAAGAGGAAACCAATGTTTCCACATTTTGAAGGTGGAGCAGATTACAATCTGTTTATAATATATTTTGAAATTATGTTCTTTAAAAGCAGTTTGTAAGTTTGATAAATAATAAATTTACACATCAAATATATATTGGTATACAAACATTTATAGCAGTAGTTATTATTATTATTATTATTATTATTATTATTATTATTATTATTATTATTATTAATAATAATAATTTATTTAATCTGACAGGATTAAGGCCATAAGGCCTTCTCTTCCATCCTACCAGATAGCACATATAAATACAAAAAAGAAATACAAACACTGATGAAAATGATACAACTTAAGTTAAAGCCCTATAGAGGATCAACAGAGTCAAAAGTACATTATAGTGCTCTCATCGAGCTAATACAACAAAAAGAAAGAAAACAGAGATAGCAATGATGTTATTGATAACTGACAATAATAATAATAATAATAATAATAATAATAATAATAATAATAATAAATACATTACATATTAATTTTCAATTTTACAACAGCATAGTTACAATATTTACTATATGTCATGGGTTAAGGTGAAGTTGCGCAACCCGACATGTGTTCAACAAACAATTCCACGAACTAGAATGTGATTTTTTAATTTAAATTTGAATTTTGATATTGTCCGACAGTCTCTGACGTGGTCAGGGAGAGAATTCCAGAGGCGTGGAATAGATATGCTGAAAGATGATGAGTAGAAGGATGTTCTGTGCAGAGGAATAGAGAGAAGGTACATGTTCTGGGTTCGAGGTAGTGAAAGGTAAACAAAACGAGATGCTAGGTAAGAGGGTGTGGAGGTGTGGATGATTTTAAATAGTAATAAGAGAGAGTTGAAGAATCTTCTTTCTTTAAGTGGACTCCAAGACAACAATTCTAGTGACAGTGTTACATGATCGAATTTTCTAATGTTACAAACGAAACGAACGCAGATATTGTGAACACGCTGTAGTCTATGGGCAAGATCAGTATTTAGATTCGTGAATAAAGAATCGCAATAATCGAAGTGAGGCATCACTAAAGTTTGGATCAGGTTCTTTTTAAGGCTGAGAGGTAAAACATTGGTTAAGTGTTTGAGGGAATGAATTATGGAAAAAGTTTTCTTACATATGTAGGTCACTTGACTTTGAAAATTTAAATTTGAATCTAAATATACCCCTAAATTTTTTACTGTCTTACTATATGTAATTGTAGTATTATTTATTTTGTATTTGATACAGTGGCTAGATCTATTTTGTTTAATGCTCGTTGGTGGCCTATTATTATAGCTTGTGATTTGTCTGGGTTTAGTCTGAGTCCAAATTTTTGCGCCCATTGAGCTATTGTTATGAAGTTACAGGAGAATGGAGAAAGTTACACAACACAGAACTGCACACATTGTATTCTTCACCTGACATAATTAGGAACATTAAATCCAGACGTTTGAGATGGGCAGGGCATGTAGCACGTATGGGCGAATCCAGAAATGCATATAGAGTGTTAGTTGGGAGACTGGAGGGAAAAAGACGTTTAGGGAGGACGAGGCGTAGATGGGAGGATAATATTAAAATGGATTTGAGGGAGGTGGGGTATGATGATAGAGACTGGATTAATCTTGCACAGGATAGGGACCGCTGGCGGGCTTAAGTGAGGGCGGCAATGAACCTTCGGGTTCTTTAAAAGCCATTTGTAAGTAAGTAAATATTATTATTGTTATTGTTGTTATTATTATTGTGTGTCCACCATTACGTATAAGAAATGCTGTGACGAAATATGTATCATATCATTCCTCAGTTTTGCACATTATGATGCTTTAAAACTGTATTTACAATAGTATTTACACAAAATGCTGCTTGACTACAGATTCACAGTATTTAATGCATTATTAAACTCTACAAAATACGACATTTATTTGCTATCAATCAATCAATCAATCAATCAATCAATCAATCAATCAATCAATCAATCTTCTCAATGTTTGCTGACAACATGAAGTCCACTGTAGTCTATTCAGTTGTTGTTTTTCACGAGAAATGAGGGGTATTTTGATCTGTGTTCATTATAGATGCCTGTTGCTAGTAGCCAGAGTTACGGTGTAGTCAATATATACTGCAGGGCTGTGTCTTCTGCAACTGGTATTGATGATTTTAATTTACTTCTTTTGTGGTTTATGGATGGACAGTATAGACGAATGTTCCAGATCTTCATCATGATTATTACACCACAGACAAGTAGGATTATCAGAAATGTGAAATCGGTGTAGGTACAATTGAATGACAATGTGACCTGTTCTGGCTCTTGTTAAAAATGTTTGAACATGTCTGGGGAAGTTTTTGTACATTTCCAGGTCATTTGCTATAAAGTGATATCTTTACAATTTTTCTTACGCACACAGATCATTACAATAAATAGACAGATATAAAAAAATTGATGTTCATATTAACTGTAAGTGTGGAAAGTTACTTGGAAATTTAATAATTGAGTTGCCATCCCTCCTGAATGTATGCTATCACACTATATGCGAGATAAAGCCATGCATGCAACATTCTTTGCCAACTGAGTGATTATTACGTACTGAAGACTGAGGCCTATTTAATTTTTCGGTAATCTGTTACTCAAGCTTTAATTTTGCAATGCTTTAGTTAGGTACAGTATTTATCTAACTGCTGTGAACGTCTAAAAATGTGCACAGTTTGAGAGGAGATTTCGACATGAGCTCATTAACAGTTTCCTTGTAAGTTTGAAAAAAAAATGTAATTACTCGCTTCTTAATTCGTGTTTTGAATGCTGAGGGCACTATGTTCCCACATATAGATTCAGAAATTTTTCATTAACTGTTGGAATACTCTGGTACAAGTTTATGAATATAATGCATGTGCTAAAGCGTTGATTTTTGACTGATTAATAATACATTATTGCAGCTTTGAAGTGACCTTATACTTGTGGTTTTAAAAATAAACTTTGTGTCTTCATGTATTTCAAATGAATCTGTAAGATCTTTTTTTTTTCTTTAACTTTCGTATGTTGGCAGTTAGCCCTAATTCCTCATAATAGAGGGTGTACTGAATCCCACAAAAATTCCCCAGTTTTCCAAATGTTACAATTATACAATAAATTATATCCTCATCCGAATGTTGATATTTTCAATATGAAATTTTCTAAATAGAAAATTATTTATCATCATATTTTACAGAATATTGTTAGTTAATTCCAAACTACTTTCACACCTTATTTTCAATTTCTCTTTTTTCTTTCTTTTCTTTTTTTTCAGTTTTTATTAAGAGTATGTTTCTTTTTCCTTGTTTATGTTTTATAAATTACTTTATGCTCGACCATTCCGAAATGTAGTAATTATACACCTGGTAGCAGACCTTTAATGCATGTCATTAAAGTACACCTACTCATTAAAGGTCAGGTCTTTCAGCCAATGACGACTCAGGTTACAACTGTTCAGCCAATGACAGGTCATCTTTCTACCGTTATAAAACCGCAAGTATCGATTATTCTCAGATATGCAATCGAAAGAAAATTAGCGAAAAGTCACGGAGGCTGGAAATCCAATACTGTCGCAGAAGGTTATGTTCTGTTACTATAATAATTAGCGTTAATTGTAAATAATATTCAAATAAATTCGATTTGTCATCTCGTTTTTCAATGTCTAATTTAATTTCACTGTTATCTCTGTAGGTTCTTATGGCCTAGCAAGGTCATTGTGGACATCTGTTCCTCGGAAAAAATCAATACTTTCGCGTCTGCGCACATCTCACAACATACGGGACATTGCTAAAAAATTAATAATATCAAGTTAGAAATATGGTCGAGCATAAAAAGTCGTATGAAACTCGCCTATAATGGTAATTAAGAAGCTCGTATGAAAATTATGAAACTCGCTTGCGCTCGTTTCATAAATATCCATACTCACTTCTTAATTACCTTCATTATAGGCTCGTTGCATAATGTAGTATTGTCAGTCTTGAACTTTGTAATTGGGCTTTGCCTGTTATGTTTAATAACAAATAAAAAAAAATAAATAAATAAATAAATATGTAAGTGAATCTAAAACTCCAGTTCTGTTAAATTTTCCGCAAAAAAAGAAAAGTCATGCTTCTAATCCAGGGATGCTCAACCTTATGAATACTGCAGGCCAATATTTTAAAAAATGTTCTTTTGGAGGACAGACATCCTCCAATAATAAATAATTTACTTAAATGTCATGCTAGTGATTACTGTAATTTATCTTCTTCTTCTTCTTATTTGGTATTACAGCCCAGGTGGGCCTTAACCTCCTCTATGGCTCTCTTCCATCCTTCTCTATCCATCGCCAACTCCCTCCAATTCCTTATTCCTAATCTATTCACATCCACTCGTACACAGTTCCACCATCTTGTTCTCGGTCTTCCTCTTAATCTGGTTCCATCTGGGTTGTTATTGAAGACAATCTTCACTTTCCTTGTTGTTTCCATCCTTGTGACGTGTCCCAACCATCTCAGTCTTTGACATCTTATGTGCGCCTCCAAATCCGATTCCTTGTACAGTTCGTATATCTCATTATTATATCTGGCTCTCCATCCATCCACTGTTTCAATTGCTCCGAATATCCTTCTTAAGATTTTCCTCTCAAATACTGCTAGTTGTTTGCATGTATTTTTATTCAGAACCCATGTTTCTGTACTGTAATTTATAGTAATTAATAATACATGTCTGTTCAAATATATTTTTTTTAAATTCTAAGTTTGAAACTTTACTATCAGGCCACATGAGGCCCACAGCCTGCAGGTTGTGCACCGCTGTTTTAATCTTAACATTGTTATTGCTTTCATAATAATTCTTCTACTATGGATTATTTTTGTCCCTCCAGATTTGTTTTGTAGTTGTTATTATATCTTGCTCTTAATATTCTTGAAAGCTGTATTGTAGATGTTAACAGTAGGTTCCCTTGGTTCCTTCTTTTTTTCAGTGTCTTTTTGGTTTCAATTAAAATTTTCTTAATTTGTTGCAGATGTCATCTTGCCCACAATGCCGCAAACCATTGCCTCGTTGTGCCATATGTCTTGTCCACATGGGAACACCTTCAGGGTTGCAGAACAACAATAGTACAAATAGTAATGGTCGTTCAGCAGCAGCTAGTAATAAGATGGCGGAGTTTTCGTCATGGTTTACATGGTGCCAGTCTTGCAGACATGGTGGGCATGCAGCTCATATGACGCACTGGTTCAGGTACAACACTTTTAATCCACTTTATTTATTACAAAAGAAAATAATTAAAATATGTATTCATAAACCTATTGATTTTCCATCTCAAAATTGGTTTCTAGACTTTAATGTACTTAACGTAAGACAAATTTATTACATTGTATTAATAAAATTCATACATAAAAATCGAAATAATTTTGAATTGTATTCTCATAGTTATGAAACAAAAGGTATGAATTCTTTGAGATTGTTTGAACCAAAATGCGACACTGTTACAGTATTTAATCATAGTAGTAATTTAGGCCCAAGAATATATAACAAATTTATATTTAAATATCCTAATATTGTCAATTCTAATAGTTCTAGTATTAAATTTAAGAAGTTATGTATGGATTTTATAAAAATTGAAAAATTGTAAATTTAAATTTATATACTATAATTGCATAGTAGACATAAGACAAATTGTATTGTATAATTATTAATTTCAATTCAGGAATCCGCCCCTGAGCACGAGTTATACTCTTTCAGGGGCGAGCTAAAGTTTCTCTGTATATTTTATATTTTTTGTTACAATTATTAGCAAAATAATAAATAAATGACTAACAATTAAATGAGTATGATCACTTAAATATTCATAGTTAGGGGCCAGATTCATATGTACTAAAAAACGTCAAAATATGCATGCATGTATGCACTTAAAAACCAGGATGTATGCACTGTTAAAATTAAGAAAAAAAAAAAAAAAAACTTAGGGCTGATTTCACCATCCATACTTAAATTTAAGTCTTTATTAAATCTTTGTTTAAGTAAAACTTACAAGGGAGGGTTTTTAGTAGGGCTTGATAGATTTGGCTGGAAGTATTAATGTACATTGATTTCAAGTTCCTGAAAACAATGGTGAAAGTCTCTCATTTCGGAATTGCATATTTGTGAAAATACGCGATTTTAAAAATCTGGATTGCATGTTGTTTTTGCACGCAGTTTGCTCATAATCTACTTGCAGAGAGCACTTATTCATTCATTTAGTGTTCTGCCCAAGGGCAGGTCTTTCACTGCAAATCCAGCTTTCTTCAATCTTTCCTATTTTCTGCTTTCCTCTTTGTCTTCTCATATGATCCGTATATCTTAATGTCGTTTATCATCTGATATCTTCTTCTACCTCGAACTCTTCTCCTGTTCACTATTCCTTCTAGTGCATCCTTCAGTGGGCAGTTTCTTCTCAGCCAGTGACCCAACCAATTCCTTTTCCTGATCAGTTTCAGCATCATTCTTTCTTCAGAGAGCACTTCTCCAAGATATTTGAATTTTTCCACTTCTTCAAAGGATAAATTTCCAATTTTTATATTTTCAGCCTCATGGTCTAGTGGTCAGAGCTTCTGGCTGTAGTTTATGAGGTCCCGGGTTCGATTCCCGGTTAGAGCACAGGAATTTTTCCTTAAAGGGGATTATTCCTCTGTTCGTCCATGGTCTGGAATTTAGGTTAAGTTTAGATTTAAGATCTCTCCTGGCACCACATTATCATAATCATCCTATCACATCATCGGGGTAATGTAACTCTGCCTTCCAGGCGCCCCAACCTCAGAAGTGGGTTACAACTAAGCCACGGCCAGGAGAGAAGACCAGAAATGTCGAAAAGACAACCTGGTGGCATTGGATTAAAAAAAAAAAATTTCATTTGGTACAATATTCTAGTGACGAGACATAATCATATACTTTGTCTTTTCGGGATTTGCTTCCTCCCCTCCTATCGTTTAACATTTCCCTAACTTATGCAAAATAATAAATACTGTATTTTGTTCAATTGTATTTCAGGGAACACTCAGAATGCCCTGTAACAGCCTGCACTTGCCGGTGTCTGTCTCTGGATGCAGCCAGCAAAGTGGCCTCTATAATCACTCATAAGGTGTGAAACTCTAGTCACATCTAAAACAGCAGCTACAGTAAGAGCAACATAAATAATGATAATAATAATAATAATACTTATATGAGTTTTTAGGTTTTCATGGTGACTGTGATCAGAATTAGGCTTTTGGGTATTCCACCGTGTCCTGAAACTTGACGTTTCGAAACTACATACAGGTTCCATTATCAGGCCAGATAGGTAAGACCAGAGGGGTCGCCAGCTAAACCAGATGACTGAGTGTAACAAGCCCAAGAGAACAGGAGACTGCCATGGTCTTACCTATTTGTCCTGATGATGGAAACTGTATATAGGTACAGTAGAACCTCTATTATCCGCAGTAATGAAGGGGATGAAGTGAACGGTTGATCGAAAAAATCGGATAATCCGTATCTTGAAAGGTTTTGTAATTTCCTCCATGGTCTTGTATTTAACTCGCTTTGTACTGGATCAGAAGTTCACTAATTTAAGTCTGGTTGTCAATGACTGGTTTTTAAAGGACAAGGAAGCCCTTTGTAATTACTGTCTCAGGAACGATAGGAATAAAGGAGTCTCATGTTGTAGATTTACATATTTTTTTACACTTTATTATTGTTTTTTTTATTAAATCCCGCAGTTGTAACTCCAATCTCATATTCTGATGCAAGATGAGCCACAGTTTCTCTTTCTCAAACCATTCAATTATTTCCATTTTTTTTAGATACTTAGGATAATATTAAAATGGATTTGAGGGAGGTGGGATACGATGGTAGGAACTGAATTAATCTTGCTCAGGATAGGGACCGATGGCGGGCTTATGTGAGGGTGAAAGTGAACCGCCGGGTTTCTTAAAAGCCATAAGTTGTTGTTTTCTAATGCCAGGCATTTGACAATAAAGTCATTTGACCTCTTGCACTCCAATATTTTTCAAAGATATTATCATGACCAGCCAATGAAGTGGTTAAATGGCAAGTTGTAGCCGATTTAAGTGAACACCATATTTTAACGTTTTGGTGGCTATTTCATTCACACACAACCCCGAATGTCTGGAGGACCACACCTGCTGTTGGTCGACGGGTCCATTGGACCTAGCTGGGAGATCTTGTTGATCACCAGCTTTCCCTCCTTAAGCCACTGGAGGACGAGCAGGTCAGCACTAGGAACAGAAAAGTAGAAAGAGGAGAAAGGAAAGGGAAATGAACCCCTAGGCCTCGAATGCTGTAATGCCGTCGGGGTCGAAGAAAGTAAGAGTTCAGTCAGAGGACTGGATAGGAAAGGGTAAAGAGGGAATTAGGTATTGGATAGAGGAAAATTATACCAAATTCAGTCATTAACTCATCAAGCTGACCAGTGCTAATGGATGAGTAGCCCCTCCCTTTAGTTCAGCTCGTAAAATTATGCTTACTAACAGCTGCATCACGGGAAGGTAGGGATGGGACATTGGGTATTTGTCCAGGTTGGTTCCTTAAAGCCTTCAATGGGAAGGATTAATGGCTCTCCCCCCTGTATCCGACAGATACCCTTTTGCAGCCTTAAAAGCCATAAGTAAATAAGCACAACACATTTTGTGTTAACTTCCGTGGAAGACATTTTATATACAATTTATATTACAGAACGGCAATTCGAACAATAGACAATGCTGTGCAACTATAAAGACGTGTAATAACACACTCTAGCAAAAACATATGTAGAACCTACTGATATGATGTACAAAACAGTACTTCATATAAGTTATTTATTTCTGAAGAAAAAAAAAAAGAGCGAGAAATAAACAGTCGGATAATCAGCCAATCGGTTAATAGGGTGACGGATAGTCTGGGTTCTACTGTAGTTCCGAAACATTGGAAATATCAGGTTCCAGAACACCAAAAGTCTAATTCTGATAATAGTAATATTTGTTGCATACTTGGTAATTCTGAAATATTGAAAAGGGCTATGAACTCCATTAGACTACACATAAATGAAAAGAGTGACGAGTACATATGAATGCAGGTAACAATTGAAGGGTTTTTTGGAAAAACAACCATAGTCCGAAAGCATAAATTTTCAGAAGAAACAAAAAAATTATCTGGCATGGGTGTTGTTGACACTTGAAGTATGAAATTCATCATGCCATTTCTTAAGGCGTTGTAGAAACTTGGGAAAACTGAAGCACTTTTATAACTTAAATTGCCTGGTGTTTAAATGCAGGTAACTGTGGACAATGGTTATTTTAAGAAAAAATACTCTGTTGTGGCTGAGTGTGCCTGTCTTTTAATCATATTTTAATTTATTATATTCTGCTTCCTCTCCTTTCATTGCTTACATTTCTTCCAAGGGTTACTTCTGTACCTAAAGATAACTCCATAATTAATACAATAATTCACTTGCTAAAATATTGTGAATTTTATTTCCACTCAACAATGGAATTTTATTCTTCCAACAATAATTCCTTTCTACAATTCACCTTAAATGCTCTTGTCAACAATAGGATTTTCACTCAACATAGTATTCGTTATAGCACTCCACTGACGACAATGACAATTTACTTGGACTATTACGAACAACAATGAACTATTAATCTTAACTAATATTTACAAAGCACTATTTACAAATCAGAACTATCAGTTCTCAGTTCACAGTTCTTCTAGCTCAGTCACTCGAGTTCACAGTATCTCGAACCACAGACCTTCAGAGACAGTTCACTGTACTCGAACTCAGGTCCCTCCAACTGCGGTCCACTGCACTCGAACTCAGGTCCCTCCAACTGCGGTCCACTGCACTCGAACTCAGGCCTTCGGATGCTGATACAGTTGCGGACGCACACTCGAGTCGAACTCCGGTACACAAGACTGGCTTGCTTGCTCTGGCTTACTCACTGACTGGCTGAATAAACTGAAAACTGCTCGAGTTCGCTGGCGTTTCTTCTTTTATAATCACAGCGACGTAGCCTCGAAAGTTCGACGCGTCTCCAGAGATTGCACTCCAGAGAAATCCAGAGCCCTCTCCTCTCTACCAGCACCAGATGCGCGCGCACTCTCGTCGCGTTGACGTAATACACCCCCTCTCTTCTCTCCGCTGCGCGCCGTCCCAAAGTGCTCCACACGATCTTCTCTCTCGCGGGACGCTGGTCGTGAGTTCGAATCTCACATCGCTGTCACAATATTTTTCTCTGAGGTGGCATCTGTCGCGTACATAAGAAGCAGTACTGCCAATCTACTACAGTTTAAAATTGTGTGGATAAATTTTTCAAGATGATATGAATGGGATATTTATAAATGCTATCATTGTCCTGGTGGGACAATAGCTGTTTCCACAAAAAAATTGTCTTTGGACTATGTGAAAACCACTGAAAATTTCCACTCCTATAATATAGGCCTATGGTGTTTTTTCTCCAAACAACTAATTCAATAGCTGATCGCTATAAAATGCTCACCATATGCTTAATATCTGAAATTTGCATTTTTTGGAGTATGGTTCTTTTAAACCTTCAATTGGATATGCAGCAGCAAAGACAACTACGCCCCTTTTTTGGTAATAAGTGTCAATTTGTGGCACACTTTTGTTTCATTGACTCTGTCATAAATTGATGGGAGTGTAAGTGAGATATAACTTTTGTGGTAGAAATTTAAATTGGAATATCTTAAAAACTTGTCAGATGTAGAATGAATTTGTGCTGTAAGTATAGAATGTTCTGTTGATGTAATTATTGAAAATCTGGAAAAGTCATGTATGACTTTATTCTGAATCACTTAGTAAATGTCATGTCCACTTCAAATGACTAATGCATTCTGGCAAAGAATTAGTTCACGAAGTTGTCATCTGGAACAGGGCTGTTGCAAGGTTTCTTGTTGCTTTCCATCTCATGATGATGATGATGATGATGATGATGTCCACACCTGTGGAGTAACAGTTAGTGCATCTGGCCGCAAAACCAAGTGGTTTGGGTTCGATTCCCAGTTGGGGCAAGTTACCTGGTTGAGGTTTTTTCCGGGATTTTCCCTCAACTCAATATGAGCAAATGTTGTTGTTTTCTAATGCCAGGCATTTGACAATAAAGTCATTTGACCTCTTGCACTCCAATATTTTTCAAAGATATTATCATGGTCAGCCAATGAAGCACAGATTTTGAGGTGTTCCGAATCCATTGCATATATAAATGGCAAGTTGTAGCCGATTTAAGTGAACACGTTTTTTAACGTTTTGGTGGCTACTTCATTCACACACAACCCCCAGAATGTCTGGAGGACCACACCTGCTGTTGGTCGACGGGTCCATTGGACCTAGCTGGGAGATCTTGTTGATCACCAGCTTTCCCTCCTTAAGCCACTGGAGGACGATTTTAGTGCCATAGCAGGTCAGCACTAGGAACAGAAAAGTAGAAAGAGGAGGAAGGAAAGGGAAATGAACCCCTAGGCCTCGAATGCTCTAATGCCGTCGGGGTCGAAGAAAGTAAGAGTTCAGTCAGAGGACTGGATAGGAAAGGGTAAAGAGGGAATTAGGTATTGAATAGAGGAAAATTATACCAAATTCAGTCATTAACTCATCAAGCTGACCAGTGCTAATTGATGAGTAGCCCCTCCCTTTAATTCAGCTTGTAAAATTATGCTTACTAACAGCTGCACCACAGGAAGGTAGGGATGGGACATTGGGTATTTGTCCAGGTTGGTTCCTTAAAGCCTTCAATGGGAAGGATTAATGGCTCTCCCCCCTGTATCCGACAGATAGCCTTCTGCAGCCATATGAGCAAATGTTGGGTAACTTTCGATGCTGGACCTAGGACTCATTTCGCTGGCATTATCACCTTCATCTCATTCAGATGCTAAATAACTTAAGATGTTGAGAAAGTGTCGTAAAATAACCTACTAAAAAAAAAAGATGATGATGATGGCGGCGAAATGAGCCTGAGAACCAAATGCCGAAAGTTATCCAACATTTACTGAAAGAGTTGAGGAAAAACCCCAGAAAAAACTTCAACCAGGATTTGATACCAGTGTTTTGTGCTCAGGCACACTGACCACTACTCCAGGTGGTGGGAAATAAACCATTAGAATACAAAAAAACGAAGAAAGTGATCTCTATATGGTTTCTATAAAAATTGCAACCTTCGCCTTCTCACCCCATTATGTGAATGAGCAAAACATGAAACGATCTTTTGAGGAATGTAGTGTGACTCCTGCTGTATTTTCTCATAGTTTCTAACAAGCTCACCTAAATACATTGTACAGTCTTAGACACAAAAAATTACCGATCTCCTGTAGTCTGAATTTGTCTAAGTCCACTTCAGACAACACCTGGTTCACATGATTAGGGATGCATGTTTATTTTGCACCTGAATTATTATTGAATATATCTTTATTGTAGATTAGTTATAAGAGTTGAGCTATAAACAGACAGAAAAAGCAACAAACAAACAAACAAAACAAAGGAAAAACAGAGCCTAGTCATGCATAAAAAATTCGTTCACCTGTAAACCTAAGCTGTCATGAAATCAACCAAAGTCTTCCGAAGGGGACTTAGCATATGGTAGCCGGTCAATTTATTTTGTCTAAGACTGTACATTTGCAAATAATATACCTCAACTGGGGATCCACAAATCTTGAGCAACAGAGCCCAAAGACTCTACACTACTGGGTGTTCAGTTCAAAGTGTGTCATGGCTCACTGTATGCCGTCATGTGGCTAGCTGATGAGCCTAGAGAATTCAATCTTCCTACACTTCTGCAGAGGCGTATTACCTATATGCAAGAGAAGTTGCCTAGCAAGTACGGCATTCATTCTGAAGAGTAATTACCGATACGTACGGTAACGCCTATAGTGCCAGGAATGTGAACTGTTTGGAAACACATACTGAGGTGAGTTTTTTTCTTACTGTCAGGATATGGGGAGAGGGTTAAGACGATTACTTACATACAGTATTTGTTGACATTAACTTCGACGGTCAACATGGACACAGAGCATTTGATTTGTATTGTGGAATGTTGCCGTACGCAACCGATGATAACAAATACTCTGGGTACGACTTGCCTGCACAAAACACAGTTCGAAAGAGGTTATGGTAACACATAGACCGTACAGACCGCCATCTGTTGCTACGACGTTCAAGTTATACCGTACACGTTCTTAAGTTCAGATTGAACGCCTTGATTAATAAGCAAATTCTCTGATATAAAAGCTGAAACTCGCTTCAAATCGCTGACTCACCAACAGTGACGTCATGACACACTTTGAAATGAACACCCAGTAGAATCATATTTTCATTTTATTAGATTTACACTTTTACATTCAATAGAAAACATTACTTTATTTATACATTTTAGTTGTCTTTACTCTGTTATTGGAGGATGCTTTGGAAGGGAGTTCTCAGTACTGCAGACTTTAAGAAACAATGATATAAACATTTTGTATTGTCGGCTGGACTGACATACTGTGACTTTTGTTCTCTATTTTCACATGTAAGCACTTACTGGTTACACCATTATCCAATATAATAAATAATGTAAATTACATTGTTCTGTGTACAGTAAATACTAAATCTTCAATCAATCGATATTCCCATCATTCCTAGGTGGAACATAGAGCTCTCAGAAAGCTTCTCCATCTGACTCTATTCCTGGCCAACTCCTTGATCTCACTCCATGTCTTCCCCATCGTTTTTGCTTCTGTGAGAACAGTTCGTTTCCATGTTATCTTGGGTCTGCCAATTCCTCTGCTGCCCTGCGGATTCCAATCCAATGCCTGCCTTCCTGGTGGGGTCATCTGGAGGTCGGCGAAGTGTATGTCCCAGCCATCCCCACTTCCTATGCCGAATTTCAAGTTCAGCTGGTTTTTGTTTAGTTTTTAACCAAAGGTTTTCGTTGGATATCTGGACCGGCCAGAATATTTTTAATATGTTTCTCAAACATCTATTAATAAAAACTTGTAGTTGCTTGATAATAGTTTTGCGGTCTTACTAATAAAAACTCTATAGCTGTCTTATACTTATACAATGAGTAGCTCGTTTATACGTCGTGTGTAAATTCCTTACTAATAATCACTACATACGTCGTGTATAACAGTATAACTGTTACACAGCTATGTCATAGTTTTGTTACGAAAGATAATAGAATACCTGAGGTTCTCTATTGCATCCGGTAGAGCGCTCTAGTGTGGCGTGTTAAGTATCGATAGTACAACTGGCTCTAATCAATTACCATACTATATTTTGGTCAAAGAGTACAAGCTACAGTAATATTATTCTAATTATTCTGTGCTCTTTGGTTTGTTTTTCTTTGGTTACTAGGCAACCATCATCATAAAATGACAGTCGATACAAACAGCTGTTAGAGGGGCGGCCATTTTTTCTCTATATACAACGCTTAAACAAGGGGTTTCGTGTATATAACTACTGCAAAGCAATTCCCATTGTATAGTTACAGCCTGTTTATACATCCATTGCTTATGCATGGTTTATTAGTAAAGTTTTCTGTCTCAACTATGCATAAGTCTAGTATAAAAACTATACACGGTTTATTAGTAAGACTGCTAGTTATTTTCCAGGAAATACTAAATCTTAGATAACATAAATGGCCTCTTCAATTATTGTTATCCAGAGTTTATTGTTCTCTCAGTCTGTTTTTAATCCATGTAAGAGATCTGATATTAATCTCCCAAGATGAGTTAATCAAGGGTCTACATCTGCACAATCAGTCTCTCCTATGGCAGAGAGCTGTCTGCTGGTAAAGTGTAATCCACTTTCACGATTACGTGTACATACCTATGATTTATAATAGATTCCCGAACTGATAACCATCCACCTGTATTCATGCATCTTCTTATCTTCGGAATATATTCCTGGAAACCCTGTGAAGCTCTTAATATGAAATGTTAAGAATTTGCAGTCTGGCTTCAAAGGGTATGGTACTGCATTCCTAAAACGTAATGACTTTTAAGAACTGCCCTGTATAGCACCAGCTTCATCCAATTTATCCTGAACTGAAATATACTTTTCTTATTTCCTTTTTATCTAACACAGTGTCACATGGTCGAAATTTCTCCATTAATTGTTCACTGTTTTCTTGTCAAAGAAGTGAAGAATTCCGAAACTTCTTACGGAATTTCTTGTGGCACTTTCTCCACTAAGATCACTTCATGAGTGCCTCAAAAATAAAAGACTATATTTTATTTTGATGTACAGAACATGTAAATGTTATGAAGTGGCACAGCAGAAACCAAAATGATGAAGTGACCACAAATCTGAGCAAAAATATGATTCTGATCCAGGGAGATGCACTATCACCTTTACTTTTTAACTTCGCTCTAGAATATGCCATTAGGAAAGTTCAGGATAACAGGCAGGGTTTGGAATTGAACGGGTTACATCAGCTTCTTGTCTATGCAGATGACGTGAATATGTTAGGAGAAAATCCACAAACGATTAGGGAAAACACGGAAATTTTACTTGAAGCAAGTAAAGCGATCAGTTTGGAAGTAAATCCCGAAAAGACAAAGTATATGATTATGTCTCGTGACCAGAATATTGTACGAAATGGAAATATAAAAATTGGAGATTTATCCTTCGAAGAGGTGGAAAAATTCAAATATCTTGGAGCAACAGTAACAAATATAAATGACACTTGAGAGGAAATTAAACGCAGAATAAATATGGGAAATGCGTGTTATTATTCGTTTGAGAAGCTCTTATCATCCAGTCTGCTGTCCAAACATCTGAAAGTTAGAATTTATAAAACAGTTATATTACCGGTTCTTCTGTATGGTTGTGAAACTTGGACTCTCACTCTGAGAGGGGAACATAGGTTAAGGATGTTTGAGAATAAGGTGCTTAGGAAAATATTTTGGGCTAAGTGGGATGAAGTTACAGGAGAATGGAGAAAGTTACACAACACAGAACTGCACGCATTGTATTTTTCACCTGACATAATTAGGAACTTAAAATGCAGACGTTTGAGATGGGCAGGGCATGTAGCACGTATGGGCGAATCCAGAAATGCATATAGAGTGTTAGTTGGGAGACCGGAGGGAAAAAGACCTTTAGGGAGGCCGAGACGTAGATGGGAGGATAATATTAAAATGGATTTGAGGGAGGTGGGGTATGATGATAGAGATTGGATTAATCTTGCACAGGATAGGAACTGATGGTGGGCTTATGTGAGGGCGGCAATGAATCTTCGGGTTCCTTAAAAGCCATTTGTAAGTTGTAAGATCAAAAAGAAGGCATTCAAATGTTCTTTCACTGAAGAATTTTTATCAGAAGGAACAAAATGTGCAAGTGGAACAAAACCTGTTCTTCAGGAAACAGTAAAATGAAAAGTAAATATATGTTGTTGTTGTTGTTTTCTAATGCCAGGCATTTGACAATAAAGTCATTTGACCTCTTGCACTCCAATATTTTTCAAAGATATTATCATGGCCAGCCACTGAAGCACAGATTTTGAGGTGTTCCGAATCCATTTCTTGGTTTGAGTTGCACAATGGACAGTTAGGAGACTGATATATTCCAATTCTATGCAGATGCTTGGCCAAACAGTCATGGCCTGTTGCCAATCTAAATGCAGCTACAGACGATTTTCGTGGTAAATCGGGAATCAACTGTGGATTATGATGCAGAGAGTTCCATTTTTTCCCTTGAGATTGTGTTATCAAATTTTGTTTGTTGAAGTCTAAGTATGTAGATTTAATAAATCTTTTCACAGAGTAATACGTAGATTTAGTAACAGGTCTGTAAGTAGCAGTGCTGCCCTTCTTTGCTAAAGCATCCGCATTCTCGTTTCCCAGGATTCCACAATGGGAAGGTATCCATTGGAATACAATTCTTTTATTGAGTGCTATTAGTTGAGAGAGCATTTTATTTATTTCTGCTATTTGAGATGAAGGTGTGTGTCTAGAGACTATTGATAGAATAGCTGCTTTGGAGTCTGACAATATAACTGCATTCTTAAATTTATTGATGTGGCATAGAAGATTCCTGAGACTTTCACTTATTGCAGTGATTTCTCCATCAAAACTTGTTGTTCCATATCCAAGAGATCTATAAAGTGAGAAGAGACAGCACGTAACACCTGCACTGGCACCTTGTTCCCTGGAGATCAAGGATCCATCAGTGTATAAATGAAGCCAATTTTGTGGAGGGTACCTAATATTAATTGTCTCTAAAGACAATTGTTTCACTATTTCAGTGTTTACTTCTGATTTCAGTATTTCTTGTGTTAAATTTAGATTATACTCTGTATTTAATAGTGTCAAAGGGTTTGGTTTAATTTGTAAGTTTTCTTTTAAATTCAGGACGTTGATTTTCTGTTTTAATAATTCTTGAACCATGGATATGAAACTTTTTTGAGTATTTAATCTACGGAGAGGACTGTATGAATGCCAATTGTTTCCTGGTAATCTGATAAGTTTTTCATACTGAATCAGTGCTTTTTCTTCTATTGTCATTTTGATGCTGTTAATATTAGTGAGGAATCTCATAGAATCTATTGGAGTTGTTTTGATTCCACCAGTGATGAGCCTGAGAGCTTGGTTTTGAACACGTTCTATTTCGTTTATGAAAGTAAATATATTTAATCATTATCAGGGGACCAAAATCTACTCTGAAAACAAATAACAAATGAAACAGATGTCCTTATGTTTACTATGTAAAGGACTAACAAAATCCAAATTTTGAACTCCCAAATAAGAAATATTTTCAAACCCAAGTTTTTCATAGAAGATCTCAATTTTTAATTTTTTTGTTACATTCACAAGACGTAAAAAAACATTTCTATGCATTCATTTTATGAAATATCTCATTTATTCACTTTCAAAAAATTTTTAGAATTTTTGAAAATGTTATTTTGCTATAATCCATGAAAAAAAAAATTAATAAAATAAACTAGCAGCATTTCTCACAAAATAAATGCATAGAAACATGCAGCTACCTCATAAATAGTTGCAGTAAAAATTTCATCCAGATTGATTAATATTTGGCATAAAAAAGTTGGTGTTGAATCAAGAAAAATAAACTTATGGAAAAATAGATTTGAAAGTAAAATGAATATTTATGTAACACATATCTATTAAAATTCTCTTCCCCTACATTCATCTAGTTACTTCAGGAAGCCAACTTTAGAACAAAAGTTACTAGATTTGTAATCAGATATTTATAAAAGAGAACTCTTTAATGAAAAAAATCATTTTTACAGCTCTTCTTCCTTCATTAAACAATGTTTAAACATATTTGTAATTAGAATTGAACTAAATCCATTTGGGATATGAAAACATACGTTCTAAAGAAATGAAATAGTCAATAAAAATATTTTGGAAAATCTTCATAATTTTCAGTGGAGTCTCCCCTTAGGGTAACAAAAACAGTTACGTACTGCAAAATAATTATATTTCTTCTGCATTATATCCATTTCAGTAATTACAAAAAGCAATAAAGAAAAGTTAATGACTAATTAGTTTCCATTTGCATGATCTATGATCAGTATTTATGAAGACCAAACATTGCAACCTGTGTGCAATAGCTAACTGTAAGAATTCTTATAGCATTTGTGAATTTGAAACAGTGAATGAAAAATTACAAGCCTTTCGAATCTTTAATAGCAAGTAAATGTTTTCTACACAACTTAGTGTAATATTCAAAGAATTTAATATGAAAAAGTAAACATACTGTAATAATATTGTACTGCTTGATTTATTTTGTTTGTACTTCATGAAACTGACAGCTATAATACGAGAAACATTTGTTATACTCAGCTGAACATAGTAATATAAAAAGTGCATGTCTGCTCAAGGATTAATGACAAATTAATGCTTATTTCCTCTTTTGGAATGTGATTCACGCATTGAACTTAAGTCTCTCATTCACCAGACACAAATTATACTTCAATTGCGTCATTTCAAATCTTCTAGAAAAACAATGAGGTAATGGACTCATTATGTAATGTGTTGAATGCTCCACTTCTAAGTAACAAAGTCATTTTCTGCAGGATTTAAAATATATGTAGCAGCACTCATTCTCATCCAATTCGCTATCTTAATTTTCGTTCAAGATATCCACTGATTGGAGATGCTATTCATTAATGTAACTGCTTCATTGTACTGCTCCACATCTGCAAGACAGAAATACAACAGATGTAAAGTTCATTCCTTCTCTTTCATAGTAATATTCAATACAACAGTAACTCTATGGTTTCTTGGTTGAATGTGTAGTATTTCCGTGTCTGTGTTTATGTTCCTTTATTATTTAAAATGTTAACACATTGAAGTCGTTATTTTTTATTAACTTAAATAATTTAACAGTTAATCAGTTTTTAATATACATCTGAAAGAGCATATTTTTTATGTAATATTTGATTTGTTTTGTACAGAAACACTATGGTTATGGTTACTATAAAAACAATTTTATTGCTGATATATTTTGTTAGTCCCTGTATTATGAAAGCTGTTTTGTTGATCAATGGCAATGTAAAACAAGATGTTTTTGACGGGAAATGATCTTTTATGTCTCAGACATGTCCATATTCTCTGAATTTCGCTTTTATTCTGCTCATAGATGATAGAGAAATAGGTAGCCAACTTGGATGAGTCTCATTAAAAAGTGTGTACATCTTCTATCACCAAATCCTATTTTCATCAGAATCTCAATTCTCTCATTTTCAAAACACCATAACTTCCTAGGTATAGGATTACATCATTAGTTGTAGTAAATGGAAAAAACAAACCAAAGTTTTCTGTAAACTCCGGAGGAAATGAAAGGTAGAAATCACTTGAAACAGAATTCTTTCCTTGTGCTATTCCGTGAAATTCTACCAATCCAGACAAAGGTTCTTGTAAGGGTTCTTGCATTTTTATAGTCACGACCTGGTTGTCAACTGTTTTGATCTCCACTGAAATTCCATTGGAGTGGGTCTGCAACAACATAACAAAATTATTTCTTACATATTAATATTAGTTTACACAGCAAAGGAAAAATAAAACATAGTTACACAAAGCTAGAACTATATAATATTTTACAGAACGTGTAATTATTAACAATGCCTAAAGGCCCTTGAAAATGTGATAATCGTGAATTTTCGCCATAGTTATAATACCGAAAAATAAAAAGCATAACAAAACTGGAATGCTGAAAGCTTTCAAATGTTACAAGGTATACTGTTTGCAATCCTGTAATCATTCATGACATTATGTCCACCAGAATAGACTTATTCAACGACAACTCAAATGCAATGTCGTGGCCTTATGCAGTTATTCCTAAGAAATGTACTTTAAACTGAGTGAAAGCATTTATAAAAATGGTTGGCATTTCTTTACAATTGCTCTATCAAAGAGAGGTAGTTTTTATTTTTAACGGTAAACATAGCCTAAGTTAATTATCAAACATTTAAAAATAAAAGATAAGAATCATGGTAACCTCCAACAAGGTATGTAGTATTTTCAGTGATCCCAAGGAAAAGTCATTCAATCTCCCTCACCAAACTCTACTTATCATAAGTTATATAAACAGAACAATCTAACCTCAAAGAACAACAGCAGTAGTGAGAAGAGTATACAATTGGTGGTATGAAAATTACACCGCCTTTCCTTGTAAATAACCACATTTTCTTCCAGTCCCAGTTTCTATAGTTCATATAACAATTTCAAGTTTTATATAGACAAGGGAATTAAAAATGTTCGGATTATTTCGGCACAATTACGCTATAACCAAACTTACACTTAAAATGGATCCTAATATGCTTATTGGTTTTCCCATATGACGAACCAAAGCTCCCCCGTTTACTCGTGCCCTGGGTTCTATAATATGTTCATCCATTATATGCAAGCTTTAATTTATATAATTAATTTAAATTATGTACAGAACCGAAGTTTACACAACACCACATAAGACCCGCGAAAAGTCCACAGCCTTCTTGTGTTCCTGACGAGTGTCGAGTTGTCGACCTGTCCGTGTTGTTCATTTTTTTGCACCACGGCCATGATTGCACAAGACCTATTTGAAAGAATCTGTCATGTCACATGTACGTAAGCACTTGAAAAGGCTGTGATATCAGGAATACCAATATGACCTGACGACCTGATCAGTGATCATTACCAACATTACAGTTATAACAATGACATTTGGTTTGTGTATGATTTAATGTTGAGAGGTTAAGATAAATGTTTTACAGTTATGAAATCTTCAGATTCTAACCATTCTGTTCCCCATTCTGGTATAAGTATTGAAGATAATAATTTCAAATCACCAGATAGTAGAGAGGTGCTGATGGAGTTACCTGTAGATCATCAAAAGCAAAGATATCCATTTTGTATCGTATGGACACCAATTCCATTGTTGACGTATGTATTGTATTGTTAAAGAAATCGTACCATTGTTCTGTGAAGAATACTTATAAACACACTGTTCGGAAGCGCGCCCGTGGATTAGATAAGGGATAACTAGATAACAGGAGGCTGAGGACTGTCACAAGGGTGTTACTTATGTATCCTTTCACCTAACCCACTGTAACCTTGTCATAGTTCTCGGCTTGCTGTTACTTATCATTGTTCTATTGGTCCACACCTGTGGAGTAACAGATAGCGCGTCTGGTCGTGAAACCAGGTGGCCCGGGGTCGATTTCCGGCCGGGGCAAGTTACCTGGTTGAGGTTTTTTCCGGGGTTTTTCCCTCAACCCAATATGGGTAATTGCTGGGTAACTTTCGGTGCTGGACCCTGGACTCATATCACCAGCATTGTGGCTGCTAATGGGGCAATGTTTTTAGTAGCCTATAAAATTAAATTGTGAACCCAATGAAATTTTATATAAAGGGAGTATCCACTTGAGTTTCTTCTTTGATGTACCTGCCAAAATCCAGATTTATTTCGAATGATGGTGTTCTTATGTAGAAGTTCTGGACATTTCAGAGTAGGCTACATTTAATTTCACTGAAATTTTACGTTTTGAACGTGTATAAATCTAGGCTATAATGATGAATCTGGTCAGTCTTTCAATATTAATTTGTGTCTCGAATCACTTTCCGTAGTTTTTCTCTCCAACCTTGGAAATTATTGCTTCTCTCGCAAGCTTCAGTAATTTCTTCAATGTTGAAACTTCTTTCTGAACGGTATAAAATTCTTGTATCTTTCTTCTTAAAATACATCGGTTCATATCATCTACAATAATTAAAAGTTCCCTTGGTCTGTTCATGGTGATTCTAGCTTTTCATCTCTTGCACAGACTCCCTCTCTCCTGATTTTCTTTATTAGGAGTTCTGACCTGTCTATATAAATTACATAAAATGTTGTATTATTAGTATTAGTTAAGTAAGTAATTTTAATACATAATCAATTGAAATAAAATAAGCCTCACCTGTGATATCAGTTGCTCTTTTCGTTGCCTGATTTGTAGGAAACAGATATTGACCTGTTTGTTTCTCTTCATCGCAAAATGCTATTACGTACTTGCTTAATAATATTTCTTTCGCCACTCCGTGCTACAGTATTCATGTTGAGTTGACAACACTGGACTGCAAGTGCAAATATTGTAAACTGTCCCGCAAGAAGGCCAAAATTGTGAATAGTGGGGGACAGAAAGGGAGAGAGATGGGAATGCAGGGAGAGAAATGAATTACCGAGGCTGAGAAGGAATTAGGGTTCAGTTCGCATATCTTACGGGGGCACAGATCCGATGGTCCGACTATACAAGTGTAGACCACCGGTGTAGCTCAGGTAGTAGTGCATTTGCTTGCTGATCCGGGGTTGCACTCAGCCGAGGTTCAATTCTCTCTTGGGCTGATTATCTGGTTGGGTTTTTTCCGAGATTTCTCCCAGCTGTAAGGCGAATGTCAGGTAATCTATGGCGAATCCTCGGCCTCATCTCGCCAAATACTATCTCACTATCACCAATTCCATCGATACTAAATAACCCAGTAGTTGATACACATTGTTAAATAACCAAGTAAAAAAATACAAGCAATTTTTATTAATAACTGATGGCTTCACTATTATTAGTAGACGCATTCAGTTAAACCCAGGCACTTGCAAACAGAGTGATTCCTTTGTATTTGGTTGCTAAGATGTTCGGTTCTAATTAACGACTGATGCATACCCAGGGTGCGAATTAAGATTTCTAATGGGGGGGGGGGATAGAATAATTCTAGATAGAGAATACCATACATAAAATGATTATTATCCTCATTCTATACGGTGCAACACTTGGTCGCACTGAGTTGCTCGTCTTGCATCTTGATCATAATAATAATTAAATCCATGAGCAGGCTTAAAATAAGATGTGTAATTCCTAAGTTATTGATTGTTGTCAGATTGCCAGTGATGATAATACATCAATATTATTATTATTTTTTTTTTTCTTTCTTTATGCTGTACTTACAAAGTATACTCATGTTAAAACAATTATATTTTGTGAGGGGGGGATAGAAGTTATTCCTGGCAGGGATGTTAATATGAATTTATGAGAGGGGGTAACTTTTCAACAGGAAGGAAATCCCCTCCATCCCCCCCTCCCCGTTAATTCGCACCCTGTACATACCTGCTACAATGAAATGCAAGTATCATATTTCAGCATTTGAAAAGACATCAAGTATGAGTGCCTCAATGGCATGAAATTTTTCTTACTCCACTGCAGCAGATAAGTTGGTATAACATAATATCAAAACTTGCTGCCAGGATCATAGTGATATTTTAGCAGGACAACAGTAGACAAATCTTGAAGGTAACATAACAGAAGAGTCATACCATTTTAATTCAGTGTTGAAGTGTCAGACTAAGATTTTGCAAAATGAGAGAGCAAGTGTTTTCTTGTCTTGTAGTGATCTGAGATTTGCGATATGAGAGAGTTTTTACATTTTTACAAATATTAAAATGTCTCATGTCGACTGATTAAAGTCCTTAGGACGAGGATGGTAACTGTGAATAAAGAAACTTGAACATAACTGAAAATAAATAAATTAACTTTACCCCCTCCCTGCAGGCTCCCCTCCCATGAGAAGGTGTCGAATTATGAAAACTAGACTGACAAAGACTAGTTTTATAAATAACTATTTGTCTATATTGGATTTGGAATAATATAGGCTAATTCCTGTTCTTTTAATTTTTTTGTTATGAAATGTGAACTTTCATGTCTACATAGATGTTTATAATTTTGAGACTTCTTTTGCAGATGGCTGTTTCCATTTATTGGTCACATGGGAATTGCTATGTCTTCGGGTGTTATACGAGATTTTGCTGGACCATACTTTGTATCAGAAGATAACATGGCATTTGGTCGACCAACAAAGTATTGGCAACTAAGACCTCACCTTGCAAGGGGAGGCCAGAATGGTTGGGATCGTTCTGTTACAGAGGCCTCGGAGGAATACAAAACTAGAATGGTAACAATTTAATATTCAAATGAAGTACCCAGAGTTTTTAATTGCTTGAAATACTTCCACCAAAATAAATAAAAAATGTGATAATGTAGTATTCATTTTCATATTAAGTTTTTAATAATAAACTAGAGTCGACGGCAATTCGGAAGGCGGTTGTCTTCTAGCGTTTGCATCGAGAGAGACAGATAGAGAGAGCAAGGCAGCGTACAACATTGCCACATCGTACTTCACGAGCACGTGCAATACAAATAGCGCAGGAGAGAATTTAAGTTATCAAAAGACAATAATGACCTTAGCCGTTGATTACTGTAAGCATGACACCAAACAAACCCTCTTTCCTTCACTAACAATATTCTTTGCACGGTTCTCAATCCCACACCACATGCTTCTGCAGTCGTTTCTTGCACGTTGGCAACGTTGCTGCCAGCATCAAGATGGCTGGCAGCATTCTGCTCGTTAACGTTTTTAAAATAATTATACACCTTAAACACTATTTTCCGCGCTTGCTTGTGTAATACTTGTCATTTTACAGTTTCTTCTTCCATTTATGTACCTTACATACACACAGTAAATGTTAGTTTTACTTATTCAATGTATTGAAACACTCGCACGTGAACAAACGAACTCAGGAAGTGCTTGTTATAGACTGATTCTGATTGGTTCTACTATACAAGTTTGTGACGTCACATACCAGAAATGCTACGACGCATGTAGAAGCTAACTGCCTTCCGAAATGCCGTCTAGTCTAGTAATATGTGAAAGTATAAAGTAATATGTATGTAATTAATTTCAATTCATTTCATGTGGACAAGAATGTGAAACTAATTACTTATTATCAGGATCCGGATTTTGATGACATATCATCTTTTTTTCCTCATGCAGTATGCATCACTCTCAAGTATTAAAATCCTGAACACGAACCTCTGGTTATAAACATATTAATTCTATTGCCATTTTTTCAAATTTGAAGTCATTTTTTGATCATTGTTTTCGCATTTTACTTCCTTTTCTGGTCCCTCTTTTTTTTTTTTTTTTTTTTTGCAAAATATTAAATTAATTGAAATTATTAAATTATTTAAAATTTATTTTTAATCTAACAAAATAAATGGAAGTTTGACCAGTGACTCGACAATGTACATGTTGCTTAGCTTATCTTCTATCCACTTGAGTGTCATTTTTACACTATCCCACAAATTATTACAATTTTCCAGATCTCTGCCGAACTGCATTCAAAATCGCGGACTTTCGTCTTTTCGGCTCGGACTTTCTTCTTACACTACAAAATCGCGGATTGTCTGCAAAATCTGTGGCATATGGAAAACCTAATTGAAATGCTGAACGCAAATAATTTAATTGTCACAGATCAGAGCATTTCATGCTATAAATAACGATCCAGTATTTTATTGTGTTAACTTCTTTCCACGTCCAATGATACAGATACTTTCCTGTAGACACACTGATAACGGAATTTCTCTCTAACATTTTTTTTTTCTTTTTTGGTACATTTTAGCACAACTTGTGCTGCGACAACTGTCATTCTCATGTAGCCATGGCTCTGAACCTAATGCATTACGATGACAGCACAAACTGGAATATGGTTAAACTGGCAATATATATTTTATTCAAAAGTAAATATGTCAGGTAAGATATAACAAGATGTTGAATGATTTTAAGGCTTCAATTTAATTTACTTCTATGATTTATAGTTTAAACGACATTTCATACAAGTTGAGAGGATGCAAAGGCATTTCCTTCCCCTTCTACTTGCCCTGAGTCCGTCAGTAAGAGACCGGTACCTGTTACTTCTTATACTTGCACCCCCCAAGTTGTACACACAAGAAAATAAAATATTAAATAAAGCATATAAGTCGATATAAAATACAGTGACACAGATGTTTGACAATTACATGTTTCAGTATATTTTAGTGTCGTTCTTACAATATCTTCAACTAATAAGTAATTAATTAAATTAAGAAATGTTAGTTTGTATTATGAAGTCAGGGGGGAGTGACACACAGTGGCGTAGCGTCAATGTAAGCTAAAAAGCTCAGCTTCCCCAGTTAATAATAATTTCATAATAAACCTGCAGTTTATGGAGAAAATTATTTATTAATTTTAATAAAATTTATATTTATGCGTTACATATTGTGATGCGGCAGCTCAGGATGATTTATGATGCAGCAGTAAACAAGAAGCCTGCACACACCAGCTTCCAAGCAGACTTGTTTCTTCTGTGTAATCCAACCCGCAGATTTCCCATCCCTATCTAACTAAACTACCCTAGTCGCAAGGCTCACAAGAAGCTAGCTTTAACATTTAAAATAAGTAGTTTCCGAGTTATCCCTTTTCGTCAGTTGTGTTCAGTTGAAGTGTTAGTGTGCATTGTGGCTGATATAATAAATAATGAGCGAAATAACAGTTCCTGACACTAATTTATTTGAATTTTTTTTAGGACAATTGTATTATCAAGACTGACTTACGAACAAAAGTGTGATTTAAAAAACAAATGACCGACTCCCTTGCTGTCAATGAAGGACACGCTCAAAATACAGACGCATACTTACGTAATGATACTGATATTGTGATTTCTCTAAGTATGACAGGGAGTGAGCTAATGTTATACGTATACGTGTCTATTTGTTAGAGATATGTGTAAACCGTGAAATCATATTTTACTACGTACCATTTGAGATCATGCCTTATTGGTGTTACTTACGATGTTCCAACCAATCTTCGACTGCTGACTTGAAATTGACTACTATTTATTTTAAGACTGTATTTTTGTAATAAGTTTTCTCATATTGCATGAAAGACAACTTGAGTTAGCTCAAAATTTCATGCTATGCCACTGGTGACACAGTGCAGATTGTCCCGTTGTGTATGCTTAGAGTAGCAACTAGCGGTGAAGAAAACATTTATCTTCTGGTGTCAGTAGCTTTTTAATGTGCCAGTTGATATAAACAACAGTCAAATGAAATACAAACACTTAGTATAGATTTTCGAAATATAGATTACCAGTAAACATTTTCAATAATAAGAATTTTCACTATGTTCAAAGTCAATTAGTCGAATGTTAGTAAGATAGCCAGTAGCATCTTCCCCTTCACGGATGGTAAAGAGTGTGAGTAGAGGGGAAAGCCTATCAACCAAACTGAAATGGGGATTAGTTCATTGTTTTTTCTCGTAGACGTATAAAAGTGCCATGGCAGGATAGCAGTTATCTTAGTCTTTAATGAATGATAAGAAATTTATATGTTTTTCCTGCTTTCTAGTGTTGCAGGTTTTGTGAAGACATGGATGCCATTCATACTCATAATCAGCATTTTTGCCGTTCTGTATGCGTCCCTTTCATAAACGTTGTCAAGATTTATGTATATCATTGAGCATTGTGTGGAGGGTGCGAATTAATGGGGGGATTACCCTCCCCTGTTGGAAAGTTATCCCCTCTCATAAATCCATATTGATATCCCTGCCAGGGATAACTTCTATCCCCCCCCCCCCCACAAAATATAATTGTTTTAATACGAGTGTATGTACTTTATAAAGTAAGCAAAGAAAATAATATTGATGTATTATCATCACCGGCAAGCTCACAACAATCAATAACTTAGGAATTACACATCTTATCTTAACCCTGCTCATGGATATATTGTCGGACCATCGGATTTATGCCCCTTCAGCGCTGTCGTCGTTCTTGGAAAAGTGAACGCCTCTACTCACCCCATTCCACCCGTTTCTCTCCCACTACGTCAAACAGGAGGCCACGAACCTTGCCGAATAGGGATGTTGCTAAACTTCCGTCAAACAGTGTCATGTCTCTTGAATATTGCTTATAATACTGTAAGGTTAATTATTACGTATTCATAATTTAATTTAAGTAGGTCTAATGACGCTGATTGACTTATGCAAAATGCTATTACTTGCTTAATAATATTTCTTTCACCACTCCGTGCTACAGTATCCATGTTGAGTTGAGAACACTGGACTGCAAGTGCAAATAAACTGTCCCGCAAGAAGGCTCAAAATTGTGAGTAGTGGGGGAGAGAAAGAGAGAGGGATAGAAAAGAAAGAAATAGGAATACAGTGAGAGAAATGAATTGCCGAGGCTGAAAAGGAATTAAGGTTCAGTTCGCATATCTTACGGGGGCACAGATCCGATGGTCGGACTATAATTATTATTATGATCAAGATGCAAGACAAGCAACTCAGTGCGACCAAGCGTTGAGCTGTATCGAATGAGGATAATGATAATTTTATGTGTGGTATTCTCTGTCTAGGATTCTATCCCACCTCATCAGAAATCTTAATTCGCACCCAGGTTGTGTGTGAGAGATAAAAATTTAACTTGATTATAAACATCAGGACAGTTTGATTCAAGTTTTTTTCGAGAACAGATATACGAAATTTAAAAAATATAGAACATTAATGGATAATTGTCGCCCCATTTACTTAATCCATGAACAAGATACGAGAATACCAGTACTTGCATGAGATACGAGATATATGTTCACCTGTGAATCCCTCATATTCTGCACAAGATGTACGTTTTATGATGTCCATACAAATTCCTTTAAAGCAGGCCTGCACAAGGTTTGCGCTCTCTGAGCCGGCTCACAGCTCATGAGCGGAATGCAGATATTAGCTGCGCTCTGTATAGAGAGGACTGGAAGAAGGGGTGATCTCGTACAAAATATACACAAAAGGAAGTACTATTATGAGTGTTTATGAAATGAATTCCCATTCAGTGTTTGAAAAACTATCTTGCACTATTATTAATTAATAAATAAATATTTATTTTACAGAAATAATAGAAATTCTATAGCTACTTAAATGTACAATATCATTTTGTTATATTTTTATTTATCAGTACATGAAAACGAGGTTTTATGCTGTTGGCAGCTGAAAGGAACAGTAGCCTACTGATCATAATGAAACATCAGTTACAGATGTTCGATGTCTGTCTTATTAAAGTTGACTATAGAAAACATTTGCTCACGAATATAAATGTTGAGCTAAACATAGCAATCCTTTTCACAGCCAGCCTGTCTAGTCGTGGATATTATTGCTAATGTTTAGTCTTGTAAAACTCAATTAGGCTAGTAATAGTATTCAAAGGATCTTTAGCCCTTAGATCACATTGAAGATCAAAAAGTTTGAGCTGTAAATCGTTAAATGTCAAATGTTATATTCTGTCTTTTAGATTCCTCCATACTGTACTGTAGCAGTAGGTAAGCAACGTGAAACAGTTACTGAGAATAGGCCTACACACTGCACTCCACTAGATAGCTGAGTGGTCGTTTCCCTCTCCTCTACCTATAGCAAGTCTATGTCACTCTGACATATCTTCCTCTCCATTTCGGCGAGCGGAAAACACAGCTCTCCCGCTCAGAAGGAGCACACGCTCTCATTGAGCGCTGTTTGTGCAGGTATGCTTTAAAGTAACTGACTTTTTTTCTGAGACCATTTTTTGGCAAGTTACTTCCTATTATTGGAGTGTGTAGATATTATTATAGTTATTAAGGATCAAATCCTGCTACGGCCCGGTTTAAGGTTATATCTGAAAGGAGTAAGTGTAAAAAAAATCTTAGGTCAGTTAATGCATTTATAGGAAAGAAGAGTTAAGTCCCTAGTGGATAATTAGTTGTGTTTATTATTTATGCAAAAACTTATATAGGACAACTGTTGACTTTTAAAGACTGTCGTATATTACTTTTGTGTTATTTATATGTACGGTGTAATTTTAAACCTTTTAAATAAATTGTTTTTCAAAAGAATTACTGTGTATTTAAAATTCAATAAGGTAAATTAGTTCTTCATCTTTACACTTCCTTCACATTATTTACTTCTTTTTTTAGTTGGTTATTTAACGACGCTGTATCAACTACCGTATTTACTCGCGTAATTCACGCCATCGCATATTTCACGCACCCAAATTATTTACTATATAATTTAATAAATTAATTTCCTCGTATATTTCACACATTTAATATTCGTGAAATACTGTAACAAGTACATACTGAAACTTGAAGTAATGAGGTGTGTTATGTTGAGGAGCCCTGAATGTACGGTATCTTAAATGCCGTAACGAGAGGGTGCATAGCGGTATTTGGGACCGGACAGCTACCTGTTACAGGCGCACCCTTCTCGTCTATGAAAGTCCTTTAAAAATACCGGTATAGGGTATTGACCTCCCTCTACCATTTGAATGGGGGTGGTTTGAAAGCTTTGTGTTGGATCGCATCAGTTGAGTTTGAGACTCGAAAAGGGAAACCTGTCAAAAGCCGTCTGTTAAAAGTTTTAACAATGAATGGTAAATCCCGATATTCGAGTCATACTGCGTCCTTCAAATTAAAAGTTATTGCGTATGCAGAAACACATGGCAACAGAGCAGCTGGACGTGAATTCACAGTTCCAGAATTTAATATTCGCTACTGGAGGAAACAAAAACAAGCTCCTCAGGAAACAAATGCATCAAGGAAAGCATTTCGTGGGCCAAAAGGTGGAAAATTCCCTGATCTTGAAGACAAGTTACTAGGATATGTAAGGGAACTGCGTAGTTTTGTCATTTTTACCCTTAAAAATACCAGCTTGTGAAATTCCTCGCTTAATTCACGCACCCTTAATTTATAGATCGAAATTGCGGGGAAAAAGTGCGTGAAATATTCGAGTAAATACGGTACTAGGTTATTTAGCGTCGATGAGATTGGTGATAGCGAGATGGTATTTGGCGAGATGAGGCCGAGGATTCGCCATAGATTACCTTGCATTCACATTACGGTTGGGGAAAACCTCGGAAAAAATCCAACCAGGTAATCAGCCCAAGCGGGGATCGAACCCATGCCCGAACGCAACTTCAGACCGGCAGGCAAGTGCCTTAACTGACTGAGCCACGGCAGTGGCCTATTTACTTTAGATACCAGTAGTCTCATTTATCAGTTTCAAAGGAATATTAGTACATTAGTTAAATTGTGCCTATTGCGTGTTAGTGAGATGGTAAGATGGTGATGGTGTAATAGTAGAATGAGGTCAGCAGGAGAAATCAAAGTACTTCGTAGAAACTGCTTTGTGTTACAAATATCATAGGATCTACCGAGATTTAAACCTTCATCTACCTGATAGAAATCCATAATTTGACTGTGATTATACCTTATCATTCAATCTGTGAGAGTAATGAGTACATATTGAGATTATATTATTTGTCTTTTGACTTTAATGACTTTATGAAGTCATGTTGTGTAATAAAATAAAGCAGATTCATTTTAAAAACAATTGGGAATGGTGTTTAAAGGTTAGAAATCACGAAATTGGCCAAAACATATCCTTGGAATTTATTGTGCAGCTGACTGAAAATTATAGAATTTTACCTACTAAAACAATGACAGCCATCATGTTGTAATTTAATTATCATTTCTTCTTCTTCTTCTTTGGCACTACGGCCCTTGTAGTCTAGCCTTGGCCTCCCTTAGGATCTTGGTCCATTCCTGTCCAACCAGAGCCTTCTGCCTCCATCTTCTCACGCCTAGAGTCCTTAAATCTTCCTCCACTCCATCCAACCATCTTAGTTTCTGTCTGCCAATATTGCGCCTGCCTTCTGGTTTTGTGTTTAGAATCTTTTTTTGGTATTCTCTGATCATTCATCCTGATTACATGTCCTAACCATTCCAACCTACGGGCTTTGATTTCAGCAACAATATCTGGAGATTTATGTTGAGTTTTCAGTTCTGTGTTATATCTAATCCTCCAGTGCCCATTCTCATATTTAGGACCATAGATTTTCCTTAGAATTTTCCTTTCCCATGTCATCAGTTGTTGTTCCATTTTCTTCGACAGAGTCCAAGTTTCACTGCCATAAAGCACAATTGGTCTTACGACTGTTTTATATAATGTAAGTTTTGCTTTTTTACTTATGCATCTTGCTCTCAAAGTTTTGTTAAGGGCTCTCAGGCATCTATTTCCCCCAGCAAATTTTTGCCTCATATCCGCATCTGCAGTGTTTTCTTGGGTAATTAGAACTCCTAGATATTTAAAAGAATCTACTTCCTCATATTTAATTATCGTTTGGACAATCGTAATTAAACCATATTATGCCTGAGCAGCAGCTCTGAGTGCGGAAATGTCAGTTCTGTGACGTGTTTCGGACTACATCTTCAAAAGGATTTTTATTGTCATTTAACAATAATTAAAAGAGTGAAACACAATATTTGACAGGATTAAATGTTAGCATATCCTTGTCATTTATTAGTTTATTACTAGGCCTAAAGATACTCATTGAATTGTTTCTTTAATGCTCTAAATATTATTTTAATCCGTCCCTAATAGTTAATGTCAGTTCTGTGACACATACTAGAAGCGACAGTCTCTTTTTTTTTTTTTATTATTGTTATTTTAAAGTTAATACTGATTGTGTATATGTATTCAATCTCTTTTTTTTTTTACTTAATTATGTTTATTATTATTTTTAAGTTAATATTTGTATACTGGTATGTATTTTTTTTGTATGTGATTTGATCCTGGTTGAGTGGAAGAGAAGGCCTGATGGCCTTAACTCTGCCAGGGAAAATAAAACTACTACTATTATTATTATTATTATTATTATTATTATTATTATTGTTATTATTATTATTATTATTATTATTATTATTATTATTATTATTATTATTATTATTATTATTATTATTATTATTCACTGGATGACTGCAAGAGTCCTGAACAGTTCTTCAGTTGTTTGGTATGGGCTAAAGTATAGGAGTATGTAGAGAAAGGGTGATTTGTAATTTTTTTATATTAGAGAAAGAAAAACATATGTAACTGTTTTCCTTTGAGTACCTTTATTACCAGTCAGCTCTGAGGTAGTTAAATTCTGTAAAATGTGTCATGTAGGTTTATGTTAACAGTCAGATATGAGGATGTGCATGTTCAACATAATCTTGAACCCAGTAATCAACATGAGAGTTAAGGGATAACAAATTGAAAATTGGTTTTTGTCAGTCCTGAGATGTCACAGAACTGACATTTTTGTGGACATTATTATATAAATTGTTTTATTGTTTAGTCAACTGTCCGAAGACAGGTCTGAACCTCACAAGTGATAACCAACATGGCACCACTTATGAGGCAACTAGGCCAGGAGATAATGGGGTAGGGTGGCCGGTTTCTTTCACCCTTATATAAAATTATGGAATGAAATAAAATTCTCTTTTAAATAAATCGTGGCCAGTTATGTAACATTGATATACATATTAACATTAATGTACAGAAAAAAAAATAACTTAAATACATAATTTAAAATATCTGTGAAATGTATCTCATTTTGTCTGATTTTGTGAATTTTAGCCTTAAATATTCTAAAGAAAATAGAATTTAATATTTTTCGACTGGGCGCTATTGATGCTATATTAAAATCTCTGTAATAATTGTCATATTGTTCTAAAAACCTCCCATACATAAGAAATATCAGTTAAAAATAGAAATATCACATAATATGCTCAATGTGGCAGCCATCAAGAGTCATGCACAGGTCAACGTGTTCCAACCAGTACCGGTCCTACTAGACTGCAACTTAAGGTGAGCCAGAGGTAAAAAGTCAAGGGGTATAAGGTCTGAGGAGCAGAGTTCAGTGGGTTCAATCCAGTGAAATGCCTGTCAGGTAGCACAATTCTGAACATGTACATCAAACCGATTCTTCTAACTTCTGTAGTTTTTATTGTAGAGATTATTTTTATTTAACATATAATTGGCTGTGCTAGTTTTACGACAGTTCTCCTTGTAAACATGTTTACAGAACACTATCACAGAAAATCATAAAAGAATACTTTTCTTTAAAATAATTATTTTGTTCTGTCTTCTCTGTAAATTTTCGTTTGTCTAACAAAACATGATGCATTATTTATACTATTTTGTGTTTGAATTTTTAAATCATCCAAATAATAATAATAATAATAATAATAATAATAATGATTTATTTTAGCTGGCAGAGTTAAGGCCGTAAGGCCTTCTCTTCCACACAACCAGCAAAAAGTGTATATACATATGCATGAACTTACAAAGAATTCAACAAATTGATTTAGATGAGAGTTACATGTATACAAGAGTTATTTACGAATTAAACAACAAAATACTATGAACTATTAATTAAACACAGAAATAAACTGGGTAGCAGATTTAAACTAAAATACATAGAATGTTAATATATTTCAAATTATATTAGATAATAGAAAGAGATTATTATGAGACAATTTTGAAAATGCAGCACAATCAGGATGATGTCTAAAGAAAAAAAGCAACAGTGTAGTCAGTAATATTTTAAATCAGTATGATTGGAGTGAAATGCTAATAAGGTTATCTTTTAAGCTGTTCTTAAAGGTGTTTGTTGTCTTGCAGCCCCTAATACTTTGTGACAAGGAATTCCATTGACGCGAGGTGGATATTGTAAAAGATGAGGAATAACAAGATGTTCTATGAAGAGGTATATTTAGCATGCCACAGATAAGTGATCTGGTATTTACGTCGTGGTTAGAGTATAGATAAGAGAAACGAGACGAAAGGTAATTTGGTGTTGAGGTGTGCAGAATTCGAAAGAGTAAAGACAAAGAGTGTAAAGTTCTGCGTTCTTTAAGTCGGAGCCACGAGAGACTTGCGAAGGACGGTGATATGTGATCATATCGTCGGATGTTGCACACGTATCTGATGCACATATTCTGAGCTCGCTGTAACTTGACTGACAGTTCAGAACTTAGATCACTTAACAAAACGTCACAATAATCGAAGTGCGGCATTACTAGGGTTTGTACTAGGGTAAGTTTTAGTTGCTGGGGCAAGAAGTTTCTCAAGCGACTCAAAGAGTGAAAGGAGGAACAGATTTTCTTTATCGTTTCTTTAACTTGAAAATTCCAACTTAGATTATTATCAAAAAAGAAGCCAAGATTTTTTACGACAGATGAATAAGGGATTAGCGTGTTGTTAAGGGTAACAACTGAAAGATTACTGTTATTAAGGGAGTTAACTACACGCTTATGTCCAATAATTATGGCTTGAGTCTTACTTGGGTTAAGTGCGAGTCCGAAATTGGCCGCCCAAGTGGAGACAGTGGCTAGGTCACAATTTAACTTGTCAATCGATTCATTGATCGTATTGGGTCTGGAATGTATGTAAAGTTGTAGGTCGTCGGCATAGAGGTGATATCGGCAATACTGTAAGTTCTTTGATACGTCATTAATGTAGATAGAGAAAAGTAGTGGTCCTAATACGGAGCCCTGCGGCACTCCCGCCTTTGTGTATCGCCATTGGGAGAATTGATTATCAAGTGAAACACACTGTTGGCGGTCCCGTAGGTAGGAGTCCATCCAGCTCAAGGTATTGTCTGATAGGTGCAAAGTTTTCATCTTTGCAAGAAGCAAGTCGATATCAACAGAACCAAAGGCATTGCTGAAATCGAGAAGAGTTAGTGCCGTTACTTCACCCCTATCCATAGCTTCACGGATGTCCTCGGTCACTTTAAGTAGGGCTGTAGTAGTGCTGTGTCCATGCCTAAAACCCGATTGATAGTCATCGAGGAGTTTGTGTTCGTCGAGATAGTTCGTAAGTTGTCCGTGTACAATATGTTCTAATGCTTTTGAAAGAGTGGGAAGAATTGATATCGGTCTGTATTGGTTTACTGTAGAAGGTGTATTAGATTTAGGTAAAGGTTTCACTAATGCCATTTTCCAGAGTGAGGGGTAGGACCCAGTCATAATAGATGCATTGAATATATGGGTGACGGTCGGCAGAATCACATCTATTATTTTATACAGGAGAGTGATATTTATATTGTCTACACCTTGGGCTTTAGATTTCATACATCGCAGCGTCTTCATTACGTCAGTCGGGTTAATGTATTTAAAGAAGAATTTATCCCATACAGAAATACTAGAAATAGTGATATCCTACAGGTCATTCGAAAAGAAAGTAATCTGAAGGCAGTCATTAGAGATTGTTTATACTGTTTACACTTAAAAAAAAATATGTACTGGAGGGGATGAGAGATAAAAGTATGTGTTATTACTAACAGCAGGGACTTATGGGATACACAAAACTATTGTATCATGCATCGATGTTGACAAAAATTCGACTTTCAGTGCTGTGGTATTTATGTCACGTAGAAAAAATCTCACAATACCTAAGAGGTGTACATATTTAAACTACTTTGTTGACAATGACGTTGTATAGAGGACTGGTTTTGAAATCTACGAGAAAGGCATTAATATGTACACTTATAGAATACTTTGAAATTTAGGTTTTCTGCATGAATTACGAATGAGGAATGCAAGAGTGTAATGAAGACAAGAGATATTGTGATGGCAAGGTCTAAATTCCTATTTACATGGTATCAAAAGTGAATTTCTGGTGACATAAGACTAATATTCTATTACACGAGACTTGGGTGAATCAAAACCACACATTAAAATCAACCTGGTATGACACCTATAACAACGGAGAAACCAAAGGCACCTGGCAGGCTTAAATTTGTCATGCAGGTGTGCAAAAACAGGTTTCGTGCCTGAGAACAATGGATATTTTGGCCTAAATCAGCTTCCACCTATCATAAGGAAGCGACAGCTGCCACATTTAAGGACTGGTTTTGAACAGAGTTCTAAATTATTTAGAGCACAATAATAACCATCATCGTCATAGTAATAATTACTCAGTCTTTCTTCTTTCTTTCTTTCTTTGTTGTTTTTTTAACCTCCACCTTCTCCACCTTATACTCCACTGCAGGTAACAAAGGAAAAATCACTAAATCACACACTAGATATGTCACAAGTGGGAGCAAGCCTACCTGGTCATGTGGGTAGCATAGCAGAGACATCTTTAGACAATGGACAAACACTCAGTCCCGTGGATGGAAGATATAGTCTGACAACTTCAAGTGAAACCCCCGTAAAACACGCCAACTTCTGGAATCTCTCTCTTTCTTTCTTCTCTCTCCCTCGCTCCTCGTCATTCAGTCACCAATCACCACGTAAATATCTGAGAGGGTGTGTGTGGACATCGCGACCAATAGAAGAACCACTCTCCAGTATTACCACAATAACGGATTCTTCATTTTTGCCTCGACTGTCGGCTAGGAAGGTTCCATTATGCTAGCATTGCAGGCAACTAGTCAACCTTTTAATGCTTTTGTTAGCAGGTTTGACAAACTGTGAGTGGACCTGCAAGTACATAGTGCATAGTGCTCTCTCCCTTCCCACCGTGCTTTCTCACTTGCTCCTCCCCAAGACAGCCAGCGCTCACGTAGTAACTCGATCAGGGTTTCAGTTCGATTTGTCAATCTATAAATTTCTTCCATTGTCTATTCCGGGAACAGAACCTCAGACTGCTTGGTCCACATAACCACAACAATGGACATCATTCAGTCAGTAAAAAAATTTCAAACACATACTGTATACTGGAGAAAAGGTGATACCATTCAGGTCTTGCAACAAGAAAGAATTGAATTTTCTTACACAAAAAGACTTGGAATTCTACATACGAATATGTATAAAACAAATGTTCAGTTTTAATTAGAAGTTTGTTATCACTTTTTTTCAGAATTTATACAACACTTACTGTTCTTCAAACACTTAGAAATTTCTGTTTTCTAGAATTCAGGATCCTTGTGGTCTGCCAATGTTATTGGTCCGATGTTTAAATTTAAAATTTATATATTCGTAATATGTCGTAAACTTAGACAGAAGTGTTTTATGAAAGAAGTAGAATGTGACGAAATTTCAGAACCTATAATAAATTGCAAGACTGATGACGAGTACAGTGACGAACTGCTTACTGATGAAGACATTGATGATGGTGACAATAGCAAACCCAACATCGAGCCTCTGGCAGTTCAACTTGATTAAAATATCAGGTAATTAACTTAATTTATTTTAAAAGTAAGATTATTTTTAGTAAATTATATTGTTGTGACATAATATTAATGTGCTTTGTGTCAGATGAACGTAATGAGAGGTAGGAAGAGGACGTGAAGAGAGAACCAAGCAGCAGTGCTGCACAAGTATGTGTGTTTCATTGGTGTTACGGAAAGAAACTACTTCCCAAGTGAGAAGAAATTTAAATGCATTTGTCATCAGTGGAATTGTTCATGGGTACTTCAAACAGAACATATGCAAATGTAAGCAATATCTTTATATACTGTATTTGTTCATTCTGTCCCACGCCGTGGCGTCATGGTCTAAGGCATCCCGCCTAGGACTCACGTTACGGAATGCGCGCTGGTTCGAGTCCTCATAGGGGAAGAAATTTTCTCATGAAATTGCGGCCAGTGTATGGGACCAGTGCCCACCCAGCATCGTGATGCACTTGGGAAGCTACAATAGGTAGTGAAATCCGGTTGCGAATACCAGCTATAACACCTGGGGGGATCATCGTGCTAACCACACGATACCTCCATTCTGGTTGGATGATCGTCCACCTCTGCTTCGGCATGTGGGCGTGAGGCGAGCAGCCGGGTGGTCAGTCTAGGCCCTTCACAGGCTGTAGCGCCATGGATTATTATTATTATTATTATTATTATTATTATTATTATTATTATTATTTGTTCATTCTCATAATCCAATTTATATCACCCTGAATATTTATGATTGCTACTGATTATGTGACAAAAATGTTTATCAATCTGGCACAGATATCGGAGATCAGAAAGTTAAAATAATTTGAGTGCTTAAAGTTAGAAGTTTTTCTTAACATAAATATTCTACATACATCTTGATTACACAACTTTTAACGTACAATAGAATTTAACACAAGAAAGTCATATAATACATATTCCGAAATAAATATTCTGTTGTGCTAGAAAAATTACTTTTTGTTTTTAAACGTTTTGGTAAATATGTTTCAGAAAAAAAAGTTAGATTGCGTATTTACCAGTTATTACTACTATTATTATTTATGAGTATGGCACATGGGCAATAAGTGAAAGACAAAACATTTCCCAACTGACGTTTTTATATGTTATAATTTGAAAACACTAGAACAGAAAAATAAATAATAATTAAACAAAAATAGAAATGTATGTTATCTATGTATGTTTAACGAAATTATAATATAGATTAATTATTATAAGTTTTAATCAGTTATAGTATTTTCTTTTGAAATGTTTTGTTATTTAGTAATTTCAAATCCGTGTTTGATGTAATAAAGTTATTATACAGTCCTGGGTCAAAATCTGAGCTGTGCCTTACACCTGCTTCGGTCTAATTATTGAGGCATTAGAGACAATGTTATGATTTTGTGATTCCATGATAACTCATTCTAGCTTTTCTAGTACGTATTGTATAATTAAAACAACAATAGCAACACACAATATTTAAGAGGGAATTTTCTTCATTTAGTTGGGAATGAGCACAGGATTGCAGCAAACGGAGAGGAGGGGGAAGTCCAGAAGGGGATAAATTTCGGGGCTTCCCCCTTTCAATTCAAACATTAGTCCGCACTCTAAGATATAAGGTTGTGTACGGAATTAAAATAAGTTTTTTTTTTTGTGTGACATATTCAGAATTGACGTCATTGTGGTTATGCTTCTTCCTCATTTCCTTCAGAGTAGATATAATCTTTCATCCTGGCGTGATAAGCTGCAGTCTGTGTTTGTAAACTGAAAGTGATGGATTCGAATTTAACTGTAGATCACTGTAACGAATGTTATTCATTTTGCATTGTATGGACTCCAATACCTATTGTGACGTGTGTAACATAATTATTTATATTCAATGTTCTTACGATTATTTACTTTTAATTCATTATTTTAAGTTGGTTATTTTACGACGCTTAATCAATTGCTTTGATTACAGTACCAGTACTTTTAATATTCCTTTATCCAGTCACCATAATAATAATAATAATAATAATAATAATAATAATAATAGTAGTAGTAGTAGTATTTTATATACTTAATGTTGATTCAGAGACAAGGTTCTACAACATGGAACTCAGAGTTTTATTTTCGAATTAATGCTAAGGATTTCATCCCCCTTTAAAATTCATTGCCCTTAGTTCCGAACCTGGAATCCAATGGCCTGCATGATAACTGCGAGACCACTGAAAATTATTAATAATTGATTAAATAGCGATCTTACTCGTGTTAATTATGTAAGCATGTGTGGCTTACAGCTGTTTCGGTGCTATTCGACACCATCCTCAAAGCCTACTAGATCACGGCGCTATCTCAACTTCGCTGCCTGTTGTGTGGGTGCGTTCGTGTGATGAAGAGTTGTGTCAAATAGTGTGTGTGTTCTGAAATTGATCTGTGTGTTGAGAATTTGATCAGGGTGTGTTTTAGTGTGTCTGTATATTTCATATTGTTCTAGTGTGTTAAGTTTTTGGTTTTTGGGTTGTATGTGTAGTATTTCCATGTCTGTATTTATGTTATTGTATGTGTGGTTAGCATTAGTTATGTGTTCGACATATGTAGATGTATTGTGTCCTCTGGTTATTGCTTTAATGTATTCTTTGTATCGAGTTTGGAATGATCTGCCTGTGTGTCAAATGTAGACACTGTCACAACTATTGCATGTGAGTTTGTATACGCCTGTGTGGTTGTATTTATTTGTTTGTGTTGTTTGTGTGTTGAAATTTCTTTGTACCAGTAGTGTGTTTTCTGTTCTGTATGCTATGTTGTATTTCTGTTTTCTGAATGAGAATGCGATCTTGTTTGTGTTTTTGTTTTCGTGTGTTAGTGTGATGTATTTCTTGTGTTTTGTGTGTGTTTTTTTTGTTGAGTTTTTGTTTTGTCTTCCTTATGATGTTATCTATTATGTTTGGGTTGTAACCATTTTCTTGTGCTATGTATTTGATTGTGTTCACTTCTTCATTGTAGTGTTGTTGGCTCATGGGTATGTTGAGTAATCTGTGTACCATTGTCCTGAATGCAGCATGTTTGTGTTGAGTAAGATCGCCATTTAATCAATTATTTATATTCAAGTTTTTGTTAAAAGTAATGTACGAAAGATTCAACATGAAAATTATTCTCATGAAGATAATAAGAACAATAAGAATTAGTATTGTTGCTATTATTTAAAACTATAAATTACTGATATTTCCATCCCAATTTATTTCCCTAGTGTGTTTTGTTAATAAAATTAATTCAATAATTGACTTTTAAACAAAACTGTTGGTGAAAGTATTATTCTTTTGAAGTTTCACTTTATTTTTAACAGATTTATTTTATTTCATAATTCATAGTCAGTTCCTCACTGTGACTTTGACCCCAAAAGAAAAATTCTAAATTCAACAATTTTTTATACTGCCTCTGACTCGTATTTACGGTTCTGAAAATAATTTGGTAAAGATGATACTTTGAACTCGCCCACTCCATTATTATAAACATAATAAAGCTACTGCTCTATGACTGCTGATAATGGAAACATTTTAGTGATTAATAAATTGTAGTAGGTGAAGGTAACCTCTTCACATGCCACAAAGGCGCATGAGAACCACCTTTTACTCCTGGGAAAGATCTCGTACTATCAATTTGATAGGAACCTCAGGGCCGTTCTGGAAGTTTAGGCAACAAGAAAAATCCCGTTTCTAGCTGTTCTGCTAATTGAGCTACCAGGTCGTGCTATTAATTTTGTAATGATAAAGAATCACTGAGTTCTTAAACTAATGTTCTCTGTAGGTACTACATAATTGTGAGAGCAGAGTGGCTTAAAGAGCAATCCATCTAATTCGTCTCTTACATATCTAGTGAGTGAATTATGTTATCATAGCCAGTTAGCTATATTATATTTTAAAACTTTTCAGGTGGATACTTCCATTATTTGGCCACGTTGGCATTGCCACATCAAGAGGAATGGTGCATGACTTCACATGTTCATACAAAGTATGTGAAAATAATATGATGTTCGGAGTTCCTACAAAATATTGTCAGTTACGGTATCACCTTGCCTGTGGGTGGCAGAATGGCTGGGATAATGCCATAATGGAAGCTGGCACAGAATATTCGTCAAGAAAGGTATGCTATTACGAGTTGCCATCGCAACTATATGCAGTGCTCTTCATTGTGCAATGTCTTGCTAATTTAATTGCGTTTCTAATCATTATCCAGTGGCAGGGGTCAGGGGCGGACGCAGGATTTTTTTTGGGGGAGGGATTTGAGAAGATAGTAAAAATGGAGTAATGAGAAATAAGTTTATATACTCACAATTTGTTTCCGAGTCACAAACATTTACAAGTTGGCCTGAGTAGCGTAGTCGGTATAGCCTTCTGTGCTCGAAGTTGCGGGTTCTACCCCAACCCAGCTCGATGGCATTTAAGTGTGTTTAAATGCGACAGGCCTCATATCAGTCGATTTACTGGCATGTAAAAGAAGTCCTGAGCGAAAAAATTCCAGCACACCGGCGACGCTGATATAACCTCGGCAATTGCGAGCGTTGTTAAATAAACCATAATTTTTTAATTTTAACATTTACAATGACTGCAATACAAAAACGACAGAATGACATTTACAGAAGAAGGCGACGAGGCTTCTTAGACATTTCATCCAGTACTTCATGAGCTTTTACTTCTACATTTTTATGTATATACATCAAGGCCAGTCCATTTAATCTGTCTGCTCCCATCGTGCTCCTCAAGTAAGTCTTCAAATACCGCAAAGTTGAGAACGACCGTTCTGGTGTTGCTGTAGTTACAGGCAATATGCAGAAAAGTTTCAGCACCTTGCGAGTGCAGAGAAAAATAATTTCATTGCACCTGTTCAAAGATGATATAAAATCAGTAGGTATTAGGTGAAGATTTTTTTGATCAAGGAAATTTTTTCTCCACATCTTCAATTCATTGAAGAAAGATTCTGGTGATGCATGAACATCATTGGGCCACTGATTTACTATAGCCTCAACAGCAGTTTCTAAATCTTCATCTGATGCTCGCACTATGTTTTTAGGCAGAAAAGTTAGTATGGACTTAGGATTCCCTTATGATTTAAAAACCTGTCCTTGAGCTGACTAATGAAATAGTCTAAGAAGAGAAGGAAAATTAAAAGCCTAAAATACTCTTCATGACTCTCTGTCTTGAAGTAAGAACGCTGTGTTTGTCGTCCTGCAGTTCTTGGAATTTAACACTTTAGCAAAGAGAATTTACGTGGAAAACTTTCTAATTCCTATGTACATTCACGAATTAAAATTAATATTATTTTTGTTTCTTGTTTCGTATTTTTCTCAAAATTTCGGGAGGGGATATATCCCCTTAATCCCCCCCCCCTTGTATCCGCCCCTGGCAGGGGCTTTCTCTGAAGAGAATTATGAAGATAACTTAAAATGACTGACCAAAGATATTAGTAATACACCTATACCACAGACGAAAATAATGGGGAGACAGGTTATTGTTTGGATACAGTGCAAAGAGGGGCATCAAGAGTAAAGCAACTTACAGCGATCTGTGTTTGTGTCGGCAATTGTGAAAAGTCGGGGGGGGGGGGGGATGCCAGCTGAGTTCTTTTCCTTGGGTGAAAAAATCCTAAACCCACTCCTGATAGGCACCTTTGTCCCTTCCCCTTCCTTCACAGTCTCTAAATGTCTTGTCATAATACTTCTTCATTGAAGAAATATTTTTTAGTTCTTTTCCCTTTCATGTATTATATTGTATTGTATTGTATTATATTTATTTATTTATTTATTTATTTATTTACATGCCATGGTATTTGTACATCGCTTCACAACTAGAATATGGAAAAAAAAAATCAAAAGTAAAAAAAATCCTAATAGTAGGCCTACTATTAAAGTCTTAATTATAGTCAGTGGCGGCTCGTGGCTATTGAATTCAGGGGGGCAGCATACAAAAATAAACCATGCAACTTACCTTATTTAAAGATTAGTTCCATGCGCCTTGTCTTGTAGGTTACAAACTTTTGAAACATCTTCTTATTAAAATCCGATATGTCGTTTAATATAGTCTTTACAATGGAAAACATAGCTTTTTGGGGTTTTCATTTTCACAGATCTCGCTGCTCAACAGTGCACTGTTACGTATTCTCTGTACGGCATTAACAAAGCTTGATATGCAGAGTCAGCCTCGGTAGCATAGTCGGTTGCGGGTTCGATCCCGGCCCAGGTCGATGGCATTTAAGTGTGTTTAAATGAGACAGGCTCATGTCGGTAGATTTATTGGCATTTAAAAGAATCCTGCGATACAAAATTCCGGTACACTGGCAACGCTAATATAACCCCTGCAGTTGCGAGTGTCGTTAAATAAACCATAATTTAATTTGTTTTATATGCAGATCTCAACCTTAGAAATATCTAACTGGCGATGTTGTAGTTGGTTGTATAATATATATACATGATACATCAGTAAATGGGAAAAAAAAACTGAGACAGAAATTGAATTCAGGATCTTCAAGAGCACGCACCAGGGCGCTTGCCTGATTTATTGTGATGTCAGATGTTTCAGATTCCATTATGGTTTGAAAACATTCTAGCAATGGCTCCTTCTTCTCACGAACAACATTTACTGTTCTTATTTTAAATCCATCTTATTGCCCCAGCTGATGGAATTGTCTTTGCAACACATTAATCTAATACAGACTGTGTGGACATGGAGAGAAGAAAGCAGGGATACTGCATAAATCAGCAAAAAATATACGAGCCTTTGTATTTTGTTTAGCGGCTCTTTCCATTATGAGATTCAACTGATGGGCACTTAATTTCACATTTCTCCTGAATTGTTAAGGTACTGAACTTAACACACTGTAAATATTGTACAGAATTAAGCATTGTTACACTTGTTACACTCACAACATTAAAGAAAATGCATTTAAAACTGCGCGCTACTGACAAGCTGCTGTAAATTTTGCAGCACCAGGAAACTCTGGATTCTTGGCGAGGGGCAGCAGGGGGAGGGGTAAAACTAACGCGCAAAGCATCCGAGACGAGACTGGCAGCTCCAGGGGAGGAAGTAGCTTCACCCATAGACCTTGTTTCTGGTTTCGCTCTGGCAGCACCAGGGGAGGAAGCAACTTCACTAACGATTGCGTGCATGTCAATGAAAGCTAAATTTAAAAAAAATTCGAGCCGCTAAATTCAGACTGTATAATAAATGTATTTCACAACATAAAAGAGACAAGAGCCACAAATGTCTGGGGGTGCTGCAGCTCCGCAGCCGTGGCTTTATTCACAGGGATACAACATTTACGTACCTTCTATATAGTTGCCCCCCTTATCTATTACCTTTTACCAAATGTTTGGAAGGCTTCGTACACCATCAGCGTGTCCATCTTTGTTGATGTTCTGTATTGACTGCCCTATAGCACTGATAAGTTCATCCCTCTCAGTAATTCTTTCACTTTGGCGAAGAGATCCTAATCGCATGGACTCATATCGGGTGAGTACAGTGGATGTTCCAGAATCTCCCATTGCCAGCGATGCAAAAGGTTCTTGACAGCAGCAGCATTGTGACTCCTTGCATTGTCATGAAGAATGATGGGGTTCTGTACCACAAAGTGTCGTCGTTTTCTCCTGAGCACTGGACGAAGGTGGTGCTGCAGGAACCTGCAGTAGTAGTCCGCGTTTGCCGACTGTCTTGGAGGTACAGCGTGGTGCAGTATTACCCCATCAGTGTCATACGCCACAATGAACATCACCTTCACAGCACTTTGTGTAGGGCGCACTTTCTTCGGACGAGAAGAACCTGGATGCTTCTATTCATTTGATTGACATTTCAAGTATGAGCGAGCCCAGGTTTCGTCCATAGCGACGATTCGTCCAAGAAAGTCATCTTTCCTTTGGTACCGGTCCAACAAGGCCTGTACGACTGCATAGCGGTGCCATTGTTAAACCTCGGAAATTTCATGGGGTATCCAACGCCCTGTAATTTTGCGATAACCCAGAATGTCTTGCAGAATGTGGAGCACAGTTTTGTGGCATACTCCGATTTCCGCTGCTAACTCACGCGCAGTCCATCGGCAATCAGCATCCAACAGGGAAGCAAGGAGTTGAACTGTGTTGTCCTCCACGCGGGGTCGTCCTGTACGGAGGTTGTCCTGAACGACATCCCTGCCTTCCCGGAATGCTTCAACCCATCGTGCCACTGTGCGATATGGCAACGCTGCATCGGCACATGCTTCACACAGTCCCTAAAAACATTCTTGTGCACTACGACCTCGTGTCACTTCAGTTTTGATCCAGGAACGTTGCTTTAGTTTTGTAAACATGCTCTTAGAGCGCTCGCACTATCCCTATGAAAGTCAATGTTCTACACACTGCAGTAGATTGACAGAGTACTATCGCCGCTGGCTGCACTAACTCATCTAACAGTCCTTGATCATGTCCACACAGCTGGCAGCTCTCGAACATACCATCGTCACGTGACAGCAGTGTTGCCATAACTTTTTATCCAACCTATGTATATACAGAAGAGTTTTACAATATACAATAAACAAAGGTTTAATATCAATACTTAATACTAGACAGAAATATTCATAAAGCATTGTTGAATGCATTCCACTCCATACAAAGCAATTCACTAGTCTCTTCCTTAGTTCTTTTTCCAGAGGTCCACAGAAGATGCTCCTTTTTCTATTAAAAGCTTCCTGGGCCATTGCTATATTTAATATTATAGAGCATTATATATGTAATAAGCTATACAAGCTTCACTCTACTGAATTTAGAATGTAATTTGTAGTTAGTCCATTTTTGCAAATTGTTTTCCAGTTTATAATCTGGAGAATATTGAAATTATTTTCAAAATTGTTACTGAAACTTGTCTTCCGGATACATCACATATTCATTTGTATGAGGTCTCGCCCACCTCATTGAATATTACACGACTAATATGAATGAGTCAATTGTATTATTACTATTAAATACGAGAAAAATTCGTACTGGCACCGGGAATCGAACCCAGGACCTCTCAGCTCTGCGGATATTTATCACATTATTTAAAATATGCTAATGAACACAAAGCATTCAAAATGTCGTTTAATGTTTAATCTTAATCCCTTCCCTTATTCCTCAGACTGATGCGTGATAATGCAAGTTCAAATAGATCAGTAGCGAAAATTAAAATCAATGCAACCACCACAGAGGGGTGGGAATTCAAAAGAACAATATAATTTCCATTCACTTACTTGATGCTGCAACTCAAGACATTGTTACTAATATTAAAATGTTATCGGTTTCAGTATAGACTATGTTCCGACAACTGCTATTCTCATGTTGCTATGGCTCTGAATGTTATGAAGTATGATGGATGCACTAACTGGAATATGGCGAAATTAGTATCTCTTACGATATTTAAGAGTAAATATGTTAGGTAAGTTGAGTAGATGAATCTATAGTCTGTATTTGTAGCACTTCTTTAAGAATTATGTCTTCACACTATTAAATTATTTCTATTGAATTATCAACTTTACATTACCTGTGTGTATATATGCACTATGGGAATCCGGTGTGGCTTAGTGGATAAAGCATCAGCAAGTAGAGCTGAAAACCCAGGTTCAAATCCCGTTGCCGGAGAGAATTTTTCTCCGTTCCACTACTTTTTCATCGTACGATGACGCAAAATATCTGCATGGAAATATCATATGTACTTTGGTACATTAAAATAATATATATGATGTGCGTAAATCACTTCGTGATTTAAGATGGCGCGTATTCCGTTGGATCCCGGCCAATCAGTCGCTCATAACGAGTGCACCTCCGCACATATGTGGACATTGTCCTACGTTCATAGATACCTGTGATGTAGTGCAGAGGGCGGCCACTAGAGGGAACCCAAGAGGTGGAACTTAAACTGAGACGATTCGATCCGACACCAGGATGGGAATCCGGTGTGGCTTAGTGGATAAAGCATCAGCATGTAGAGCTGAAAACCCGGGTTCAAATCCCGGTGCTGGAGAGAATTTTTCTCTGTTCCACTACCCTTCCATCGTACGATGACGCAGAATATCTGCATGAAAACATCTTATGTACTTCAGTACATTAAATAATATATATTAAAATATTGTGTTAACAATAAAAGTACTGGCAGCCATTTAAAAACTTCAATAGGCCTACTGTTTATTTCAACAGCTATAATGGCTGTGCTGTGAATTACTACATCAATAATAAAATTACTTTCTTAATATACTGTACATTACTTCATTGTTGTTGTTATTATCTAATGCCGGGCTTTGGCAACGAAGCCATTAGCGTTCTTGCTCTCCAATATTTCTCTGTGGTGGATCCATCAGGTAGAACTTCACAGGTTATGAGATGATCTTCAATCATTTCTTCTTCTTTGTTGCATAGAGGGCAATTTGGATTTCATTTACCTCCTGATCTACTCTATAGTTCATCACAATTTTATCAAGTCAATAAATCATTATTTATTGTACTCTTTTACTTTTGTCGTGGAACATACAGTTCTTTAACTTGATTTCCTTGAGATATGAAGTAAACACATGCAAAAGAACTCTGTCCTTGAATAAAGAAGGTTTCAGACAAAATTGTCTCTGTCATTTTCTTGTCCAAGTTGCCTGTTTTACGTTTATAGATATGTCTGCAGGCTTTTGTGACTGCATTTTTGCGAAGGTTCTAAAAAGGCTTCATGAAAACTTGCAGAAGGCATAGAAATGAATTGTCCAATTGCGTACAAAAAGATAACAGGCTGCACATACATAGACTTATTCCTCACTCCAAATGTAATCTAACATATCACGTAGTATAAGGTACCGGTAATATTGTACTGAATTTCCTTGAAAACTGGCGCATTGCCATTCAATTCTCAGACTCTGAATGTAATCCATATTATATTCAATTGGCATATTTCCTACAAATGTAAATCAAAGACAGTGTTTATATACTTCCATACATAAGGTAAGTAATTTCATAATTCGAATTAATATTAACAACTTACGTTTTTTTTTATTTCAGTAAGAAAAGCATGGTGAAAACTTGGATGCCATTTATAATTATAATTGGGATAATAAGTCTTATTATCTTTATGGTTTACGATTCAGTGCAAAGTACATGATTGGTTCTAAGAAGCAGTAGCCTATGGTTATGTTCAACAATTTTTACATTTTCAAATAAAGAAGATGAAGAAGGAGTTAAATCTTTTATGAAAAGTCGCGGATTACAACCTTCGAAAATTAAGACTGTGTTGGTTGGATAAGTTCTATCAGAGTTGAAGAATCTCTTAGAAGAAAAACGTGGAAAAATGAACCTGAAGGAGGAAAACTTAGACCCTCATAACTAAGGCAGGATATTCAAATAAGAACACACAAGACTGAGTTACTGCAAGAAGATAATAAATGAGGTCAGAAATGTATTCTATTCAATGTACGTAGATATTAAGTAATATCACTAATTTATATAATTTTAAACTTTCACGATGTTCAGTGTGGTGCGATATTCTTTTTCGATTTGTACTGATATGTGCAGCACGTCATACAATCAGATACCGTACATTCATCACTTCGAAACTACGTATCAGCTCGATCATGTGGAAAGGCAGGGTTAGTGGAAACACATCTGTTAGATTCATTACACAGGACTGGATATCCAACAGATATGTTCTCTCTTACCTGATATTTATTTATTTATTTACTGTGGTGGAGTTATTTTATAGACGATTGTGAATGGAGGAAATAGTGCAAAAGATGACAAAGAAGTGTACCCTGAAGAAACCTGTTGTCTTTGTACATCACAAATTTCTACTGTGATTCACTTACATTTTAATTTGGGTCTGTAACATACAAAACAGACATACTAGTTGTTCAACTACTGATGTGCTGTTCATGAATTGTGTAAGGTACTTAATAGTTCCTGAATTGATTTTATAATAAATTTAAATTAACTAAATCATGTTTTTCTGCATTATTTTATGTCAGTGAAAACTACTCTTACAGTGTAAATTTATGTACCGTTAAATACAAAAAAAAAAAAAAAATCTATATATATAATTTGAACTGGTAATGGAAATTACGGAAAAATGGCTGAACGAATTTTAATAAATGACCCCTCATTTTGAAGCTTGGAACCGAAAGTTTTTCAGAAAAATAGTAGTTTTCAGTGAAATGTCAATTATCCTACGTCATTTTCCTATTTTCCAAAATCCATCTGTCGTCAGTTTTGAGAACTAATTGCATTTTAGCATAGTTTACAATAAAACAAAACACACACTACAATAAACAATAGGCTATTACACGAAGGCCATGACCTGCAGGGTTGCTGATATTTAGAGCCCAAATTCAATTGGTTACTAAATCTTCAAGACTTACTAAAATAATTTACAGGTCTGATTCTGCGGTGTGTAATTTTCTGAGTACAGCTGTGTATTGGATATTAAAATCTACAAAACTTGAGGTGGTTTGATGACATTATTACCATTAGAAATGAAATATTATTATAGTTAATGCCATGATGTGACTATTTTTCATTAATTATACATATTAATGCTTTACTCCCACATGAAAAACCCACTGATCATTCTGACATTGTTACTAGTGTTTTCGCGTTGAAACTCAAAAACTGAAGGTGGATAGGTTCAAGAAAAAAATATTAGGCATAAAAAACCATTCAGAGGGAATATGTTTCATTATTATGGAAGCAAATAACTTTCAAAATGTCTGGTATTTTTCATTGAAAATAAATCTGAAAAATTTTTATTTGAATGTCTAATGAACTTAGTTTGCAGCATTTGCTGCACAAGCCACTAGTGTATATACAGTGAAACCTGTTCAAATCGGAACCTGAATAATCCGGAATCCTGTCTATTTGGGAACAGTTTATTGGTCCCGGCGAAATTTGTATGTATTATGTGTAATTTTTCCTGAATAAAATGGAAACTGTCCAACGCGGAAACGGAAACTGTCTTCTACTGTTCAAAACGGAAACAATATTTTGGACACACTATATTTTGTAACTATGTTTTGAAACAGCGTATAATTTCAAGGAATATACGATATATGTAGGTCACTAAGATAAAAACAAGTTTTATTTGCAAAATTTTAGAGTGTACGAGGGTGTATTGGCCTGTCGGTCATAAATTTTATTACCCTGTAGACTAGGCAGACGAGTCCCTTCAAAGATTTTCAATGCTTCACACCCGTATACTGTCGTAGCTAAATAGAGCGCAAGTGTAGTGATTTCCAGGTAAAAAAAAAGTTGCATAAAATGTGGCATTAACATTAAGTGATGAAGTAAAAGTTATCGAGATAAAGGAAAATTAGAAACAAAGTCTATGTGAAACAATATTGAAGTACAGTTGTGGAAAACTCAGGTGTGACACTTTAAAAAATAAGGATCATAATGAGTGAGTGGCTTGCGGCCGATATCGGTGACAAAAGGAACCAGAAAGCAACTGTTTATGTGAAAATAAATGAACTGTTGTGAGAGTGAGTTCTTCAAGACCTTTCAAAGAACAAGCCAATTTCTGGATCTATTCTGCAAAGCAAGCTATTGAACTGGGAAAGAAATGAAATAAACCAGTATTCAAGGCTTCTAATAGATGGCTCTTAGTCCAATTAATTAATAATGTGCAGTGATATGCAGTACAGTATTAGAGCATAGTGTTAGATATTGAATAGAATGAGATTAGTCAACTTTAGTAATGTTTAATGACTAATGATTGAGTTACGATAATATTTATACAGAAAATAAGATTTTAATGACATGATTCACCAACGTAATATGCGACAGAAAGCTGATTTAATGTGATTAGTGTTAAATGGAATATTTTGTATTTCTTGCAATTTGCGGCATGCCATTTTGTTTTTCATGTATATGAATGACAAAATATTCCATTTTAATCAGGGTTGAGAAAAACCCGGGTATTTAAAAAAAGACCCAACCCAGTGGGTTTTACTGGGTTTCTTTGGGTTTTTCTCTAATGGGTATTAAATAGTTCAATTTCGTGACTAAGTGATTCAGAACACCAATATATTCTAAGAACTACTTTCATGAGCAAAAACTGGTAAATTAAATAAGCAAAGATTGGTAAATTATTATTAAATATTCTTAAGTTGGCAGCCTGCCCTTCCACTATCTTGCTAATATGTTAGATCCACGATTCAGAGGGGCAAGAATAACTGCAGATCAAGAGGAAAGTGCAGAAAATTGGCTCACAGAGATTCATCCAGAGTGGGTGACAAGTGTTATGTCTTTTAGGATTGCTGATTCTGATTATTTTCCTGCTACTATGTTTTCTGACGCAGTTGTACAACAGTTCAGTCCAAAAAATGGTGGAAAATAATGGAATTGAAAACAACAAAAAAGGGGAACTTGCCAACAGGATTTATTAGCTTTGTGAAAAGTTTAATTTATTGCCCTGCCAGCACTGCATCCATTGAGAGAATCTTCTCCACCTATGGGCTTGTTTGGTCGAAGTTAAGGAATAAGTTAGGAGAGGAAAAAGCTGAGAAATTAGTGAAGATCTACAGATTTCTGCATGTTAAGGAGGACTGAATTGTGATGTAGTTAATATTAATACCATTCTACAATAAAACACCGTGTTGATGAAAGTAATTTTTTCTTTATAATGAAACATTACCTAATTAATAACTTCTGCTGACAAATTGTTATAGTAAATAAATATGATGCACCTTTTTGTAATATTTTGTATGTTGATTAAATTACGAGAAATAAATATATGGGTTTTTTTGGGTTTTGTGTCGGATTTTATTGAAGGGGTTTTTTTTTAAAAAACCCATATGGTTTTTTTGGGTCGGGTTAAATTACAACAACCCTCATTTTAATGTCACACCTGAATAATACGGAAACCTGTCCACAATGGAAAAAAAATTAGGACCATGTCACTTCCGTCTTGAACAGGTTTCACTGTATATATATTCCTCACTCAACTGGCTTCGCTTTGATGCAGTTAAACTCAAAATTACATAATTAGTAAACTTATGCTGAAATACTAGAAAATTACTAAAAATAACAACGATTTAAGAATATATTTGTCTTTATTTATCACATCATTCAAAATTATACAATATTAGTGCATTCAGTTATTCAACATTGAACAACACAGAATAAGAAAGAGTATTAAAAATATATATATTGAACTTATTAGTTATAATTGAAATATACACAGTCCATTTAAAGCATATTATTAAATTGCACATCATGCAATAAATATATATATATATATATATATATATACAGGGTGGAAGTAAAATAGCCTTGTAGATTTTCAGAGCAAATAACTCATGTTGTATATAACAAAAAACTATAATACCATATTGGTGGAAAGTTCATAGTTCTTTCAGAAGAAAAAAAAAATGTTTTTTCCCAAATGTTTAACAACCTCTTATTCGGTAACTATTGTGAGTAACATCGTGATTTTTGTTCATATTGATATAAAGAAAAATGCATCTTGATTACACAACTTTTAACACTATATCACTTCGGAATATGTATGATAAGAACTTTCTTGTGTTAAATTTTAACGTACCTTGTTAACATGTTTCGACCTATTTTCGGTCATCTTCGGAACTGGTCGTTGTTGGTCTTGTTTCCTGTGTGGGTGCGTTCGTAGTGTAGAGTCAAAGAGTGTATGTGTTTTGAAGTTGAGTTGTGTGTTGAGAATATCGTTGGGGTGTGTTTTCGTGTGTCTGTATATTTCATATTGTTCTAGTATGTTGAGTTTCTGGCTTTTTGGTTGGATGTGCAGTATTTCCATGTCTGTGTTGATGTCTCTGTAGGTGTGGTTGGCATTTGTGATGTGTTCTGCATATGTGGAGGTGTTTTGTAATTTTGTTATGGCTGTGATGTGTTCTTTGTAACGTGTTTGAAATGATCTGCCTGTCTGTCCTATGTAGAAGTTGTTGCAGGTGTTACATTTGAGTTTGTATACGCCAGAAGTTGTTGCAGGTGTTACATTTGAGTTTGTATACGCCTGTGTGTTTGTATTTGTTTGTTTGTGTGTTGAGATGTTTTTGTAGAGTGTTATATGTTCTGTATGCGATGTTGTAGTTTAATTTCTTGAATGACCAACAACGACCAGTTCCGAAGATGACCGAAAATAGGTCGAAACATGTTAACAAGGTACATTAAAATTTAACACAAGAAAGTTCTTATCATACATATTCCGAAGACAAAGAATAATTTATCCCTCTGGCGTATTTCAATAATATGGATGGTTTTCGTGTAAATTTAATTTTAAAACCCTCTAATTTCAAGCCACTGCATATGCGAACAAGTGGCAATATCGAGGCAGAGAGCAGCTCACCTACCAAGACACACAGAGTTCGTTGAACTCTTACATCTGTATCACGAGAAGAGTGTGTTAGCGGCGATGTTGCCGGACTGCTGAAATTTCAAGCTTAATTTTATAATTAATCGTGCATTTAATCACAAAAGTAATATAGGTTTTCTATTAATTTTAATGTACCCTATTGTCCTTTTCAGTCTGCAGAGTCATTTCACTTCAACTCCGTATAGATATTTTATAGTCTATGTGTCAGCTTTTAAGCTTTGTGAGGTGTGTTGAAAGTTAGAGGGACATGCACGAAACCGAGGTAGGTAGGTATATAGTTTATTATGATAACTGAAGATAAACTCTCACCAAAAACACTGACAAGTGAGTATATTTCAGACAAAATATCGGGTCACATTATCCCCTCCAATAAGGGGGAGTATTTTTTTAACAGAATAATAATAGTAAAGTCCACTCTTGCACATCTTTCGCTGTAACAGCACTGAATGAGGTAAAGTTCTTCCAGGGGGACTGTTAGGAAGCGAAAGAGTAATGAATATATTTACGTAAGAATAAGCGCTGTAATGTTCATGTGTTACAAAAATGAAGACGGTTGTTTTCCAATGGCTTGATCACTTGGGTTCATTCAGCCCATTTCATAATTTGCCTTCCAGTATAGATCACTAAAGTTATTATACAGGGTGATTTCAGATCACCCGGAACAGTCATTTATTTCGGAAACTAACGCATTAAAATTTTCGAGAAAAAAATATTTATGACTAAATCACATGTTAACTTTCACTTGAGCTTAATTTTATCAATCAGCTCTAACAGGAAGTAGGGTCAGTGGCGTATCACTTTAAAATTTCAAATGGGAGTCTGGGTCAAATAGGGTACCATTTGATAGAGCTCTTCAAAACAAACAACTTTCATAGGAAATGTTTTTACCAATTCCTACTCTTTCAATGAGAAAACGTACGAAAAAGCAATGGGTGATTCGGACCACACGTGTCATTTATTTCGGAATCTAGTGCATTAAAATTTTCGAGAAAAAAATATTTATGACTAAACCACATGTGAACTTTCACTTGAGCTTGATTTCATAATCAGCTCTAATAGGAAGTAGGGTCAGTAGCGTATCACTTTAAAATTTCAAATGGGAGTCAGGGTCAAATAAGGTACCATTTGATAGAGCTCTTCAAAACAAACAACTTTCATTGGAAACTTTTTACCAATTCCTACTCTTTCAATGAGAAAACGTATAAAAACAATGCCAACAAAATTAAGAAATTTTAAAAGACGAAAATGTAAACAAGACAATTAATGTTGACATTTTACTGAAGACTGGATAATTCCATTAATTTTTATAAATGTTCAAACTGTCTTCCATTCTTAACTTTTTGTACGTTTTCTCATTGAAAGAGTAGGAATAAAATTGGTAAAAACGTTTCCTATGAAAGTTGTTTCTTTTGAAGAGCTCTATCAAATGGTAACCTATTTGACCCAGACTCCCATTTGAAATTTTAAAGTGATACGTCACTGACCCTACTTCCTGTTAGAGCTGATTGATGAAATCAAGTTCAAGTGAAAGTTCACATGTGGTTTAGTTACAAAAATATTTTTTTCTCGAAACTTTTAATGCACTAGTTTCCGAAATAAATTACTGTTACGGGTGGTCTGAATCACCCTGTATTATAAAATACTTCAAACATTACGACCATATTATATATTCAATCTCTATTGTACTGTATTTATTAACATTCCATGGTATTCGTACATTGCTTCACAGCTAGAATACTAGCTAGAATATTTTACTCTCCTTCAAAACAAATAAAGACAATTTATTCCTTTATCCATTTGTGTAAGGCTGTAATAGACTCTTGAACATGTTGACAACAGAATATTATTGATGAAAAAACTACGAGTATTCTTTATACACTACATACATTTCACTATCCTCTATTACAGTACTTCATAATATTTGCACTGTTTACCCAACACTCAGTATATAATATATTTTAGTATCCATTTTCTTTCAGTGCCGAATGTTGTGATTTTTAACAATTCAACGTATGAGATAAATGGCAGAGAATATGATTTTCCTCTCTCCATGCATAGGAATATATTTATAGTGTTCAATTATTCTTTTATAAGCGATACCTCTGATAAAAAATTTTAAATATTTGGATATACATTACACTTTTTTATTTTCGTATAAATAAAAGTATAGTAGGATCGCTCTTTGGATCCCCAGTTAAAGACAGAGGCTACCGCACGCCGAGCGGTTGTCTTTTGAAGTAAGATGGTCCCCCCAACCTTTTCTGTCCACTCGGGGGATGGGGTAATCTCTGTTTCTGCTTTCTGAGGCAAACATAAATGTTGCCAATTCTCCTCTGAATGCTAACACTAACTGCAGTCTTTCTTAATATGTTCAAACAATTCACAAGTGTTTTTGTTCGCTGTTTGAAAGTCTTCTATAATTTATTATTATTATTATTATTATTATTATTATTATTACTTCGTGGACTATATTGTAAATTACTTAGGTTTTTACAACCCCAAAATAGCAATGATAGATGAACAGCAATTTTAAAGGCATAACTAACTTTATTAGGACAATAATATAACCCTGCCCAACCCCATACCCATCAAGGGAGTTATGTTTGCAGGATATCAAATCAGCCATGCAGTAAGAAACATGCAGTGGAGGAGCTCGCAGCCTCATATGGACACGTTGTGTTACGCTTTCCTCCGTACCACTGTGTTCTAAATCGTTTGGGAATGTTGTTTTATTTAACGACGCTCGCAACTGCCGAGGTTATATCAGTGTCGCCGGATGTGCCGGAATTTTGTCCCGCAGGAGTTCTTTTACATGCCAGTAAATCTACTGACATGAGCCCGTTGCATTCAAGCACACAAACGCCATCGACCTAGCCCGGGATCGAACCCGCAACCTCGTACATAGAAAGTCAGCGCTATACCAACTGCGCCAACTAGGTCGACCTTTGGAAATAATCTGGCATCAACTGAAGTCTTGTGTTAGGAAAAACAATATTATCCCGACTTGAGTCTAGTGTGTTAACTTCTGCGTGATGGAGCTGCAACAATCGGTCCTCATAATTGGTCCTCCTGTGTTCAACATGCAATTAAAACGAAAGGGAACTATATGAAGCACGACAGGCACAGTAACCAAGAGAGATTTGTGATTCATTTAGGACAGAGTGACGACGAATAGAGGTAAGAGAAGAAAAATTTCATATTTTATTACATAACATTTCAGATTTCTCTGCGAATTTAGACACGAAACACAAATTGACAATATTCTTTCGGTGTTATTATTATTATTATTATTATTATTATTATTATTATTATTATTGATATAGTCTAAGTATGAAAATATATAATTTGAAGAAGTTGACCGTACAATGATTCTATAACGGATCTTTATACACATAGTAACTCAAAATTAACCATTAATTAATTCGTGATTGATTGAATGAAAGTACAATTTGTTGTATAGAAATAAATATACGATTGTTTCATACCCACGTGGCGAAGTCAATGTAAAACATGACAACTGCGCGCCTAAAAATTTCCGCACGCGTCCCTTAATGACAGGGATGGACAGTGTGGCTAAGTTCTTCTAGCAACAAAAGAGACCGACTGGGGATCCTTTGAAAAATCCTACTATATTTTTCTCCTTCATTCATGTATATATTGTCTATATTTAAGCAATAATTAATTAATAATCATGTACAATTACATTTTTTATTGCCTGTCAGACATGTTGCATGTTTATGTCACATCCATTACAGAAAAGACAGAATTTGTAAACTCTAAAAAATTATGTTCCAAACCAAATTAATGAATAAAGTCATTACAATATATTCCATTATTATTCTGTAGAAAATATGAAGTCTTCTTAGCTTAAAATATCATAGACTTTGGCGAAAACATCAATCAATGCAAAATGGGAGGTGCAACTCCCATAAATGAAAGTAGAGAATATTATATAATGAAAATTGGAGGACGTGTAAATAAACTCTTAAATTAAGTTTCTACCTTAAAAAATATCCCTTTGAATGTAGATAAATTTGTGACAGTGGTATGAAAAAGAAGTGTAATAAAATTGTCGTATTTGCTATAAAAGAATTGCTGTATTAACATATAACATCTGAGTATTATCATTATACTGTAAATCATACGTAGCTTGTCTGTGGCTTATTATTGAAAGAAATAATGAACAATATTTTGTTGATTTGCACCATGATCTCTTTCTACTTTCTTAATATTAAAACTTCCAGTTATACCATATATTCATATTGAAATCAAAATGGTATGTAGAAAATAATGTTACACTTTCATTTTTGTTTAAATGTATTATCTTAGGTATTTACTTACAAAGGCTTTTCGAGAACTCAGAGGTTCATGGCCGGACCTTGATCCCTATTCTGAGCAAGATTAATCCAGTCCCTAGCATCATATCCCACCTCCCTCAAATCCATTTTAATATCCTCCCATCTACGTCTTAGCCTCCCCAAAGGTCTTTTTCCCTCAGGCCTCCCAACTAACACTCTATATGGATTTCTGGATTCGCCCATATGTGCTACATGCCCTGCCCATCTCAAATGTTTGATTTAATGTTCCTAATTATGTTAGGTGAAGAATAACAATGCGTGCAGTTCTTCATTGTGTAACATTCTCCATTCTCTGTAATTTCATTCCTTCTAGCCCCAAATATTTTCCTAAATACCTTATTTTGTTGTTTAATTCGTAAATAACTATTGTATACATGTAACTCTTACCTAAATCAAATTGTTGAATTCTTTGTAAGTTCATGCATATGTATATATACTTTTTTGCTGGTTGAGTGGAAGAGAAGGCCTTACGGCCTTAACTCTGCCAGCTAAAATAAATAATTATTATTATTATTCTCAAACATCCTTAGCCTCTGTTCCTCTCTCAAAGTGAGAGTCTAAGTTTCACAACCATACAGAACCGGTAATATAATTGTTATATAAATTCTAACTTTCAGCTTTTTTGAGAGCAGACGGGATGACAAAAGCTTCTGAATGGAATAATAACAGAATTTCCCATATTTATTCTGCGTTTAATTTCTTTCCAAGTGTCATTTATATTTGTTACTGTTGCCGAAAGATATTTGAATTTTTCCACCTCTTCAAAGGATAAATTTCCAATTTTTATGAAATGTATTCTGATTTATTAAATGAACAAGATTGGTGGAAGAAGTTGCAAGAAGTCTGATATTTATAGTCCCATCGCTCTAATTTCCGGCAGCCAATTGCGTTGCAGGTCAGCTACATTTAAACGTGTGCGTCTTGTGATTCGCTGATTAATTTCTTAAGACTCGATAAATACTTAATATAATCGCCCGCCATTTTAACTCTTTCGTTGGCGTTCGCAGAAAGCACACGAAGACGTTATTTGCCACTCAATTATTTGCTGAATTACATTGCGTTTGATTTATTATCATAGGAGCTACGACGTGATAATGTTTAACGGTGTAGCAAATAGATTTCTTGTATGGTAGCTCGGCAATGTAAGAACAAAAATGGCGAACGATACTACCTACCTAGACTTTATAGAGCCTTCACTTTCTAAGACGTAAGCAAAGAGGAGGAGTCACGCCGGAAATAACAGCGTCGGGACTATAATTCCTAACCAGTTTTCTTTGTTTTTTTTAAGTATGTTCTCAGTTTCACGATAATTATATTTCTTAAAATCTCTGTCTGCCAAAAATGTTATTCTGTTATTTCATTCATGCTGAATGTTAACAATTAATGCCATGTTGCGAAAGAATTCCAGCTAGCAGTAATTTTTATCTGTTAAACTGGTCTTTCTTTCACCTTCCTTAGCAACCTAAACAATGGCTTTTAATTCACAGCTGTGAATTAATTTGTTTTAAATCACTCTCTCCATGACAACCAACACATTAGCAACAATAAAATCCACACATTCATTCATTTATAACTTCTTCACAAACAACACATTACAAAGAAAAGGCGTACAATTTAAAATTAAATGTCCATGCTTATTTGTGTATTACAAAATAGTGATTGCAGATATTAAAAATTAATTTAAATTAATATTTATTTATTTATTTAGGCCTATATGGTGTCTTCATACTGAAATGTATTGAATTTTGGAAGTGGCAAGTCACCAAAATGCTTTCCTTACCTCATACAATTAACAATTCTTGTTAATTTATTTAGATATTACTGTATTCTTAACTTCAAGTCCATGGAAACATTTCTGTTGTTGGACTATGAGTACAGATTTCACATTACTGCCATATTATGGGCCTAGTATTATAACTAGGTAACTACAAATCTAATGTTTTGAGATAATTAGGCAATAGCTTTTGTGCATCCAACCTATTGTCTCCATGTGTAGTAATGCGTGTAGCAGATTTTTAAATAAATTATTTAACTTAAGAAACCATAATGAATCTACACTGAAGTAGACAACTCAAATATCGAGTTACCCTTTGAATATTAGACCCGCAATGTGTACTGGTATATATGTAAAAAATTAACAAATTATAAGCAATATTTATAAATTAGGATAAAGTAGATTACATTAATTTAAACTACCCTGAAAGTCTCTACATACTAGACAAAAATAAAAGGTGCCAATATTTTTATACAAAGCAATGGGCATCTCTGATAGAGTAACTTGCATCAGAGATACAATTTAGAAAATAAATTCTAGTCCTGAAACAGTGACGTAGAATTCATTGTCATGGTGGTTAACTTGATACGTAAATCCTGGGAATTTGCATCATAATTTTTATTCTAAAAAATAAACTAATAGCTTATCCAAGATTACTGGATATAGGTTATTCATTTGTACTAATAATAACTTGCAAGAATTTTTTAATTAATGTGTATCACTGTAAATTACTAAAAATATACTATATAATTTCTTTTTAATATATTAAAACAATTAAAGTTATATGAAAATAATTTCTATTTACATATAATGTAACATTTATAATGGCATAGGCCTAATATAAAAGTGAGAAATAACTAAATTAGCTGATATAGGCTAATTAAAGGAAACTTCTGTGGCAATCCTTACCAGCATATTGAATTAAAGAAGATTTATGATGATTAGCACTCTGTTTATTAGGCTGAGAATCTATTTTTTCTTTTGCTTTAGACAAAATGAATGTAGATATATTTACTCTGGACTGTCACTAAAATCACCTCATATTGAAAGAATGAAAAGAAACATGAAGCTAAAATCAATTACTATATTTTAAAGCTTACTGAATACCATAAATTTAATAATCATAATATTATAAATTTCAAAGTATTAAATTAAGCATGCACAAAATATACCATCTTATAAACAGAAATCTTCTTAAAAAGCAATGCATTTACACAACAGGCATAGAAAATCAATATATGAATTTATAACAGTAATGCTCATACAGTTATGATGCAGTGGTATTTCACAGCTATCACAGTTTTTCAATAACAAGTCGTTTCTAACCTAACTCTCTTTCTCTCTGTTCCAATACCACACTCCTTTCCACAAGGAAGTCATATTCAAATGATTCCATATTCAGTTGGGTTATGTGTGACAAGATTTCATTAGCTTGGATAATATTCTTAGTCACAGAGTCATTCGTAATTGATGTTTCAGGAGACAGTTTGAACGGTACTCCATACAAAAAATTTTGATTCTGAGACATACTGTTAGTAACAACGTTACAAGGTGAAGAAGGTGTTGGAGGAGCTAGTGTGTTCTGTGCTAAAAGCGCATATGGTAATTGTGGATAAGGAGATGGTCCTGTACTTCCAGTTACTAACTGTACATTATCCTTCTTCTCTACAAAAATATACTCCTCTCCACGTCCTTCTGAAGATGGGTCTGGTTCAGGAGTTTTCTTTTTGCTTCCAAAGAACCAAGACAGTGACATCACGTAAACTACTTCCACAGTGTTCTGTAACATAAAATAAGCAATGAAAAGAGAAGACTATTTCTAGAACAGTTTTCATTAAGGTAATGAGTTTGTCTTGTTCGAAAACCCCTTTTCCAAAACAATAAAGCCCAGCATCTGCTAATCATCTGCATCACCTCAGATGAAAAACTTGTTTTACCATTTTTTTGAAAAACTTAAGAGTAAACTATTAAAATTAAATTCATACTAGAAATCTTATTTTGTGGGTGTGTGTGAATATCTAATAACGACCTATAATCTGTAATAGATTACACAGCAACAAATAAATACAATATAATAAATATAGAAATGATTGATTCTGTAGGTACATATTTTTTTTATCTTAGTTTAATATTAATATAGTAAGATGGCTCTTTTAAACACCTTGTAGTGAAAATGGTTTTCAACATAATAATACATTATAACACTCCCAACTAATTCGATCGACAGAATTATAATACTTACATTTTATCACACTATGAATTTTTCAACCATTTACAATTAGATTGTCTGCTATTGCATGATTCTGATATACAGTATTGCCAACATAAAGAAATAATGTTCGAGATGTAAAATTGGCGGCTTATTTGAATTAATTCATCCACCTGTCACCTTTTCTAAACAACTTGTGGCATTTCTGTATACTAAAATTTTGGATTTTTAAAGTTCATATAAGGGAGGTCATCAGTGGATCAGATCTACATATAATTTGTCACGATAAATACGTACAACCAATCTCTAAGCTAGTACGAATGTCGAAATATATCACCTTGGACAATTCTCTCCAATACATATTGAATACACCTCATCTTTGGAATGTGGCTGCTGAAATATACAACCAGCATCGTGCTTTCTACCCATTATTTGTAAGAAGAGGAAATTCATAGTGAAACATAGTTGAACACGTGTTGTCAGCAAATAGCTGGATACACTACGAAGATAGATTTACCATGCTAATATTTAGGATTTAGCCTACCTCGAAGTATATTATGATCAAATGGATAGTAATTTAAATCATCCTCAAATACAAAATGTAAGCTAATTTTTATGAGTGTATACTATGTTACTATCAAAGATACGAGTTGTCTGTGTGGGTAGAGGGACATATTACGAACTGGAAGAGTCTAGGTTCAATCCTGGATGAGGGATTTATCTCGCCATAATTTCCAGAATAGCTGTGGGATTCATCTTCCTCCTATACAATTGATTATCGTGGTGATGCTGGCTACATCACTTCCAGTGCCGAGTTCATGAATGAGAGAGGGTTCTGTCACTTGTCTTCAATGTACCTCATTAATGCTTAGAGGGTCCTTTACCTTTATTTGATATTAAGAGGTAAACCTTTGCGTGGAAGTAGACGACGACGATGATGATGATGATGATGATGGTAGTGGTTAATGGAAACTTATAATATGGGAAACAAAAGTACTAAGGGATACCTTTCAGAAGATCTGCTAAAGCACAATTTACCAGAGACTAGTGCAGTCATATTTCCACTACAGCCGAAAGAGGTAAATATATAAAAATTACTCACTGATATATGCAGACGATATTGTTTTGATTAATAATAATGTTGAAGACCTTCAAAATGCAGTTATAGAATGGGCAAGTACCTTAAAAGAACGAGGTATGGCTGTGAATATTAGTAAAAGCAAAATAATGAAGATTGGAGGGAAAAAGGTAAATTTCGAAATAAAATGGAAAGATCAAACATTAGAACAAGTAAATAGTCATAAGTATTTAGGAACAATAATAAATGACGATGGCAAACTAGACGAAGAAATAAATAATCGAATTAGAAAAGCAAATCAAGTTTATTACAATATAAATAATACAATTATTGGAAAGAGAGAAGTAAATAAGAAAACAAAAATGCAGATTTATAAAACAGTATATTTACCTGTACTCCTATATGGTGCTGAGACTTGGACAATGATGGATAATCATAAAAGTAGGGTGACGGCATCAGAAATTAAATATCTGAGAAAAGTAGTTGGGAAAACTAAGAGAGATAGAGTTAGAAATATAAATATTAGAAATGAACTACAGCAGGCACCAGTGGTAGAACAAATTGAAAGGAAACAACTGAATTGGTTTGCACATATGGTTAGAATGGGAGATGAGAGGAAAGTGAAAGAAGTATTCGAAGAGGAGAAGAGGGAAGGAAATCCGGGAAATAAGAAGATTGGCATTGGACTGGGAGAGATATAAGAAATGGGTGGAGGACCTGACCCTGCAAGGCACAAGGGATAGATGAAGAAGAAGAAATATATTGCTATAGTTTAAAAATATCGTCTTTTAGTATATGTAATCTAAACTGCAAGATTTTGGTAGAGAGGATGGGGGGGGGGGGACTGGCAAAAGATGGGAAATTGAAAGCTGCGGAACAAGCACAATTAGATCGTAGTATTCGGTGCAGGTTGTAGTATTTCTGTCTTCATGTACATACCAGTAGCAGCCGGTGATCGAAGTCCTCGATGAGGCCAGATGCAACTAGTTTAAGTGCCTGCGATAGGAAATGTTTGTTTATGATATTAATTATTATTGTTATTATATTAATATAATTATTACTGTATTATTATTGTTATTATTTTTATTAGTCTATTATTATTACTATTAATGAAAAATAATAATTTCACTCACCAAATAAGCTGTTATGCTCTGAGTTTCAATGATTGTTTCAGTGTGATGAAGCAACCCATATGTGTTGAAATTCCCCTTTCTTTCTTTTCTTTTTATTTTTTTCTTGTGACAGCAAGAAACAAGGCTAAGAGAAGTTTATTTTGCATCACATTACCACTTAACCATTGATGTGACCCATACCAGGATGCAATAGAAACTCGCGTTTTAAGATTCCCTGTCAGAAAAATTGTCAGCGAAGTCTCTCTCTTTATTTAAAACTTCCTTTATTTCAGTATTATTTCTTCTCGAAAAAGGACACTCTAACAATGAATTAACTGCACCAGCATTATTTCTCTCATTTGTTTTTGTTTATATTTTCCCGAAATATATAACATTGGCCCAGATTCACTACTGTACTACGAAGTACAATAGTAGAACACCCTCGCTTATGTCATAAAATAGTGTGGGTCTCTGCCTGCCAAAGAGCTGGAATTTTGTTATTTATGGCCTATTGAGGAAGACAAGTCACCACTGCTATTCCCACCCCACTCTACCCTTGAGGCCGACCATGGATGGGAGAAGTGAAACCTGACCAGGCCACACGAATTGTGCCTCAGCTACAACGTTTTAAGCGCAAACTCAAAGCCCGCGAAAGGACATGAAATGCATAAGCCAGACCCGGCACAAGCGATTCTGGCCTCAGGAACAAATTTTACTGCAAAACAGGTCTATATACATCACAAGCCAGACCCGGTACGAGCGATCCTGGCCTCAGGAACAAATTTTACTGCACAACAGGTCTATATACATCACAAGCCAGACCCGGCACGAGCGATTCTGGCCTCAGGAACAAATTTTACTGCAAAACAGGTCTACATACATCACAAGCCAGACCCGGCACGAGCGATCCCGGCCTCAGGAACAAATTTTACTGCAAAACAGGTCTATATACATCACAAGCCAGACCTGGCACGAGCGATCCCGGCCTCAGGAACAAATTTTACTGCAAAACAGGTCTACATACATTACAAGCCAGACCCGGCACGAGCGATCCTGGCCTCAGGAACAAATTTTACTGCAAAACAGGTCTATATACATCACAAAGTTTTCAAATGCTTCTACAGCGATATATGCTTCATTCAAATAACTAATACATTATATAGAAACACAAAATTTGATTTCAGTTAAGCCAAGTGACTGAGGCCCGGCCTCACTTGCCTCAGTCAATCAGCCGCCACTGGTACATACCTGCATCTGCAACATAGGTGTACTACAAAACAAAATTCAAGTTACAGAGAGTTCCTATGAAGACCGGTCCCAAGTAGTAATGTTCCGCTGGCTTAATGACCGTAGTGAGAAGCGAAGATAGGCAGTAAGGTGTGTAGTGGAATCCGTCTTCATGGGGCAGCATACACAGAATTGTCTGTACGTCGGTGTACGATCACTCGCAGCCAGCCAACAGGTTCTGTTAGGTAGAGGTTGGAATGGAACTTTCTGACCATAACTATACAATATACCTTCAAGTAAGCATAACAGGAGAGGTAATATGCTATCTATGGAATGGATCGAATTATGGAATGTCAGCTGATATTTTTTAATATAATTTCTACAACTTCCTACTAACTGAATACAATTCACACCCAACAGTGGAAAAGAATATCTGTATGGGCAGATAGTTATACAGACCAAAATTGGAATGTGGTTGTTGTTTTCTAATGCCAGGCTTTGACAATAAAGTCATTTGACCTCTTGCACTCCAATATTTTTCAAAGATATTATCATGGCCAGCCACTGAAGCACAGATTTTGAGGGTGAAAATGGCAAGTAGTAGCCGATTTAAGTGAACATATTTTAACTTTTAGGTGGCTACTTCATTCACACACAACCCCCAGAATGTCTGGAGGCCTACACCTCCTGTTGGTCGACGGGTCCATTGGACCTAGCTGGGAGATCTTGTTGATCACCAGCTTTCCCTCCTTAAGTCACTGGAGGACGATTTTAGTGCCATAGCAGGTCAGCACTAGGAACAGAAAAGTAGAAAGAGGAGGAAGGAAAGAGAAATGAACCCCTAGGCCTCGAATGCCCTAATGCCGTCGGGGTCGAAGAAAGTAAGAGTTCAGTCAGAGGACTGGATAGGAAAGGGTAAAGAGGGAATTAGTTATTGAATAGAGGAAAATTATACCAAATTCAGTCATTAACTCATCAAGCTGACCAATGCTAATTGATGAGTAGCCCCTCCCTTTAGTTCAGCTCGTAAAATTATGCTTACTAACAGCTGCACCACGGGAAGGTAGGGATGGGACATTGGGTATTTGTCCAGGTTGGTTCCTTAAAGCCTTCAATGGGAAGGATTAATGGCTCTCTCCCTGTATCCGACAGATGCCCTATTGCAGCCAAAATTGGAATGTGGTAATGACAAACTGCATTTTGAAGTCTCAGAGTGTAAAAATATATCTCCATCATTCAGAAATTTTTAGAAGAGAGTCGTATGCAAATGGAAATTGATGAATGCCACAGTTCAATAGAGAGAAACTGTAATGATTGTCCCTGCACAGTATGTAGGCCCATGATAATAGGTAATTTTATGGTAACTAACCTCACTCATGTATTGAATAATGAGGTAAATGTCCATATTAAAAAAGAAAAATAAGAACTGGACAGATGTATCATTGCATACTATCACAGTCTAGTATATACAGTCGCGAAGCTCAATACGTAGTAAATATGCAAACATTAGGTAGTTGCTCACCACTAGGATCGCTAATATCGCCTCATTACAGGCAATGCAAAATAGTACCATCACAGTCTATTGTGTCCAGCACCCTCAAAACTCAAGCTTCGTGACTGTATATAGTAGACTGTGATACTATGTTAATGCCAACTCAACAATTTATCCATTATAATTTTATTCATTACCGTAGTTATGGCAACAGAAAATAAATGAGAGTACCATGTATTTTTCAATGATTTTTAATTATTTCGATATACGGTCTTATTAGATTTGAGTAGCTTAATATCAAAGACGGACATCTGTCGTCTCCATAGTTTTGATCTAGAGACAATTTTTTAATTCACAATGTTCTTTGTAACATTTAACACAATTTATTTTATAAATGTAGTGTTAGAGTTTGCATATGGTTTCACTAGGACTGGAAACAGCATGAAAAGTTGTATAAAAAACCACAGCTATCTAAATTTCGATTGAGGTCAGATGTCCGTCTTTGATATTAAGCTACTCATTTGATTTAATTCACCGTTTTTATTGGTCATGTTGCAGTAAAGACAAAGATTTTGAAGTAAAGCTTTGTATTTCTCAAATGCTTATTTTCATATGTATAAAGAACTAATGTAATGCTAGTCCACTGCTGTGGAGTAATGGTTAGTATGTCTGGCCATGAAACGAGTGGGCCCAGATTCAAATCCTGGTTGGGGTTTTCTCCGGGGTTTTCCCTCAACCAATTGAAGCAGAATTGCTGGGTAACTTTCGGCGTTGGACCTCAGACTCATTTCGCCATCATTAATTCACATATCATCATCATCATCATCATCATCATCATCATCATCATTCATACAACAGCATGGGCATAGGCCCTCCAAAAACTTGTCAACTCTTTTTTTTCTATTAATCGAATTCAAAAGATTTTTCTTGCTTTTTTTAATGATTAAATTTCTGTGTTTAAATTGACGAATTAGTGTCTTTAGATCATGTGTCTGGACTATAATATTTATTTTAAATTTCTGAATGTATAAGAATTTCTATATCTCATTTCAGGAATGGAAGCACTGTAATGTGTCTTTTGTAACAGCCTGTACTAATGTGTTAAACTTTACGGTTAAGTTCACGGTGCAGTGTGCTGTACTTGTACAAGAGCGCAGCAATTTTTGGCTACCCAATCATTCACAAGAATAGGAGTGGTAAGCACACTAAGCCTTAGGCTGCAGTGTAAGCCTTCGGGTCCCTCCTCTGTACAAGGAAAAAAAAAGGAAGCACAATAAGCCTTAGGGTGCAGTGCAAGCCTTCGGGTCCCTCCTCCGTACAAAAAAAAAATGTAATGCTAGTGCTTACATAGGATTCATATGTTCTTTGGTTAAATTCAATCCTCTTCTTTATTGCATTAAATAAATAAATAGTAAACAATATAAATAAATGAGTGAATGAATAAATAAATAAATAAATTCATTTTTAAGCTAGCAAAGTAGGTGTCTTCACTTTATTAAGTAGGCGGTAGGCCTACCGGTAATTTGTAATATGAGTAAGAGAGTAAGTAGTGTTATACACGTACAGTGCTGTATATTATGATATTGTCAAAACTTTGTATGTAGCTTGTAATATTGAATAGAAAGTATACCGCACAAATTATTACTTAATCCAATTAAACTTCCTTAATAAAAAAATTATGCTATTCAGAAATGTGTAACTTATCCAGATTTGTGTTCACTATAGCTTTTAAAAAAATTTTATTACTTTTATGTGTATTATGTAATTATTAGTTTGTAAACATGATAAGTCTCATATCATGTAGCTTATATGATCAGTGGATCCAATAAATGATTATGATTATTTCAATAATTGCTCTAAATAATGAACTGTTTTTTGCTCTTCAGAAAACTAGTCATTTTCAACAAGGTTCTGATAGAACATCAACGAGTTTTACAATCAAATTATTATTATTACAAACTATGATGAAGTGTATGGTGTGTTATTACTAGAAATGAAATTCCGAATGATACTATTTAGAGGATTTCACTTTTGTTTGGGAACTTCGTTGGCAGCCATGATTGTTTTAGAAAATGGTCTAAAGATGGCAGTTTCGTAGAATTGTTTTTGTGCCTGTGGTTGTGTTCTTGTTGTGGGATTTATACTAAAACAAATCGAAATTTTGTTTAACAGTGTGGTGAAGTGAGAACTTTTAACGGATTCGGAAGGTAGGAACATGTTCATAGCTTCCTATTTATTTGTAAGCATTAACTGATGGAGAAAATATTATTACTTGATCCTCTTGTGCAAGTGTTCGAATTAGGGAATGGCCTAGGAGTCTTGTTGCGACATTTAGTAATAATCAGCGATGTTATAAAGTTATTAATTAAAATACACATGAAAAAATTGAAGAATCATGTGTTTCACATAATTTGGTGCGATCACACGTTCTGAGGTTTTCTTATAGTTTCAGCTTGTGTTTCACATTTCATTCAGCCTTCACCCTGGCATTGGAACATGCAACATGGTTTACAGGTTGTTTTAATTAATGATGTAACCATCATTTGAGGATTTCGGTTGCCTTTAGGATACATATTTGGCTTATTTTTGCTGATACCAAATGTATTGAACGTAGTGGATAAAATTTAACGTATTTTTTGGTATGTAAAATCGCATAAGCTTATAATTGAATTTAAACACTCAGCTGTTCATGACAAGTTCATATGAAAGGTCAGTGAATCTTGAAAGGAAGTTTTGTGAAATACTTAAAATTCTTAGTAGTACATATTTTGTATTCATTTGTTCGTAACAAGTAAGTTTATGTTTACTTTTGACAACTTGCAAGAAGAATGTCTTAGTAAACAGGTTTTTTTTTCCTTGTAATTTTTAATAAAATATAGGCCTAATTAAATAGTTCAAAATATATTGCAACAAATGGAAATTTTTGTCATTATCTCGTTCGAAATTATTATAGTCACATTTTATTGCGGAAGGAAGAGAATTACGCATAGGTTCTCTTAATGTTAAATAATAGGTATGTACCTCCTAATATTGTTAATGGCTGAGTAGGCCTAACACTTTATGATTATACATTATAATATGTTAATTTATATGTGTGTAGGTCTATATTAGATAAAGGTATTCTCTAAAAGGAAAAGGAAATTGAGAGAAGTTTACTGGCAAAATTGAATGAAGTTTACCTGTTGTAATTGTAGGCCCAATTTCCTTAGATGGAAATTCAATGTATAGTGTAGGCCTATATAAACTAACGAACTTTGCGCTCTCGCCTGTCTGTAAATATGTTGTCTGAAGTTACTGCTGCTTTAAGCCTGTCTATAAAGTTTCCTTGCAGTCTCTCATGATACTGTACTTCAAAATAGGTACTGGCTTTGTTCCTGTGCTGGCAATGTACTTATTTTCCACTAATTTATTTGCATATTATGAAATTAATTTCTTTATTAGGCTGCAGTGAATTAGAGGTGATGGTATTTGGTAAACTGAGGAAATTCTAATATTATATTTTAGATTATGGTATTTATACGTTAACCTTAAGAACAATCACACAGATAAGAATACCTCCGAATAAATTAGTACAGTATGCTACAGTAACTTATATGAAGTAGTCACTGATAATTTTTTATACATCTTGATTACACAACTTTTAACACTGTACCACTAAGGGATAAAAAATATAGGCTATTATAGCCTACGTACATTTTTTTTATCCCTTAAATTATTTTGTAGTTGAATAGCTATTTATGTATTTCGAATGGATTCATCAAAGAAAGCTAAAACAATTCTATAGTAGGCTACATATTCAAGATTTTTTATATAAACATAGGCCTAATTTTAGTTACAATAGGTATTTCATATTCCAGTTATTTCATAAACTACAAAACATTACGGTTCTTAAAGAAAATTAGCCTAAATCTTAGTTTCAATTACTTTGGACACCTGTTATATTTCATGTGAATGCCCTTGCTTAACACGGATATGATAAAGCAAGTTTTGTTTTAAGTGAAATGCTTATTTTAATCCATGTTGAATCTTTCGTACACTACTTTTAACACTTGAATATAAATAATTGATTAAATGGCGATCTTACTCGTGTTAATTGTGTAAGCATGTGCGGCTTACAGCTGTTTCGGTGCTTCTTCACACCATCCTCAGAGCCTACTAGATCTCGGCGTCATCTCGAACTTCACTGCCTGTTGTGTGGGTGCGTTCGATTGTTGAAAAGTGTTGAAATGTGGTGTCAAATAGTGTGTGTGTTCTGAAATTGATCTGTGTGTTGAGAATTTGATCAGTGTGTGTTTTAGTGTGTCTGTATAGCCTATTTCATATTGTTCTAGTGTGTTGACTTTTTGGTTTTTGGGTTTATATGTAGGATTTCCATGTCTGTATTTATGTTATTGTATGTGTGGTTAGCATTAGTTATGTATTCGGCATATGTAGATGTATTGTGTCCTCTGGTTATTGCTTTAATGTGTTCTTTGTATCGAGTTTGGAATGATCTGCCTGTCTGTCCAATGTAGAAACTGTCTCAACTATTGCATGTGAGTTTGTATACGCCTGTGTGATTGTATTTATTTGTTTCTGTTGTTTGAGTGTTGAGATGTCTTTGTAGTGTGTTTTCTGTTCTGTATGTTCAGAAAACAGAAATACAACATAGCATACAGAACAGAAAACATACTACAAAGGCATCTCAACACACAAATAACACAAACAAATAAATACAATCACACAGGCGTATACAAACTCACATGCAATAGTTGCGACAGTTTCTACATTGGACAGACAGGCAGATCATTCCAAACTCGATACAAAGAACATATTAAAGCAATAACCAGAGGACACAATACATCTACATATGCCGAACACATAACTAATGCTAACCACATATACAATAACATAAATACAGACATGGAAATACTACACATACAACCCAAAAACCAAAAACTCAAAACACTAGAACAATATGAAATATACGGACACACTAAAACACATCCTGATCAAATTCTCAACACACAGATCAATTTCAGAACACACACACGATTTGACACCACATTTCAACACTTTTCAACAGTCGAACGCACCCACACAACAGGCAGCGAAGTTCGAGATGACGCCGAGATCTAGGAGGCTCTGAGGATGGTGTGAAGAAACACCGAAACAGCTGTAAGCCGCACATGCTTACACAATTAACACGAGTAAGATCGCCATTTAATCGCTTATTTTAAGTATTGTTATCCCTGCGGTGGCCAAGCAACCAATCTGGGTTCGAGTCTCGGTGAGGTCCGGGATTTTTCATTTGAAAATTGTGAACGGGAAGGTCGCAGTTGGAGTTTTTCTTGGGGTTCGAGGGTAAGCCTAGTAGGTCTACTAGAAATAGGTCATAGTGCTGGGTTATAGCGACCCCTCTGCCATGTTAAATGCAAGTAGGGCTACAAGTATGGTTGATTAACAAATGATTCAGAAAATGATGTTTTGGACATTTTCTATAACGTAACTGTTTTCATATAGATGCTGAATGATTTGTAAATACCGTACGTGTCCACTAAGTTTTTAATGCAGTGTTCACTCCATTAGGAGAAATATTTGAAACATTGTGTTCGTTTCGTTATTTTGAAGTGTCAGCTACTACTTTCTTCCATTCCGTAAAATGAAAGATTTATTAAATAAATGTTAGAGAAATGAAAAGTCATCACATCATATTGAAAGATCGATATTTTTTCGTTGTACATGATAGTAGGGTTACCATCCGTCTGGCAAAAGGAGAACATGTCCTATTTTTTAATCATTTTATCCTGTCTGGCAGGCATTTAAAAAAAATTGAAATGTCCGGCATTTCGCATTTCAACTAGAATTAATATGAATATTGAATAATGTGCGATATTATGCATAGAATATCTAAGCAAATGGTGAAAACCTATGAAAGAATTTAACTGCTTTCAATGGTTGAAGCTGTAGCACATAACAAACATAAAATATGACGTATTGACATGCATTGAATTCTTGCACTCTAAAAATGTCACTTTTAATGATTCTAAGCTATTTTACCAATTGTATTCTGCAATGTACAAAGATATGCCAATCAAGTTAATTTTGACAAAGATTTAAGTTTAGATAAACATGGTGCAAATTCTTCAATTCCAATAATTCTGCGAGCACTGAAACGTTCTCAGAACTCTTAAAAATATGTCAATTCTATTTATTTATCTCAAGTCACAAAGGAAGTGCTGAGAGAGTATTTCCCTGATATCTGCTCAATGGTCAAAAGAACGAAATCGCATGCTAACGGAGAGAGTCAGAGGTATCATCATGTCAAGGACATGTCCTGTGAACAGTTCCATAGTTATTTGTTACAAGATATAAGTTGGTCCCTTCAGGCTCTTGTGCACAAAGTGGGCTCCACCAATAAGTAGAATACAGATGTAATACTAACTTAATCCAGCAACTAGTGAGAAAACTAAGGTGAGCTATTGCTTTTATCTTTACTGAATTTTGTTCATACCAATTTTTAAAAAGTCCTCCTTTTTTCAGCAATGCCCTCTTATTTTAGATTCCATGTCCTCCTATAGAATTTCTTCTCATGGTACATTATAGTAGGCCTACATATTATTCCTCAAACAACACAAAATACCTGTGCTGGAGAATATGGTGGCTGTGGAGACAGGTATTTTGTGTTGTGCGAGGAATTCGCTCTTCAATAGCGAACGATGTGCTAGCGTATTGTCATGAAGAACCCAATTCTGTCCTTGCACAAATTGGGTATTTTTCGTCGAACTGTATCACGAAGACGTCGAAGAATTGCAACATGCGTCTCCTTACTGACAGTTCGACTTTCAGGAATAAACTCGAAATTTACGAGACCCTGGATATCGAAGAGTACTCCAAGCAATACTTTCCCCTTTGGTCGGTCGGCACACTGAGTCTATACGCCTGGAGAGTAGGCCGCATACCACACAGACAAGGCAGAGAAGTTGCCTACAGAGCATGGCGTTGCCACCCGAAGTTCCGTTACTTTCTGACTACTAGTACATACGTACGTACACACACATACAAAGAGATATCGGTAAACTTTCCTTATAAATAATAAATAAAAGCGAAAGTGATTTCATTGGGAAGAGTATGTTGTTTGATAAATAGTTTTCCATGTTTGGTGATAAAGAAGTTTAGCCGATTCTAATTATATTGTGAATATTTAAAGGAATTATATCATATACAAAATTTAAATTTGATGAAACTGATTATTGGTCTTTGATAACGTACCGATTGTTTATAGGTTTGTCTGGCAAGGAAATTTATGTGGATATAGTGAATACATTTAGGGATTATTTTCCTTCGTACGTCACTTTAAAAATAAATTGGGTTTCGGAATTTAAGAGTGGAAGAATGGAGATCAAATATGAACATCGTGTTGGAAGACCTGGTTCTCACACAACTCTAGTAATATTGATGCCTTGTGTGAAATGATTTTGGAAAATCGATGAATTGGGGTCAGGGAGTTCGAAATTTCCCAGTGAGCGTGTCTTTCACAACGTAGACTTAAGTCATGATTGGGGTATGACAGGGATGTCAAAGCGCCTGTATTACGTGCTCATACTACAAGCAATACAAATCCAAAAAGGTTGACTTTTTATCGCTCTTAAGGAAATGTGCTGGTTCTTGAGAGCACGCAGTGCAGGCGCTTTGACATCCCTGGGGTGTGAAAAAATAAATGGATCACTAAATGCTTGAATATTATCAGAAACGACTCGGTAACAATTCAAATGACTTCACCTCCTTTTTGAAGACGATTCTTCTGAACTTTTTGGATCATATTGTAGATATGGACGAAATATAGATCCATCATTACGGTCCAGAAACAAAATAACGTTGCTCTTGTAATGTAGTCGTGATGGTGGTGGTGGTGGTGGTTTATTATCCACTACATAAATACAGTGTTTGGACATGGAATATAAATACAATAACAAGATTATACAATAATATACTAATTGATAAATATTAATTGCAAACAAAATAGAATAGGCACAAATTAATAGCAAACTTCAAACTAAGTAAAATTAACAACAAAAGTTTAGTTGAATGTTTAAATTAGCAAATCACAGGCTAAATAAAATTAACGAAAACAGTACCAATAAATTGTTAAAGTAAATAGCAAATCGCAAGCTAACTAAAATTAACAATAATACAAATGAATTAGTAAAATAAATCACAGATCACAAGCTAACTAATTTGTTATACAATATAAATGAATGTTTAATTACTCGTAAATGGCAAATTAAAACTAACGGGATTAATTCCTTAATTTGTATTTCTGTTTTATGTATATAATACATAGTTTCTTAATGTATCTTTTTAATGTAAATATAATGCAAATAAATTTTCACTGTCATATAAAAAAAAACTAACATTAACAATAATTTATTCACAGAACTAGTAACGGAGCAGAGCAAATATAAATCGAGGCGTATAGCAGATTAGGAGGTAGGCCTACAGAAGTGAAGTCATATTTTACTGTTTGAAACGTCTGTCATTGAATAATTTTACAATGGCACAAATGAAGTAATCAGTACCATACACAATACAAAAACTGGAAAGAATACGGTTGTTAAATTTGTGTAAATATCGAATATTAAATAAGCGATACTAGATTGGTAAGTTCTCTATAGCAGAGGCGAAGGAAACTTTGAAAAACGAAGCGCTTGCGTCGAGTTTTTTTAATTCCCTAGAGACTTTTATGCATTTAACGCCCGTGAATTGCATATTATTTTTTGCACAATCATAATTTATACCTTTATTTTATTTATTATATATTTTAGTTATGTATTAATTTTGGACTGAACATTTGTCATTTTTTAATGGCAATGTGTAATTTTCTAGGTGACCGTGTTTTTACATTCTTTTGTTTTAGGCCTATTTGATTGATACGACTGTTTTTATGTGTATGCATTATTCAAATAAATAAGAAGCTAAATTGCAATATACGAAATTGAAGTGTCTGAATTTTTTCTATAAATAAAGAGAATGACAGTCTTTATCTCATAACATTTAATAATTGTTCAAAATTCTTTTTTATTTTTTCTCAGTTATTTATACTCGCTTTAACATCTCTGGTCATATCGCGACTTAATCTTCTGTGTGAAATCCGAAGGCCTGTGTACTATTGTTGAGACTGGTTCTATTGTTGAGAACTAGATGGCGATTGATTTGTTATGAATATAATAATTTCAGTGATGAATGAGGCCGGTGATATTCAGGGATGTTGTGGACCGAATTTCCTGGCATTTGCCTTACGGTTGAGGGAAAACCCTGAAAAAAACCTCAACCAGGAAATTCAACCCGATCGGGAATCGAACCCTGGCCATCTGCGTAAGAGACCAGCATGCTGACCCCTACACCACAGAGGTGGTTATTTTTTTAATTTACAAGTGACTGTATGTCAAGTTTGTAGAGAATTTACTTACAACACAGCGTGTTGTAAGTAATTTATTACTGCACTGTTACTTCCAGCGTCTCCGTAGTAACCATTGAACGTGTAGTATCTTTAAGTTACATGGCATGCAACAATAACGGTATGCAAAAAGAGCATGAGTGTGCAAAAAGGATTTTTTCCCCCTAACTATCCATTATCTTAATATATAAAATTGAATGTGGGTATGTATGTATGTGTGTGTGTGTGTGTGTGTGTGTGTATGTTCTCTATACAAATCTACACGCTTTGACCGATATGTGCCAAAGTTTGCACATTTAACTTCATAACCAGGAGAAGAACATAGGCTACATTAAAATTGTGCAAATGGAAGTTAAATTAATTAAAATTATAAAAAATAAAAATAAATAGATCAAATCTTCATGAATAATATTAAAATACAAAATCTTCTACAGTCAATTGTTCTTTTATTATTGTCTGTTGTATTCAACATCGACTTTCACGAGGCCATGGAAATTTTAACACGAAATTAAATTACATTGTTGTTACACATCATGAAGGCTAAAACTAGATAATTCATGCAATAAGTATCTTTACGCAGTCCAGGACCGTATTATGAATTCCTCGATGCAGTTTTGTAGATAGTGAGCAAACTGTTTTATACAAGTGAATTCTAGAATCCTTTGAAACTACAAGGATTGCTACCACATAATTTACTTAATAATGAATAACCAATAGTACTATTGCGAAATATTGACCCACCAAAATTATGAACGAATAAGAATTGGTGTGAAAAACTCATACGAAACGTTAGAATTGGCAATATTAACTGAAAAAATAAAAGGAGATGTTTTTATTCCACGTATTGCTAGGATACTCATTCAGTTTTAAGCAACTGCAATTTCAATGCCACTAGCATTTGTAATGGCCATATTAAAATGAAGCTCAAGGACAGTCGCTCAAAGTTGCAGACATTAACTTAAAAACTGCGTGTTTTTCACATCCTCAACTATATTTTATACAAAGAAGTGGAAAAAAAAAAAAAATTACACATATCAATAAGCAATTCAATGATACTTTTGTCATGTTGCCAATGTAGTGTGTGAATGTACATAAGCCCACTGAAAATAACATTGTAATAATTCTCAAAATATTGTTGTTCACGTTGCAAATTTAGTATGTTAAGCGTTGTGGAAATAAAAATCTTCTAAAATATCGGTAGGCCTATACGTTTCTCAGAATATTAGTCTTTATGTTAAAAAATGACTTATTGCGAGTTGATATATATCTGTATTCTGTGTATGAAATTAGAAAAAATATAATATGTTCTGAATTTATGAGATATAGTTTCAAGTTATATTAAAAAAAGAAGAACTGGGTATGAGGTATAAGTGGTGTACAGCGGTCAAGAGGTAAAAAAATCTTCCAATATAAATTAAATTATATAGGCTATGTATACTGTATATTGATTCGATGCTGAAACTGATCAGAAAGAGGAGAAGGAATTATATTTTCGTTGGGTTTTACTGTGTTTATAGTTTGATTTTTCTATTACTTTATTTGTATTTCTGGCGCTGTGGAAGAGAAGGCCTAATGGCCTTAACTACACCAGAATAAATAAATAAATAAATAAATAAATAAATAAATAAATTACAAATAAATAAATAAAAACAAGTAAATAAATAAATTTAAAACAACAGTTTAACGTCAGGCACATGATATGTTTTCTTTTCGGTGCTTGATTTACAACTGTTTTAAATTGAGTTAACCCTGGCAGGCATTTGGCTAAGGAGTTCATTAATTCATGTAAGTGACGTTAAGTAAAGATTCATCTTTATGGGCGAGGAAAGCTTAGTAAAGACAATTCGTTTTGGTTGTGTATAGTTAGGTTTCCGAGATTTCCGAAAATTTAATAACCAGTTTAATTAAAAATAGAAGTAGAAAGGAAAACCCGGGCAACGCCGGGTGCTTTCAGCTAGTCGTAAATAAAAATGACTCGTTCTTAATAAATCTGAATTCAAGTGAGCGATTGTTGAATCTTCGATCTCGCTACGCACAAGATATATCTTATTTTCGTTGCGTTTTTTAAATCCTCATATTAAACCGAGAGATGGAATAACTTCACAAATCTACACAAGGAACAAATTTAGTAAATATATCACGTTTAAACATCTTCACTCAATAAACATTTCGCACAAACATAGCTATGTCAATCTGTTACATAGACTACTGTCAGTTCGAGGGTTCAGAATGACAAGGCTCTATCTACTTAAATTTTACAGGAGAGCATTTTAAAAGTTTAGTTGTTAATAAAATCAATGCAGATAAGAACCTTTTCAAACTAACTTTATCACGAACAATAATTGAGATATCAACATATATAGTCGCAACGCTGTTATTCCCGGCGTGACTCCTCCTCTTTGCTTACGTCTTAGGAAGTGAAGGCTCTATAAAGTCTAGGTAGGTAGTGTCGTTCGCCATTTTTGTTCTTTCGTTGCCGAGCTACCAGACGAGGAATCTATTTTCCACACCGTTAAACATTATCATGTCCTAGCTCCTATGATAATAAATCAAACGCACTGTAATTGAGCAAATAATTGAGCGGCAAATAACGTCCTCGTGTGCTTTCTGCGAAAGCCAACGAAAGAGCCAAAATGGCGGGCGATTATATTAAGTATTTAGCGAGCCTTAGGAAATGTATAACGTCATCATCAGCGAATCACAAGACGCACACGTTTAAATGTAGCCGACCTGCAACGTGATTGGCTGCCGGAAATAAAAGCGACGTGACTTTTTATAGTTTATATGGTAGATAGCTATGAAGTAGCAGAATTCAATGCTACAAAAATCTCAGTTTTGCTAAAAATGTCATTCTGAGCCCACGAGTTGTTGAGCGTATATTATAGCAGAAGGCTTTTGAAAATGGGTGTGGTAGTGCTGCCAATATCTGGAAAGAAAAATAAGCGGTCAGTGACAGGATAGGTTGGGTTGGTTCAGGCTTTTGGTATGCCTTGCATACACGGTTTTTGAAAGATAACATTTGGATTCCCGCGTAGTGCAAAATGATGCTGTTACCACTCAGTTTTGTCATTGCCTGTGAAAATATCGGAGAAAATTGTGTGTCGGGTGTAGAAGAAACGAAGTTATTTAGGGTAGACTGAGGGGTTTACAGCTTTCACAGTGATCAAATCGTGTCTGTAGAATGGTGTGCTACAATTTTGAGGTTATTTTTTATTGGTTTAAATGCGTACATTCTTTTTGTCCCAAATATATCGCGTAGTGGGATCGAATGTTCACCAAAATATTTTATTAAAAAAAATAAAAAGTACATGCAAACAATTTCTCATTGAAATATGTACGGTACTTATTTGCACAGACTAATGTATGTAAGATCTCGCACCGTAGCTGCGTGGTCTAAGGCGTCATATCGTGGACTGGTGTTAGGAGAAGAGCGCTGGTTGGAGACTTCCTAGGAAAACATTTTTTTTTTCATGAAATGTTGGTCTGTGTTTGGGGCCGGTGCTCACGGAAAATTGGGCAACTACAGTGAGTAGCGAAATCTGGTTTCGTAAGCCAGCTGTAACTTCATGGTGGGGGATTATCGTGTTCTCTTACTGGTTGGATGATTGTTAATTTTTGATGAACTGATGAGGCAACAGGGCTAGTATGCATTGGTCCTCCATGGGCTGTCGCGCAACGGTTTTGGTTTGTGTATTTTTTTTTAAATGCAGTCTACATAAAGGCTCATTCACAATGAAAATTAAACATAACGTAAGCGTTAACTTAAGAATGTAAACGTTACGGTAAAATCAAGAAGTCATACCATCATTCACGATGGGAACATAAACATAATACCAAACATACTTGGTAACCATGGAAACATAACAACGACGCCATTTCCTCATATTCTGTCGTATACTTCAGCGCTCCACGATTGTGTACTCGACCTGGTTGGCCAGTTGGTATAGCGCTGGCCTTCTATGCCCAAGGTTGCGGGTTCGATCCCGGACCAGGTCGATGGCATTTAAGTGTGCTTAAATGCGACAGGCTCATGTCAGTAGATTTACTGGCATGTAAAAGAACTCCTGCGGGACAAAATTCCGGCACATCCGGCGACGCTGATATAACCTCTGCAGTTGCGAGCGTCGTTAAATAAAAAACATAACATTTTAACGATTGTGTACTGTTTGCAAATCACGTAAGCATAAGCATGAAAGTTTGGAGTGTGCAAACTTTCATGTTAACGTCTTACGGTAATGTTAATGCCAGTGTTTATGTGAATCATTGTGAATGATCCCATTTGGTAGCCTGGCCGCAAACTTCTGTGTTTATGTTACGGTTATGTTTATTTTCATTGTGAATGGGCCTATCGTGAACTATGATGTCAAAGAAAATTTTTTCTGTGTATGTTCAGTTTCTTTTATGCTACATACATTGTATATAAATCTGGACTTCAAAAATTACCGCTAGGAAAGTGTAGAAAGTATGAGGAGCGTTCTCGTGAAGATGAGGACGCCAGGTTGTCGTATTGTTAGGTTGAAAAATCCGTTCCCATAAATCTGGATGGGACATTTGTCTAGATATAATCTAGGTAGGCGCCACAAGAAGAAAGTTTGAGAACCCTGTGCTGTTCTCGTAGCTACCATGTGCCAATTCTTAGTGCTTTATACCCAGCAGAAGATACAGAAAAAAAGTGGTACAATCGTCCATGGCCGCTTTTTCATCTTATGTAGGACGCATCAATTTTGAAAGCGATTTGTAGATTATATTTTGTGTAGGAACTCCTTGTACGTGAGTTTCTGCGGCTGCTGAGATGTTTGGGTCGCCGTTAAAGCCGCATATTTTTTTCTGGCAGTGACTTTGAGACCACTAGACGTCTGTGATATACAATTTGTTTCTAAGAACTATATTCCTATTTCGAGACAATACATTTTTGTGTTCGGTGCTGGCAAGAAAATTCGGACGCTTGAGATCTGGTTGAAAAGCGGTTTGGCAAGGATTCAGTACAACAGATTGTACACAAATACAAGGTTGCATTCAATTCAGATTCCTATCATGTGAGGAATTGTTGACGACTGGTAATTTATTTCATCTAATTTCTTCCGCACACAAGATATCGTCGATGCCTCCAATCTAGGAAAATTTGATTTTATGAAGATGGCACACACTTTCTCACTACTCACTTCACTTGTTTCGTAATACGGCAATTGTTTATCATTTTATCAATAGGCTTATTTCTTATTGTTGATATTCTTTAAGTAGGCCTTTTATTAAACATAGGCTAAATAAATTAAACAACTGATAAGCAAACATTCTCATGGGGGCAGATACAAAAGTTAATTTTTTTACACCATGATAAATGTCAAAACAAATCGAAAAACGATATAATAGGGGAGTAGTGGGTACAGTGAGACACAAAATATTAAGACATAAGTATGCAAGTGAAATTTCAAGTATTTTTAAAATCAAGTGCAGCAGAAATATATATTAAAACATTCATGTACACAACGCGTGTTTGTCAAAAAAATGCAAATGTCTCACTGTTCCCATTCAGGAAGGTACAGTAAGACACCAATGTCTATTAATGGACATTGAAATGATTTACATTTATTTCAAAAGAAAAGAAAGCTTGCTGTCTCTTTATCTTGCCATGTTCTGTAGACTTATTTAGAATCATTTTGATGTCTGACTTCGAAACCATTGAAACATCTGGAACATTTGGAAAAGTGAATTTTCCATGACTTTTCAAACTTTTGCTAAAAATAAAATGATTTTTGGTGACAACAAAGCTTATAATTATAAGAATTTAATTTAATTCTTTATTATTTTTTAATATATTTTTTTTAAATTTTGTGAATAATTTTTTTTTATTTAAGAAACCATTAAAATGTAATGTATCCATTATTTTAAGCTATAGTTCCTAAATTGGTTACTAGCATGTTCATTTTTAATGTTAGTTACCGGTAAATGTAATATAATTACATTTTATTTTTGCAAATCATTGGTACATGGGGAACAGTGAGACGTCTCAGTGTATCCTTCAATGACATGTCTCACTGTTCCCTTTACGCGTAGTTCGTTTAAATATGGCACCATCACTTCAAAATCAAAACAAGAAAGACGAAACTTTGCAAAACAAAACGTCAAATACCATAGTATTAGGTAACAAAACATTCATATTTCTATTTAATTTGTATGTCCAATATAACCTTCATTAAACACAAGCCAAAATTTTACTTCTAGAGTGAAAAATTACGAATTATTTTTTCATCACTCACCTTTATAACTAGAATCAAATCGAGTATGAAAATACTGTTACTTTACTCATGCAACATGCAACTCCACTGTTACAAATATTTCAACATCAAAAGTTAACATCTAATAAAAAATATCTCACTGTACCCACTTCTCCCCTACCTAATACTGTACAGTATTAGAAATAAGTTTTGTCGCATAGATACTAGCTGTAAGTCCCAGAAAGGAGGCAGTGCGCATGATCAAAGGACGAGCGACCTGGTTCACAAGAGAACGACTAGTTGAAGTAATAAAATTAGTTTTGTTTCGTTGTATGTCTGATCATGCGCAATGCCTCATTCCTGGGACTTACGAAGTATCTGTGCGACAAAAGCTTTTTTCTAAGACTGTACACACTATACTATTACAATTTTTTTTTCAGTATAACCCAACAGGAGGCATCAGGCGGCATTGACGACGAGATTGGACGGAGGCTGAACAGGATCTTGGAAAAACTTAATAGGGAATTGAAAAAAAAATAATTTTATATAAATGAGCGAAATTTTATTTTTTCATTTTTTGGCATCCCTGGACAAATATAACTCAATCCTGGATATAAGACATATAATTATATACAAAACAATCCTGGCAATCCTGGTAGAGCCTAAATATTTTGCATTCTCTTGCAATATATAAACTATGAGAGAAAGATGTGATAGCTGAATGTGTTCCGTATTCGACAGAATTCATAACTCACGTAGGTTTACTTACTTACGGCTTTTCAGAAACCCAGAGGTTCATTGCCGCCCGCCATTAGTCCCTATACTGAGCAAGATTAATCCAGTCCCTACAATCATATCCCAACTCCCTCAAATCCTTTTTAATATTATCCTCCCATCTATGTAGGTAGTTACGCTCTCACTTGCACACAGTGTAGACATGACTATTTTATAAGGGATGAGGGGGACGAATCCCAGAAAAGTATGTATTTCACGCTAGGAAGATGAGTTGACAACAAGGTGGAAGTTTTCTTGGAAAAACCTTAACACTTAATAAGGGTTTCGCATTGTGTTTCAGCTTTCAATAGAGGTAGACAAGGTCACTGTCCTCATATTTCCATCTCTTTCTGAAGTTTTTTTGCAAAGATTTTCCCTACTTTACCTGGTTTACAGTTAGAAAATAACAGTACTATTGTGCTTTTAAGTAAGCAATTTCCGAGAGAGAAATATTGTCGGAATTTTTAGTATGATTTTGTATTAACAAAATAGTAATTAATATCAACTACAACCGGTTAATTTTAATCGACTCGATTATTCGATTAAATATTTTTGATCGATTAATCTTACAACAGAAATTGATCGATTAATCGATTAAATTCCACAACACTATTTTTAACACATTAATATCGTTAATACCAAGAAGTCACATCCCTACTGATAGAAAACCGAAATTGGTTGTTAGAGATTAGCGATATTTTAAAGAACAACATCTGAAACTCTAAATTAAACATAGTATGAACATATTGTATACACATCGTATGTAACGTATGCGAAAGGATACATTTAGAGTTATGATTTCATTCTAGAACTGGAAGTGGCTGATACTTGAAATCGCAGCCCGGTATATACCGCGCTCAATTAGAAGTCTTCTAGGAACGTCAGTGTCACAGATTTAAGTGAACTAGTCTGTTTTCTGAATCACTTGCTATTAAAAGAGGTAGAAACGCGTTTTTTTTGTGACATTGTCTTCGAAGAATTACTGGCTGAAGATAAGTAATAGTTTTAAAGTGTTTTCTTTGTAGTACCTTACCTAGTTTCTTTAGACATCGCTGTCTGGTGTGTGTACCCTTAGTGTTACGAGTTTACATGTGAAGTGTTGACTACCACTGGCATTCCCTTCCAAGTGCAGGTTTGTATAATTTTAACTGTTAGGGAATACAGATTTTAAAATAAAGCCATTTGTTTGCGTAGTGAAGTATTATTTTGTGGGGTATTTTCATACGAGATTAATTTTAATGCTGAATTCTGTTGTTCTCGGTAGTCTAAAAGCTGGTTTACAATAAACCGGGAACGAGAACCAGAGTGAAAACGAGAAGCCGAGAACGTGAATATGAAAATTTTTGATTCACAATAAACCGAGAACGTAGCCGACTATGCATATCGATATGCATGTCAATAACGATATGTAAAGTCGATATTACGCATTCAGATGTTAGTTGTGTATAATTGACCAATGGCGTTCTCTCATGAGTACAAGGCAGTCAACATAAACACAGGTTAACCAACTTCAAAATTTCGACGGTACTATAAATATACATATGCATCTTTATTATCACAACCTATTTTAAGTCTACCATAACGTAAAATAATTAGAGAAGAAACATTTGTAATAGAACAAAAATGAACATAACAGTAGTTATTGAATTGAAGCATGAATATGTAGTGTGTAATACAACCAATACAGTAATAAAATATGATTCACTTATGATCGGTGTTCAAAGATGCAGCTATTGAAAGCCACGTATTCTTCTTCTTTTCTCATCGTTATATGAGGCGCGCCGCTTATCGTAAACGTGAGGATTTTCCTCAACACTCAATATTAGAATCTCATCAAATAAAACTTGCTCCATGATGCACAGCACAGAACAAAATAATGCATAGGTTATGTCACGGTCTTCTTGCTACAAAATAGCTTTTAGATGGCAATAGAATGAATCTAGTGGGCTGTGATCGGAAACGTGAACTCCAAAGTTGAAACTTGGCCAACTCTCCGTTCCCGATCCCGGGCTCCGGCAAGCTTTTCGTTAATTGTGAATGCTCACATTTAAATGTACACATTTTAACAATTTTACAGTTTTCGTTTTCGTTCCGATTCTCGTTTCCGGTTTATTGTGAACCAGCCTTAATTTGCTTACCGTTAGATCTGAAGTCCACGGGGTAAATCACGACCGATGGCGATGGGTAGGACTGTATAAGTATGTATGTATAGTTATAATGATCTCTAAGATCTGGTCCACAATAAACCGGGAATGAAACGAGAACGAGAACGAAAAAAATGATTACAATACATATATTTAAATGTAAGTATTCACAATTAACGAGAAGCTTGCCGGAGTCCGGGAACGGAACGTGAAAGTTGGCAAAGTTTTAAATTTGCCGTTCTCGTTTCCGATCATAGCCTGTGCAATTCGAACTGGCGGCTCAAAGTGAAGCAATGGACTACATTTGCCACGTGTGGTTACCCCAATCCTGGACCATTCTCATCAACTAAGTCAGTTGGGACAGCCGGAATTACCAGTGCTTCAGTTCACAGTTTTGAGTTAAGTGATTCATGCGTGGTTTGCACTTTTGTACGTTTGTAGGTGACCGTGATCCAGACAGGTGACATGTCAACAATTCTCCGTTATTATCCGTCCCTAGATCCCACATAAGATGAAGTGTACGTCTTTTTTAACGATTGGAATTGTTGCTTATTTTCAGCCGCTGCAGGGAAAGTGGCGGTGGCCGCTATGTGACTCTATCAAGCCGTATGAAGATCCAACATGTCCAGCCAGACCAACGACAGCTCGGGCTCTGGTTAGTCTTACAACTTAAGTCTCTTTGTTTCTTGTTATATACAGGATGAACCGTAAATAATGTCACTTATTCCAGGGGCTATTCTTTCAGATACTTATTTCAAACAAAAAAGTTTAATACAATTTACCCGTTTTTGCTTTCTTTTCGAGTTAAACATTGTTTTTCATAGCTAGGAATTAAATTAATATTATGTATTTGCCGTCTTAGATAGCGTATCAAATGCTAAGTGAAAATTTATTCACTAACAAGCAAACGTTCTGGTGGGGGCAGATAAAAAGGTTATTTTTTTTTCTTCCACCATGTTAATAATATCAAAAGAAGGGCTTATACAAATTTTGGCCACTCGACCGCAATTACGAGGGCCGTAAAAAAATAAGTTCGCCAGGGCCGCTAACAGAAAAAGAAACACAATTTCATTGGACAGTTTTATTGGAACGGACACAGCAATTGTTGAGCTATTTTTCAACATACTTTCCATCGGAATTGAGACATTTCTCATATCATGGGATCGACAGAGAGAGGTGCAGACGCAGTCAAACGCTGGTTCCGATCTGAGGCGGCTGACTTCTACGACACAAAAATTGATCCCATGGTATGACAATGTCTCAATTCCAGTGGGAGATATGTTGACAAATAGCGCAACAATTGCTGTATCTGTTTTAATAAATATTTCTATGCAATTGTGCTTTTTTCTTTAAACAGCCCCAGGGAAAATCACTTTCTGGACGGCTTCGTAATTGCGGTCGAGTGGCCAAAATTTGTATAAGCACTTCTTTTGACATTATTAACATGGTGTAAGAAAAAAATTTAACTTTTTTATGTGCCCCCATCAGAATGTTTGCTTGTAAGTTAGCATGACTTGTAGGACGATGTTAAATCCATGAACGGAACCGGAAAGTCACGACGTATTTTTGCATAGGCCTACACATGTGCTAAAAGCGTTATAAAAGGTGGAAATGCAGATTGAAAGGGACGATAGGGTACTCTGAAATGAATAGACAACCTATATTACGTTTTGTAATTAAATGCACGGTTAATTAGAAAATTAAGTGTGAAGTCTCAGCAGTCCAGCAACATCGCCGCTAACACACTGTTCTCGTGATACAGATATAAGAGGTCAACGAACTAGGTGTGTTTCGCTACACTACGTTTCTGGAATCTGTAGAGTAAGTTGACGCATTTGGATGGAGCCTATGACAAGCGGTTGGGCGGAGTCTATAGGTTCGTTCCAACAACAGTCAGAAACCGTCCGCATCCATCGTGAGCATGCGCAGTACAGAAAAAGCGTTCCAACACAATCCGAACCAGTCCTGAACCGGAAACATGTACTGCAGCCGGGCGTTCCAACAAGCTTTTGACACGGGTTCGGAACGATCAGAAATAGTCCGCGGATTGAGGCATGTACGGAAGAGTACGTAAGACGCGCATGCGCATAAGCTCACCAACGTCTCCTGGATACTGAAGAAAGACATGATCGACTGTTCACATCAGTGAGGTTAAAGATGAAAAGTGACAGTGCAGACGAATAATAAAACTAGAGATTTAATTTAAATTTTCGCCAAAAAGAAAGGGAATGGAAATTATTTGGGTATTGAAATAGTTAATTACAATTTCAACATGCAGCTTTGATTAAGAGTATAATAAATAACGTACATGCATTAATAATTAAGAAAAGAACTATTTTTAGATGAGAGTCCCCCAGTACACGACATTGAATTAGCGGAATTCTTGCCTTCCATATTTTTCGTCATCTTTTTATAGAAACATGATCGAAATTCTATTTTCTACAATTAGAATTAGCTGCGAAACGATAATAATAAGCATCCTGTTCTAAGCAAAGATAATCACAGTTACAGTATCTCTGGATTTAGTACATAACGATCCGCGAAAGCGTTCCAACAGCGTCCAGTCCAGTTTCAATCCCATAGCAGATGCTCAACTAGCTGGTACAGGAACCGTACATGAACTGATCCATGAACCGCTTGTTGGAACGAACCTTATGAGTGCGAAAGTGTATTACTGGCTGCATCGGCTCACGACGCTAAGGGGTAATATGCGCGTGACAGAAGGTGATGGTAGGGGTGGCATTTTAAGTGCTCGTCTTCAATCAATGCTTTCCCCCAGAACGGTCATTGGATTGGGCCCCTCCATTCACTAATAGCGCAAAGGACTTGTTTCGGTTCCTACAGATATCAAAAACGGAGTTTAGATGTACTGTTCTCTGGGGCTGTGTTGAACCAACTCGCACCCTGCAGTGGCTTGAATGTAGAGGTTTTTAAAATTGAATTTACACGAAAACCGTTCACACTATTGAAATACGCCAGAGGGATAAATTATTCTTTATTAATTTTCCTATCGATATGTATAGAAATCACGATCCTACTTGGAAGTTACCGAATAAGAGGGTGTTAAACATTTGGGCGAAAAAAAAAAAACCTTTTTTTTTTTTTCAGAAAAAAAAAAACTATGAACTTTCCACCAATATATTATGCTTTTTTGTTACATGAACTATTCGCTCCGGTGCAAGACTATTTGTATGTATGTATTTATTCACACTGCAGTGGGTATATACCCGGTGGCAGTGGTAACTAATTACACTCAATAATGACAATAGTAAACTTATTGATTAAAAATGCAATTAATAATAATACTAATAATTAATACTAACAATAATTAATAATAATAACAACAACAACAACAACAACAACAGGGAATATACTAAATTAAATGAAACGATCACTTAAAATAACATTTCAAATAAGTCTAATTTGTGTCTTAAAACTAAGATCGAACTAAAACCCACGAGTATGATATGTTCATATCTGCACAAGTACCTTTCAAATTACACTCATTTCGCTGTCAACTCACTCACTGCACTGGAACTACGACACATTTCACTGATTCTATCCTGATTTCACTAACACTTCAAAAACATTTCACTGTTCAAATACTATGCACTGCCACTATAAACTATAAAGCTTCACTGACAGGAACACGTTTCACTTACACAGCACACTTCACTGACACGACATAATTCTTCACTGATACAACACACTTCACTGACACGACATAATTCTTCACTGATACAACACACTTCACTGACACGACATACTTCTTCACTGATACAACACACTTCACTGACACGACATAATTCTTCACTGATACAACACACTTTACTGACACGACATAATTCTTCACTGATACAACACACTTCACTGACACGACATAATTCTTCACTGATACGACACACTTCACTGACACGACATACTTCTTCACTGATACAACACACTTCACTGACACGACATACTTCTTCACTGATACAACACACTTCACTGACACGACATAATTCTTCACTGATACAACACACTTCACTGACACGACATACTTCTTCACTGATACAACACACTTCACTGACACGACATACTTCTTCACTGATACAACACACTTCACTGACACGACATACTTCTTCACTGATACAACACACTTCACTGACACGACATAATTCTTCACTGATACAACACACTTGACTGACACGACATAATTCTTCACTGATACAACACACTTCACTGACACGACATACTTCTTCACTGATACAACACACTTCACTGACACGACATGCTTCTTCACTGATACAACACACTTCACTGACACGACATAATTCTTCACTGATACAACATACTTCACTGACACGACATAATTCTTCACTGATACAACACACTTCACTGACACGACATAATTCTTCACTGATACAACACACTTCACTGACACGACATAATTCTTCACTGATACAACACACTTCACTGACACGACATACTTCTTCACTGATACAACACACTTCACTGACACGACATACTTCTTCACTGATACAACACACTTCACTGACACGACATACTTCTTCACTGATACAACACACTTCACTGACACGACATAATTCTTCACTGATACAACACACTTCACTGACACGACATACTTCTTCACTGATACAACACACTTCACTGACACAACATAATTCTTCACTGATACAACACACTTCACTGACACGACATAATTCTTCACTGATACAACACACTTCACTGACACGACATACTTCTTCACTGATACAACACACTTCACTGACACGACATACTTCTTCACTGATACAACACACTTCACTGACACGACATAATTATTCACTGATACAACACACTTCACTGACACGACATACTTCTTCACTGATACAACACACTTCACTGACACGACATAATTCTTCACTGATACAACACACTTCACTGACACGACATACTTCTTCACTGATACAACACACTTCACTGACACAACATAATTCTTCACTGATACAACACACTTCACTGACACGACATAATTCTTCACTGATACAACACACTTCACTGACACGACATACTTCTTCACTGATACAACACACTTCACTGACACGACATAATTCTTCACTGATACAACACACTTCACTGACACGACATACTTCTTCACTGATACAACACACTTCACTGACACGACATAATTCTTCACTGATACAACACACTTCACTGACACGACATACTTCTTCACTGATACAACACACTTCACTGACACGACATACTTCTTCACTGATACAACACACTTCACTGACACGACATAATTCTTCACTGATACAACACACTTCACTGACACGACATAATTCTTCACTGATACAACACACTTCACTGACACGACATAATTCTTCACTGACACGACATACTTCTTCACTGATACAACACACTTCACTGACACGACATAATTCTTCACTGATACAACACACTTCACTGACACGAAATACTTCTTCACTGATACAACACACTTCACTGACACGACATAATTCTTCACTGATACAACACACTTCACTGACACGACATACTTCTTCACTGATACAACACACTTCACTGACACGACATAATTCTTCACTGATACAACACACTTCACTGACACGACATACTTCTTCACTGATACAACACACTTCACTGACACGACATAATTCTTCACTGATACAACACACTTCACTGACACGACATAATTCTTCACTGATACAACACACTTCACTGACACGACATACTTCTTCACTGATACAACACACTTCACTGACACGACATAATTCTTCACTGATACAACACACTTCACTGACACGACATGCTTCTTCACTGATACAACACACTTCACTGACACGACATAATTCTTCACTGATACAACACACTTCACTGACACGACATATTCTTCACTGATACAACACACTTCACTGACACGACATAATTCTTCACTGATACAACACACTTCACTGACACGACATACTTCTTCACTGATACAACACACTTCACTGACACGACATAATTCTTCACTGATACAACACACTTCACTGACACGACATAATTCTTCACTGATACAACACACTTCACTGACACGACATAATTCTTCACTGATACAACACACTTCACTGACACGACATAATTCTTCACTGATACAACACACTTCACTGACACGACATACTTCTTCACTGATACAACACACTTCACTGACACGACATAATTCTTCACTGATACAACACACTTCACTGACACGACATAATTCTTCACTGATACAACACACTTCACTGACACGACATGCTTCTTCACTGATACAACACACTTCACTGACACGACATAATTCTTCACTGATACAACACACTTCACTGACACGACATAATTCTTCACTGATACAACACACTTCACTGACACGACATGCTTCTTCACTGATACAACACACTTCACTGACACGACATAATTCTTCACTGATACAACACACTTCACTGACACGACATAATTCTTCACTGATACAACACACTTCACTGACACGACATACTTCTTCACTGATACAACACACTTCACTGACACGACATAATTCTTCACTGATACAACACACTTCACTGACACGACATACTTCTTCACTGATACAACACACTTCACTGACACAACATAATTCTTCACTGATACAACACACTTCACTGACACGACATAATTCTTCACTGATACAACACACTTCACTGACACGACATACTTCTTCACTGATACAACACACTTCACTGACACGACATAATTCTTCACTGATACAACACACTTCACTGACACGACATAATTCTTCACTGATACAACACACTTCACTGACACGACATACTTCTTCACTGATACAACACACTTCACTGACACGACATAATTCTTCACTGATACAACACACTTCACTGACACGACATACTTCTTCACTGATACAACACACTTCACGAACACAACATAATTCTTCACTGATACAACACACTTCACTGACACGACATAATTCTTCACTGATACAACACACTTCACTGACACGACATACTTCTTCATTGATACAACACACTTCACTGACACGACATACTTCTTCACTGATACAACACACTTCACTGACACGACATAATTCTTCACTGATACAACACACTTCACTGACACGACATACTTCTTCACTGATACAACACACTTCACTGACACGACATAATTCTTCACTGATACAACACACTTCACTGACACGACATAATTCTTCACTGATACAACACACTTCACTGACACGACATACTTCTTCACTGATACAACACACTTCACGAACACAACATAATTATTCACTGATACAACACACTTCACTGACACGACATAATTCTTCACTGATACAACACACTTCACTGACACGACATACTTCTTCACTGATACAACACACTTCACTGACACGACATAATTCTTCACTGATACAACACACTTCACTGACACGACATACTTCTTCACTGATACAACACACTTCACTGACACGACATGCTTCTTCACTGATACAACACACTTCACTGACACAACATAATTATTCACTGATACAACACTTCAATAACAACATATCATTTACACCCTTTAAATACTGTGTATAATTACCGTCTATTAGTAAGGTCCTTAAGCATATTTTTAAATACATTTTTGGTTGTTGGTAAAGCCTTTAGTAAGTCTGCAGGTCACTCCCACCCTGTATATTCTGAGCAATATCAATCTTGCTTCACGTAACGTTCGACAAAATGGAGCCAGGGACACAGTACAGAAAGCAGTTGAAAGACAAGTGCGCATGTACCCTACACTCGATGATTCACAACGCTGGGGATTTTGGGAAAAGCTTTTGGCTAGAATTGGAAACTCACACCGGATTCACGAGTTCGTAAAATTTACCGCTGGTACACACGACGTCATTACTCGTAAGACGGTGAAGCATGGTTCTTCAGAAAACGTGTAATGAACTCTCCTTTTGAAAAACCCTTCCCCTATTGAAAACGTGAATTTAGCACACCTCAAATGCGTTAATGAGATGGTTATGAACCTGAACTGCGTAGTAATGTCATCTATTATCAACAGTAATCTCACTAGACATTTTGATTTATCTAGAGAAAATCAAAACTCGAGTGGGATTTAATTGACTATTACACGATTAGAAGAAAGTATATAAAGATTAGAAGTAACGAAGTACTCCAATACAATAAAATATTAATTGACTTACAAAAATACAACTGTCTTCAAATGTATTATTGTACCATCTCAACTTTACAATTATTACGCTAGATGCATGCTAGATGGCAGTAGTGAGCAATGCCTTCTCGTCGAGAAGTTCTCGATCTATACACGATGGCAATGTTACTAGTCAAGAAGGCTTTGTTGATTCAGTTTCATTTTTATTAAAATGCAACATTCCACTTCAATTATCCGAATCCCAGTAAACAACGTCACTTGACAGATGATTTTCAATAAATCTTAATATTAAACAATCTCTGATACGTGACTATCCATAATATCATATAGCAGAAGCTATAACATAACCTAACTAATAAACACAAGTGTTAGAAAAGTTTTAATTAACGACGATGACATAAAAATAAACATGAATAATTTTAAAAGGAATAATTATTGAATGTACAATTTTCAAATTTGAATGTGGTTGGTGGTTCAATTGATGTTATATTGGACGTGTGCATAATAGAAGTGGAACTCGTTGATTTAGGCCTTCATGGTGTATTCAACTTATTCAGGATTTCCGAATGGTGCTCTTCATTTATTTGTAAATCGGATTTCAGAAGATGCATAGGTATGATCAGTGATTTTTATTAATTCTTGTTCTTGAATGCCAATGCGAGTCATATTTGAAACTGCTGTGCATCGACTGGAGTGGTTTGTAATTATATATATATATATATATTTGACGTCCAGACCAGCGCAGTTTCAAATGTTGGCAAACAAAGAAACAAATGCTAGGGACGCGATAAAATTGTGCGATAAGCAGCCATGATTGGTTGAAATACGTCCTTTCGTACCGTTTTATTGGTCAAACGTAGTATGACGTAGTAAGAGTGTAATAGTCATATTAACATATTCCGTTAGTAGACAAGAGTAATACAACCTAGACAAATCATCGCTAAAAATCTGGCGTTCAATAAATTGTGTACGTCATTTTATTCGAAAGGTAAAAGCATCTTTTAACATGCCGAGGACCCACATTCTCTTCTCTTAGAAATTACTGCATGTACACTGCTCCGCCGATTTAGTAGAATGCGTTTGAGTCTAAAGAAAACATCAAAACAGTACAACATGGTCTGCTGTGACGAGAATCCAAGACCCCGCATACCGTTAAGGCATCATGTCACAAACACGTTCACGTCTGGAGTATTTCTCACAAAGTAAATATTATTCAACGCCTTGAAAACGGCGCAAATATTAAGGATATTGCTGTAGAGTTTGAGGTAATATTTATTTAATTAATTATTCATTTATTTTTAACTATTTATTTATTTACTTATTTATTAAGTATTGAGGTATTTATTTATTTCTTGGCTTATTTATACATTTAAATATGTATTTAGTAATGTATTTATTAGTTATTTACTTATTTACTAATTAAGTTAATTAATTATCTATTTATTTATGTATTTATTAATTTATTTATTAGTTATGTACTTTCTTTCTTTATTTAGTTATTTATTTATTTTATTATTTATGTTGTTGTTGTTTTCTAATGCCAGGCATTTGGCAATAAAGTCATTTGACCTCTTGCACTCCAATATTTTTCAAAGATATTGTCATGGTTCGCCACTGACGCACAGATTTTGAGATGTTCTGAATCCATTTCTTGATTTGAGTTGCACAATGGACAGTTAGGAGACTGATATATTCCAATTCTATGCAGATGCTTGGCCAAACAGTCATGGCCTGTTGCCAATCTAAATGCAGCTACAGACGATTTGCGTGGTAAATCGGGAATCAACTATTTTATTATTTATTTATTATTGTATTTTAAAGATAGATAGGGTACATTCTAGGAAATAAAATTAATTTTTATTGACGTATCAAATTCACTTTGTATAACGAATTAACAACTCTTAAATGCCCATGGAATGAAGATAAATGCCAACAAGACGAAGATCATGGTCATAGGAAGAAAAGTAAAGAAGGTAAAAATTGCGAATTCTAAATGAGGTAGTAGAGCAAGTGGACAGCTTCAAATACTTGGGGTATACTATAAGCAGTAACATGAGCTGCTGCCAGGAAGTCAAAAGGAGGATAGCAATGGCTAAGGAAGCTTTTAATAGAAAAAGGAGCATCTTCTGCGGACTTCTGGAGAAAAAACTAATGAAGAGATTAGTGAAGTGCTTTGTGAAGGGTGTAGCATTGTACGGGACAGAAACATGGACATTACGACGAAGTGAAGAGAAGCGACCAGAAGCATTTGAAATGTGGATACGGAGAAGGATGGAGCGTGTGAAATGGACAGACAGGATAGCAAACGAAACTGTGTTGGAAAGAGTGTGTAAAGAAAAAATGATGCTGAAACTGATCAGGAAGAGGAAAAGGAATTGGCTGGGTCACTGGTTAAGAAGAAACTACCTTTTGAAGGATGTACTGGAAGGAATGGTGAATGAGAGAGTACGGGGCAGAAGAAGATATCAGATGATAGACGATATTAAGATGTGTTAATCATATGCAGAGACTAAGAGGAAGGAAGAAAATAAGAAAGACTGAAGAATGCTGGGTTTGTAGTGAAAGACCTGCCCTTGGGCAGAACACTATGAATGAATGAAAATATCCATTCCCGTATTATCGATGTTTTCCTGTCCATAATATTCCTCGACTTTCTTGGCCTACCTAAACATGATGCTTGCCGATTACAGGGAACTTACTCCGCGTGTTGTATCTGAGTAGGTGAACATTGACTTTCTCCTATATCGACGGAGCAGTGAATGAATTTTGTGACCAGCATGAACTGAGGTACCTCTACTGGTAGGACGAGATGACACTACAGTCACCATACTACAGTAAAACCTCGTTAATTCGGACCCCGATAAGCCGGACTTCGCTTAATCCGGACAGGCAAAAAACTAATGAATTTGAAAAAATAAAAGAACCTTATTTTAAGTCTTACTTTTATACATTAGAACTATGGAATTACAATAATTATAATATTTTCTATTGATGCAGAACCAGATCCGTCGAGCACATAATCATAATTTATGAGTATCACGTATGTACTGGATTGTATTTATTTCTTTACATTTTACTGTACTGTATGTGTATTTAGGCATATGCCCTTTAAATACACCACAATAAACGTGTTTTGTTGCTAAAAACTGAGTTTTAATGCACTTTCTACTGTTCTTTTAGGTTATTTAAGTTAATCCGGACTTTCGTTAAACCGGTCAACTTATTTCCCCAATTAGTCCGGATTAACGAGGTTTTACTGTATTATCATATCCTATATGCATCACCACTGACGGAAGCCCATAGATCATACCTAGGCAGGGGTAAAATGTTGTATGTCGCTAACTAGAACTTTATGAACGGCTGTGGGATTCACGAAATTGAGCACGAGTTCATTGCCGATGGTAAAAGGCGGCCGAAGCGAGATGACAACCATGCACCTTCCTCTTCCGCTGATATTTAGAATACAGGAAGGTCTGTATCTCTGTCTCTAGAGTTTTGACATTCTGTATCCGGAACACCTTCACTCCTCACTTTCATTAACGATATAGGTATTATACTTTCATTCATTACAAGTAGGAAACTTCTCAACCTGCTGATAAGTCAGAGAAGCAGATCAGCTGTTGGCGGCCGGCCAATTGGACAGCCCTCGAGTAGATTATGCACCGAGAGAGCTGAATAATTATTTCCCTACATAAACACGTTCGCTTTCAGCTACTGAACGAACACAAAAATTAAATTATTATTATTATTATCATCATCACTTACATATAAATGACTTAAAAAAAAACCGGAGGTTCATTGCTGCCCTCACATAAGCCTACTTATCCTTAAATTTCAGTTTTAATGTCATGTTTTATTTAACGACGCTCGCAACTGCCGAGGTTATATCAGCGTCGCCGGTGTGCCGGAATTTTGTCCCGCAGGAGTTCTTTTACATGCCAGTAAATCTACTGACATGAGCCTGTCGCATTTAAGCACACTTAAATGCCATCGACCTGGCCCGGGATTGAACTCGCAACCTCGGGCATAGAAGGCTAGCGCTATACCAACTCTGCCAACCATGCCGGCATCTGTCCCTATTCTGAGAAAGATTAATCCAGTCTCTACCATCATATCACATCTCTCTCAAATACAGTTTAATATCTGCAGTGCTTGGGAAAAGTGGCATAAGTCAGTTTTCACAAACATTTTTTATCAATTTATTGACAACTTACGGAACATCTGCTTGCTTGGGAAAAGAGACATAAGTATATCTCCCATTACAATAATTCATACAGAAGAAAACCAAATCGACATAAACCAGTGTGAAGACAGTTTTTTCCCTTCTTTTGTATAATTAACATTTTTGACTTGTGCCACTTTTCCCGAGCACTACAGATATTATCCTCCCATCTAGGTATCGGCCTTTTTCTCTCAGGCCCTCCAACGTTCCAACTAACACTCTTTATGCATTTCTGGATTCACCCATACGTGCTACATGCCCTGCCCATATACTACATTTGCCACGTGTGCTTACCCTAATCCTGGACCATTCTCCTCAACTAAAGTCAGCTGAGGCAGCCGGAATTACCACTACAGTTCACAGTTTTCAGTTCAGTGACTCTTGCGTCGTTTGTACGTTTGTACGTGACCTTGAGCCGCCAGTTCGAAATGCACATTATAATTATGTCAGGTGAAGAATACAATGCGTGCAGTTCTGCATTGTGTAACTTTGTCCGTTCTCCTGTAACTTCATCCCTTTAGCCCCAAATATTTTTCTAAGCACCTTGTTCTCGAATACCCTTAACCTCTGTTTCTGTCTCAGAATGAGAGTCTAAGTTTCACAACCATACAGAACAACTGGTAATAGGCTACAACTGTTTTATAAATTCTAACTTTAAGTTTGTTTTAATTGACGGTCCATTTTTAAAGGATACAAAACACCACCAAAATTAATTTTTTTAAGTTCCTGGTGTAGCTTGATGTAATTGTTAGTATTTGAAGAGTCCACTGCAGGAATGATGGATGTCACTTTCCTGTCGAAAATGAACCAAGACTGTCAATGCATAGCTTAAGACATATAGAACGTACATAGAGAGTTATATGGCATTAACACTGATAGTCATTGTCCAGTAATGATCGGAAAATCACAGTTAAGCTTTGAGCGCTAAGCATTTCAAACTTTCAATTGCTTCTCCTGAAAAATGTATTCCAAATGACATCCATCATTCTTGTAGTGGACTCTTCATTTAAAATCATTAAATATTTGTATGAAATTCACGTTCTGTTGCAAATACAGAGATACATTAGCACTGAATCACTGTGGACCCGTCCTCCAGTTAGGGGACTAATAATAATAATTTATTTATTTATTTAATCTGGCAGAGCTAAGGCCAGTAGGCCTTCTCTTCCGCCCAGCCAGACTCTAATTCTAATTAAATACATTTGCTTACATAGTTATTACATTAATATCTAGATCATAAAACAACATGAAAGTAAATGATGAAAATTGGATAACTAATGTTAGTGTGACAATAATAAACACTGGTAAGAAATAGTTATAATAATGATAATAATAATAACAATAATAATAATAATAATAATAATAATGGTAATTATAATAGTAATAATAATAATAATAATAATGAGATAAATTATATATTTATCTGTGATATATATAACCATTAAACACTGAGAAACCTGAAACAGCTATTATTGTTGACAATAATTGTTAGAAAAATATCTCGTTAACCTATTCTTAAATTGATTTGATGTCTGACAGTCCCTGACATTACTCGGTAGGGAATTCCAAAGTCGAGGAACAGCCACAGTGAAAGAAGATGAATATGAGGATGTTCGGTGGGAGGGAATGGATAATATTGAGGAGTGTTGTGATCGTGTGTCTAGGTTATGATGGGTGGATAAATTTTGAAAACGAGACCCAAGATAGACAGGAGTGGAGAAATGTAATATGTGAAAGAGAAGGGAAAGACAGTGGATTTTCCTACGATCTTCTAGACGGAGCCAGGACAACATTTCGAGGGATGGTGTTACGTGATCAGCCCGGCGAATATTGCAGACGAAACGGACGCACATATTATGAACACGTTGTAGTCTCTGCGCCGAAGTAACGCTTAGGTCAGTAAGCAGAATATCACAGTAATCGAAGTGGGGCATCACGAGTGTTTGCACTAACATTTTTTTCATGGAAAGGGGTAGAAAATTCTTCAATCGTCTAAACGAGTGGATTAATGAAAATACCTTTTTGCAGGTTTCTGCAACTTGAATGTTCCAATTTAAACTTTTATCCATATAAATACCTAGATTCTTTACTGATTCACTGAACGGAATTTCGGTGCCGTGTATTTTAATCGGGGACAAATTTGGTATGGTAATAGTGCTTAACAAACGTGAATGGCCCACAATGATTGACTGTGATTTTTCTGGATTTAGTTTAAGTCGGAATTTCCGTATCCATGTGCAGATTGAGTTCAGGTCGTCATTAATTTTAGTTATTGCATCATTTATTTCGTCAGTGTGGAATTTTATGTATATTTGAAGGTCAGGTTCAGTAGAGGAGGTAATAGTTGCTATAGATGTGGGGAGTACGGAAGATTTTTCAGTAAAATTTTTCTGGTAATGTGAATAAAATATCAACGTAAAATATATGAAATATTATACTGCCGTAGTCTTCATCTCTTTGTCAAAGAGAAAAGCCTCCCCTATTTCCGTCGTTGTTAAAAGAATACTCATCAATAACAAAGTTTAGTTTTCCTCTCTTTCTCTGATGTTCGTTTATTATGTTGTTTTATTTTTATGCACTGTGTAAGACTTGATATAGGAACTTTCACCGCTTGTTGTGAATGCTGTACGAAGCTCTTCTGGGAATTTTTCTATTTTAGGACGGTCATTTATTTCAGTTTGTTGTTTAAAACATTCTTTGCTGTAACGATTTTAAGCAGACACTCGTATCCCTTGTAACAGTTCTTCTGAAATCGACTGCCTTTTTATGATAATGACTCCATTTCCCGAACGATGCTTCAGTGTACGACATCGAAATAGAGATTCATGCATTTATATGCCCTACTAAATTCGGAATAAACTCACAATTTACAATGTATTATGTTGGTGAAAGAATTACGTGTTTAAACGGCAGAGGCGTGAATCATATTTACACTGGCCATTTGTCTTGTTTTCTTTGAAAATGTTAAAACTTATGAGAATAATAACGAATATAAATTATACTAGTAGAAAATGTTGCGAATAACAAAACCAGGAAATGTGTGCTGGAAGTTAGTTGAAAATATGGTACCAGTCCCGGTACTGTATCATCTTTTGGACATAGACGACTATCTCTCATAGTCCGTTTTACTTTGCTTTACTCGAATAGAGCACATCTAGGTCAGAAAGCACGGGTAGACATAACGGCTCGGTTAGAAAAGTCAACGTACTATGGTAGGAACGATCATGATTTTAAAATCAAATGTAGGAAACAGAAAACGGATGTAGGTAAATTCTCACGTTTAAATAGAACTATAAATGATTGGAATGACCTACCTGCAGCGGTCTTTGAGGGCTGTCCTTCCTTAAGGAGATTCAAGAATAAGTTAAAAAGTTGTGTATAAAGTGTAAATTAAAATTTAAGTGATATTTATTTTTTAAGATGACATGTATTTATTTAGCCTGACGAGTTACTCCCTTGGTTTGAAATGTAAATTATTTAAAAATAGCGTGTAAGAGGGCCTTAGACTAGAAATGCTTAGTTTAAACGTAGTTCTGTTTATAAGTATCCATCAGCTCAACTACATCCCCTAAAATGGAAAAAGTAAAAGAAATTCATTGCATGGTAAAACAAATTCAAATGCTAAATAAAAAAGTGGTCTTCCAATGGATCCCGGCCCACTGCGGACTGAACGGTAACGAGAAAGCAGATAAGTTAGCAAAGAAAGGAACTTACATCAACTTAAAAACAAATTTCAAGTTCCCATATGAATCAATAAAGCGAGTCATAAAAAGAATAAGTTACAGCGAACAGGCAAAACATCAAAATTCAAAATGGAAAGAATCATTCAAAGATCCAAAACTAATTCCTGATCTACCTCGAAAATCTGCCGTGGCCATGTTTAGATTGATTACTGGTCATGATTGCCTCGGTAAACACCTCCATCGTATTGGAGTACTGAATCCACCTAAATGCTTACTGTGCACCAGAGAAGAGGACATGGAGATGGAGCACCTGGCTAATTGTGAAACTCTTAGGGCATTTGTGGACCTTCCATCAAAATATTGGGAAGCAAGAAGGATGATGACTTCATTGTTAAATCCAGAGCATTAGATACACACACACACACACACACACACACACACACTGTTTATAAGTATGCATAAGGATGTAACTATTTGTGTTATTGGAACTGTTGTATCAGTGAAGCGTGGTGAGTCAGTGAAGTTATGATTTTACAGTGCAGTGAATAGTTCCGATCAGTGATAATTTATAGTGTCAATGAAAAGTGTTCTGGAGTGTCAGTGAAATGTGTTATATAGTGTCAGTGAAATGTGTTCTAAAGTTTTAGTGAAATGTGTCATAGTGCCACTGCAGTGAGTGAGATGAGAGTAAAGTGAAATAATGGTTCACTTATTAATTAGGTTATTTTATGTATTATTATTAATTGTAATTATTGTGTATAATTGTGTTGTGTATTCTTATTGTATTATGTATTGTATAATTGTATTGTGTATTGTAAAATTTTATTGTGTATTGTTTATATTGTGTATACTACTGCCACCGGGTGCTTGCCCATTTGCAGTGTAAATAAATACATACATACATACAAACCCGTTGCTAGCATTTGGATAACAGTAAGAAAGTAGGTTTCATAAAGAGTGTTGTTCGTTTTCAGGCACTCGTACATCATCTGTCGTAGATGTTTGGACTTTTCTTTGAACCAACATTAGATTCTCTTACATGCCGGACATTTCCTAATCTTGTGGTCAGCGCAATGCATGACAGCTGAGGAGACGTCACAAGACAAGTGTAAGACAAAGAACGAACACCCATACCCGAGGAATAGAGATAAATCTCCGACCATGTCGGGAGTCGAACCACTGACTTGCTTGAGAGTGCTATCACGTGCGGACTGAAGAAAGAATTGTACAGTACTTTTTTGGATTCACTTTTAGCATCGAAACTATTGCAAATAGAAACCACGTAATACAGTGGTTGTTTGTGCATTACTACTGCACCTGTTGTCACTCCATCGCTCACTTTTGTAGGTAATATACTATACAGGGTGAACCTTAAGTAGTGTCATAAATATCAAGGGGTTATTATTTGAGATATTTAAAAAAAAAAGTTTAATACAATTTTGTTCGTTTTTGCTTCCTTTTCGAGAAAAAAAATATTTTACATGAAACACCTCACAGCGTATTTTGCGAAAGCTATTGAATTAATTCCCGATATGCTCAATCAATTTGAGAAAGCAGTGTTTTATGATAATAAATGATAGAAAGAATTTTAGTTTTGTCCTTTAATGTGCAGAAATTTGATCGGAACAAGTGCAACTTTTCGAACTAGAAAGAAATTTTAAAACGTGATGCACTCTGACAACGCTGTAAAGGTTATTGCCTGGAGATAATACAGCTCACGTCTGCGAGGATTGGATGGGACAACGAGAAATGTAAACGTAATGCAATTGGTTTTAAAGACGGCTCGAGAAATATATTTCTTGTATTAAGTTTACCGGTTACTAGTCTACTTTAAAAATTAGAGTAGGACTGTTTCTAATTGGCTGAAGGAAATGCTTGCAGTACAACAAACTGAGATTTTTAAAATGATTAATTTGATTTATATGACGGAAAATAAGCCTTTTTATTGCCTGTGTTCACCGAATATTTAATTAAAATTAAATCGAAGAGTTTAAAAATAATATTTTTAATTTTGTTCGTTACTTTAACGTAAACTAAGATATCATAGTCATATTTTCTCCTTTACAGTTTTAAATGTTTTAAAATTTTGTTTTTATGACTTGAAATAAGCATAATTATTGTTTACCGTACGTTCTCTAGAATATTCAATTGAAATGGGAGTGTAAAAATGAGCCGTTCAGAGCAAAAGTGGTGTAAGTCAGAATTGGCTAATGAGGTTTAAAGTAAAAATTCTGTAAAATACAGCGCAAAGTAGCAATTAATATGGCTTTCTTGCTACCCACTGACTAATAATAGTTTAAATAAATTGAATATTAATTGCTACTTTGCGCTGTATTTTACAGAATGTTTACTTTAACCCTCATTACTCATTTTTGACTTACACCACTTCTGCTCTGAACGGCTCAAATATTTTTTAACCTTTTCAATGTAGCTTGAAATAAGCGTATCTTTCTCTTTGTTCCCTGAACATTTAATTAAAATTAGGTTGTAGAGTTTATTTTAAATTTTCCAAGATTTTATTTAACGTGAAGTCCACACCAGGTGGCCCGGTTTCGATTCCCGGTCGGGGCAAGTTATCTGGTTGAGGTTTTTCCGGGGTTTTCCCTCAACCCAATATGAACAAATGCTGGGTAACTTTAGGCGCTGGACCCCGGACTCATTTCACCGGCATTATCACCTTCATCTCATTCAGACGCTAAATAACCTAAGATGTTGATACAGCGTCGTAAAATAACCCACTAAAAATAAAATTTAACGTGAAATGAGCAGTATTCATTCTCCGCTCTCTAACACAGATTAAACACAAAAATTAAATGGTATATCATGTAATGGGGTTGTTCAGAGCAACACTACTTAATGTACTCCCTATTGATTGCAGCGTTGCACGATCTCATAATTAATGTATTTTAAAATGCACGTTTTTCTGGAAAACTATTCAAAACACAGCAAAATGGTATTTTACTTTGTGCGAGATCGTGCGTATTTGCTTGATTTCCGCACAAAACCGATTCGCGGAAAGTCTAAAATTCCACATTCAGTATTCCCAACGTAACACACATAACAATTTCCCTCTTCTTACCGCTTAAGTGACATATTGATTTTACTGCTTAAGGTTTTAACATATTATTTTTAGAGACGTTCAATATAGTAATAATTATAAATTGGAAACTTCACTGCAATTTCACCTAAATTGCACTGTTAATTATTGTTTTTAAATATTTGCAAAAATTAAGTAAACTCTACAATTCCACTAAAGTTACTGCATTCGTGATGCAAGTAACATTAAGGAAGCCGTGAAAAAATCAACAAGGTTCCAGACTCATTACATAACCTTACCGTTTGTTTTAAGTTCGTATTTATAAAGTGGGGGAAAAAAAAAGACAGACGTATATCACGGCCTGCTGGAGTATAGTAAACACAGAAAACATTTTAAAACAACAATGTTGAAGATAGATATTTTTGTTTTGCAAATTTGCCGTCATTGAACAGAAACCAAGATGGAGATTTCATTGCAACTAATTAGAAATTCCTCTTTCAGGTATGTAATAAACGATATTCGCACAAAATAATGTACGATACACGAGCGGTATGTTTTCTTTCAATTCTCGGAAATTAAAAAGGCTCAACTACGTTTCGCTTTTTCAAACTTTTCCTCGAACATGAAAACTTCAACATACCGCTCTTGTAATGCATATTACTATTTTGTTGCTCTTTACTAAAGGAATCATTCACCATTATTATTGACATTACTTACTGTTCACTCTGTTTGTTATCTCCTTGGTCGTGTGGTCACCACGGCTCAAGATCATTGCTTAAGACATTACAGGGTCACCGGAGTAGTCTCAGGATGAAGCTCGTTGTCCGAAATGCGTCTTGAGGTGGTGTGACATCAGCGTACTTCGCTTCGGTCCGCTCTCTTTGTCCAGCTCTGAAGCGAACGCCCTGTACTATTTTGCTATCACCAGTCCTATCGACTCTAAAATAACCGTGTAGTTGATACAGCGTCGTGAAATAACCGATTAAGAGAGAAGCCAACACAGGCAAGCACAAGACCAGAAATACGGTATTATTAATAAAAGTTATACGTGTTCTTGCCGGAAAGGACTCCGGATTTTCTGGATTTTTAAATACCAGCGGAGATGGATTAGAAGTACTAGACCAGCGGTCATCAGCACAGTGCACCCTCAGGCTAACGTCTCTTACCCGCGGATAAGACATTGCATTGGCGTGCATCCGTGGCTCCTGGCGGGTATGCTCCCTCCCTCCCTTCTGCACGACGATGCATACTGCGATACAATGTTTACCCGTTACCCATTTCAGCGAGTGTTGACGACCATTGTACTAGACTATAGTCCCGTCGCTCTAATTTCCGGCAGCCAATCGCGTTGGAGGTCGGCTACATTTAAACGTGTGCGTCTTGTGATTCGCTTATGAAGACGTTATTCATTTCTTAAGGCTCGATAAATGCTTAATATAATCGCCCACCATTTTGGCTCTTTTGTTGGCGTTCGCAGAAAGCACACGAAGACGTTATTTGCCGCTCAATTATTTGCTGAATTACATTGCGTTTGATTTATTATCATAGGAGCTACGACATGATAAAGTTTAACAGTGTGGCAAATAGATTCCTCGTATGGTAGCTCGCAACGAAAGAACAAAAATAGCGAACGATACTACCTACTTAGACTTTATAGAGCCTTCACTTCCTAAGACGTAAGCAAAGAGGCGGAGTCACGCCGGAAATAACAGCGTCGCGACTATAATATTTAGATTTGTTCCTAACCTTGTGCAGTTCACATACCTGGTTACATTTGTAACTTAACTTCTGAAAAAAATCCCAATCTGTTAATTAGCCCAAGCGGAAATCGAATCCACGCCCGAATGCAGCTCCGGATCAGAAGACAGGTGCCTTTGCTGTCTGAGCTACGCAGGTGACTGGAGATGACCTTTCCATTGCTATCGTCAGATTATAGGAATATGAATGGTGCAATAGGTTTTTTGCAGTTACTCATAGAAAATAACTTGCAAAATACATTTTCAGAGGCTTACAAGCGTTTGCTAATTTGTTGTTACAATAATTTGATTTTTCCTTGCAGTAGTCTTCATATTTATTTTTAAATTTAGTATCAGATCTTTCCAAAATGAGTTTCATTTCCAGTATTTTGAAAATATTTGTCTTAAATTATTGGAAATTAAAGGTATGTAAGAAAATGACAACATTTAAAAACAGTAGTCTTTTTTTTATTATTATTATTCACAAGGGACAGTCGGGTACTGTCGGACAGTGCGTTTTTTTCATCTACCACCATATGGTAGTACCTGAATAACATGGTTACGTTTCTCTATGCGACATCACAGAAACGTAACCATGTCAATCAGGTACTATTATCGTGTGGTAGATGAAAGAAACTCACTCCGATATTACCCGATGTCCGATACTATCCAACTCTCCCCTATATACCCCGAATTTAATAACTCACGAGCCGTCACTACGTTAGCGGCTACTTCAATCTTCACCTCACAAGAAACGCACTTATAAAAACACACTCACGAATGACCGTCCTTTTTTGGGAATTAAAATAAGCGATGGTGCTTGATAACGTAGCTTCCTTGAACGTTACAAAACAATACGTTCTCACCACTTACACTTTGTGCACCTATTGTGAGATGATGATTCTTTGAAGGCCGTGTGAGACATCAACTAGCTGTGATTATTCATTGTGCATTGAATTACAGACTTGGAAACCCTGCTTATGCCATCCAGTGCTTACCAGATAGCACCGGCTTGCTTTCAACCGGAGCCTATATAAACAGTATGCTTTTTTCACATTGGCGACCACTGTTGCATGCTCTTCAATGCATCTGATTCATAATTTAGTAAGTGCAAATGCATTTGGTTCTCCATCTTAAAAAAGGCGTATTTGAAAGCAAATTCGTTGTGCGCGCAACAACTAAGGAACAGCTTGAACTCTACATGGAAGCTATGGTCGTGGGTTCAAATACCTCTGAAAACATGTATGTATGTATTTATTCACACTGCAAATGGGTAAATACCCGGTGGCAGTGGTAACTAATTACACTCAATAATTACAATAATAATAAAATACAGTCATAATATTAATAATAAAATAATAATAGCAATATATAATAATATTAACAAGGAGCATCCTAAATTAAATGAATCACTTAATATAACTTAGTAAATCTAATTTATATCTTAACCCTAAGTTAGAACTTAAAACCACGAGTATATTGATATATGATCAAACTTGCATAAGTACCTTTCAGCACTACACTCATTTCGCTATCAATTCACTCACTGCAGCGGAACTAAGACACATTTTACTGACACTATCCTGATTTCACTAACACTTCAAAAACATTTCTCTGTTCAAATACTTTGCACCACCACTATAATCTATAGAACTTCACTGACACAAACACACTTCACTGTCACAACACATTTCACAGACACAACACACTTCTTCACTGATACAACATTTCAAATAACAGAACATAAATTACATCCTTATTATTCTGTAGAATTGTACTTACTATACTAACCTCAAATCGCTAGCCTAGACCCCATTACAAGCAATTTAGGACGATCATAATTTTAACTCACACCCGCTCACTATAAATCTATTTTTTCTGTCACTATAACTCTCAGAATTTACTTATAAGCTCACTGCACTTTCACTACAACACACTGCACACCCAATATAAATCACTGGAGATTCACTATGTTTCTCTGCTTACTCACTATACTTGTAAACTTACTTACTGGTTTTTAAGGAACCCGGAGGTTCATTGCCGCCCTCACATAAGCCCGCCATTGGTCCCTACCCTGAGCAAGATTAATCCATTCTCTATCATCATATTCCACCTCCCTCAAATCCATTTTAATATTATCTTCCCATCTACGTCTCGGCCTCCCTAAAGGTCTTTTTCCCTCCGACCTCCCAACTAACACTCTATATGCATTTCTGAATTCGCCCATACTTGCTACATGCCCTGCCCATCTCAAACGTCTGGATTTAATGTTCCTAATTATGTCAGGTGAAGAATACAATGCGTGCAGTTCTGTGTTGTGTAACTTTCTCCTGTAACTTCACCCCCCTTAGCCCCAAATATTTTCCTAAGCACTTTATTCTCAAACACCCTTAACCTATGTTCCTCTCTCAAAGTGAGAGTCCAAGTTTCACAACCATATACTTGTAAAACCACAAAATAGTCTGCATAATGTATTACCGTCATTACATGGATATTTTTCTGTTGTAATTTTGATGTCTTTGATATCATGTTGATCCCACGAAAGGGAGCCTCATCGTGTACTTCTCTCTTTTATTAGATACAGAGAAAAAGGTCCAAGCACAGACTTAGTCTTAAGAATTTTACGAAGTGCTTTTCAGGAGAGAAGGTCGTGACCTGACACATAGATGGCATTGAAAACGTGTCAATAATGCCGCCATTATTAGCGGCCATTTTACATTAGTCCAAGAACGGAAAATCATAATTATGTGTTAACTACATTTTGTGAGGTTCAATTTTGAAGATATTGCGCCGAACAGATTGGCAAATAATAATGGAAAATACCGAGCTTCGTACTATCATTAAATATTCGTAAAAAAAGGGAATGAATACAACAGAAATTAAAGCAGACATGGATTCTACACTGAGGAAATCCGCTCCTGCGTTTTCGACTGCGAAAAATTGGGCAGCACTATTTAAACATGGTTGAGAGAGTGTGGAAGACGACGCCTGCAGTGGACGTCCAGTAACAGCAACAAGTGAAGAAATCATAGGAAAAAAATTCACGTTATGTTGTTGAATAACCATCGACTGAAAGTTCGGAACATTAGCGAGATTATGCGTATCTCAACTGAACGGGTACGCCACATCTTAGTCAATGTCTTGGGCATGTCCAAGATCTCCGCAAGGTAGGTTCTGCGTTTCTTAACACCGAAACAAAAGCACATCTCATGTCAGATTTCAAGGGACTGTCCGGCTCGATTCGAATCACAGACGCTGCCCCTTCACACCTTACAAAAGGATCTTGTTTGGGCACTGTCTCAATAGTTTTAAATTTTGGATGGATCTTTTCAGATCGCCTGTACGGCCATTTGACATATGGAAAGGGAACCTTTACACTTTGCAATTTTGTTGGACAATTAGCTGTTCAAACATGTAGGCATACTGTCATCGTACTGCAAATTGCAGAGTGCAAAGTGACCTTTAAGGGAGACGCTTGGTTCAGGAGATCGATTAATTAAGTACGGTGATTGGCTCAAAGGAATCACAGTTCTGGAATCGCCAGCTCTTTTCGAAACTTTCATTCTGTGTTAATTGTTAATCTAACCGTATGTAACGGCTTTCATGGTAATGATCTGAATACAGATTTTGGCTCTTATAGGTTGAATTTGTGCTGAAATACGAGTTTAGAACACATTTTCGCTAAAAGTATTCTGGCTTCCCATACTAGCATTTCATAGCTATAATAGCTTGTAAGGAATCTACAAGATCTGGATTCATAATTGATCCCACTGTGCGTTTCGAAACGAATGAGGAACAGCCAGCAGAAGTGGATAAGGAAAAAAAGAATATCTACAATCCTACCATTCCATATTACCTCCAAAAGTACCAGCTAGAAGAGCTTGAAGGAATCGGACTTCTGGTTGGAGCAAGAGGTACCGTTACTCTCTTCATGAAAGATGTGTTTAAGAGACTTGGAATACCTACATCTAGTATTCCGATTGTAACTTTAGCTACATTGAAAGGATCAATTGCTCTTCTGAAGCATCACCTATATTCGAAATGAAACCAAGATCATTAGCATTCTTTACTTTTTTGTAACACTTGCCTCTCTAAATTAGATATATTTCCACCAATCTCAAAATGTATTTGCTGCTATGTACTTGTAGGAGTTTCATTGTCAAAACAAAATTAATGGTTCGCTGAACTTGTAAACATTTATATGGTTAAGTACTCTTTGTCCCTTGTGGCAGCTCACGAATAGTGAAGAGATTTCTAAATTCTTCAATGTATTGGAGAATGCTGGGTTTGGAGTGAAAGACCTGCCCTTGGACAGAATATTATGAATTAATCATAATGTTATCATCATTCCGATGCAACTTAAATATATATCTTCATATGACGTAATGCGGACAAATTTTGGTGATAGGATGGCAAGGAGCTTCAGTGCTTTATTCCTTTTAAGGAGATTCCCAAACAAATATGATTAATCGATAGAATTATATCGGATATCGAGATTCTAAAATATATTTAAATATGAATATTGCAAATAAAAGAATACCAAATAATAATAATATTGAACTGTCCCTCATTGAGGGTAGCCCTTACGGACTCAGTATATCCTCAAAAAAATTAATATACATATGTAAACATAGATATTACATTTTAAAGAAGGGAAAGAAAGAAAAGGCCGTGAAAAATTACAATTGCTATTAATGTGGCACCATGTGATTAATTAGGATTTGGCAGGATTTTTAAACACAATTATCACAATGTCATCCGTCAGAGATGTTGGCAGAGCAAACTGCCGTCGAAATTCTTCGAAAAAAGCTGGTATAGTCCCTCGAGCACCTATGAGCAAGCCGAATACCTCAACGTGAATTAAGGCATATTTCAGTTTGAAATAGTTGATTGTAGGCTCATAGATCGACTTCTTCTCAAGGTGGACCTCGGCTGACTGATGACTTTCTACTTAAAAACGTATCGTGGGGTCCACTATGATGCCCTGTTTAGTGTCAGCATTGTACACTAAAATATCTACTCTTCTCGTTGACCCATTTTCAGTTAAACAGGAGATTTCTTCTTCTACTATCCAGCCCTTATTTCTTAATGCGGTAGCAATTTTGGATCTTATAAGATGTCTAGAGTTCCTCAAGAGCAATCCCTGTTCACAGAATCCCAAGACGTGTGCTAAAGTTTCAATCTCCGGGCAGCCATGTGTATAAAAAGGAAAGAGAACCTAATGCGAAACATGTAACACATGAAAATCAAAGGGATCCTCGGCCCTCATCTCGTCAAATAACATCTCGCTAGCTCCAATAAATTCCAACGACTTCAATTAAGAGTAATAACTTCGTAGTTACAGAACAGAATAAATATAAACATTGACCCTGATAGTCCTAGTAAACGACTATTAAATTAATTCTCATCATTTAACCAACTAGCTGTCTCAACTTAAATATAATTATTTACATATTGCATATAAACTGAACTGAATTACATTAGCTTATAAATTCAGTTATTACTTTTTCTTATAGGCTTTATCTCAGATTAAATAAACAGGTACTGGTCGTTAAAACTTTTGTAACTGAAGAATATTGCTGGAGAATCTTCAGACAGTAAATACTCATAATTTGAATACTCACTCTTGTATTTATTAAGGCTGGTTGAGTGGAAGAGAAGGCCTTATGCCCTTAACTCTGGCCGCGAAAATAAAACATATTATTATTATTATTATTATTATTATTATTATTTTCTTCTTTTTCTTCCTTTCAAGTTTTAGGCCATATGGCCTGTTACGATCTCACAGTTGAATTTTCAATCCAGCGCTTTTTTGGACGACCGAGAGATCTCTTCCCGTTTGGACGATAGTGGAGCGTGACTTTTGGGATTCTGTCTCTACGCATGCGATGCAGATGATTTATCCAGTTGTTCCGATAATGTATTATTATTATCATTATTATTATTATTATTATTATCTTCTTCTCTTCAAGTTACGATCTCACAGTTGAATTTTCAATCCAGCGCTTTTTTGGACGACCGAGAGATCTCTTCCCGTTTGGACGATAGTGGAACATGACTTTTGGAATTCTATCTCTACGCATGCGATGCAGATGATTTATCCAGTTGTTCCGATAATGTATATATATATAATTTATTTCAAGAAATAGTCTGCCCAGGCATCCTGGGTTGCCAAAAACACAGAATAACACACATATAAGAATAGTAATGATGACAGTAAGATAGATGAGCCAAATTTAAATATGAACTAGGAGCTTAAGTTTAAGAAATAATAAATTTGTACATATATTTGTAACAATCACACACTAACGAATAGAAAAGGGGGGGGGGGTATTATGATATTCCGTATAAATGATTTTTCAGAATTGCCACAGACCCTTTAATGGTTGAAGTAATTATTTTTGGAATGATGTCATGGATTCCAAATGTTTTGATAGTGTTTACAGTTGATCGTGGGATGGTGCCCCTCGCTCCGATCATTAAACCATGTACTTCCCAGGTGCCTTCCATCTGATATTTTTCTCGAAAATACGGAATAGTAGGCTCATAAATTTGTTGTTTTTCTTTGTTGACCTCCGATGGTTGGGTCTGGCTCATCTCAAATCTAACAGTTGGGTCCAGTATAAAGCCTTTACTATTAGTCTTGTCTAGAGCCACGATGTCCGCTCTTCTAATTCCGCCGCCTTCAGACACAACGCAGTGCACCTCTTCATGGACCTCGAAGGATTTGTTTCTAAGGGCTTGTGCTATTAGTTTTCGGATGCTATGATGGCGTGAATTTCTCAGGAGTTCTCCATGCTGACAGGATCCTAGGACGTGTGCTAAGGTTTCAATCTCGTTGCAGTATCTGCAACGGAAACCGTCCAAGGATCTCCCATGAAGACTTCTCACTGGTGCTACGTTAGCATTCATCTTAATTGCGTCCCGCCATTCAGAGGAAGATAGACCCTCCTTAGAAAAAATCCATTTATTTCCGGGAGTATATTCTTGAAATAAAATAACACCTTTTCCTTTATGTGGAAGCGCACACCATTTGTCGTACTCTTGTTTCCTAAGATTTTGTCGTAGTTTATGGACATTGATGTTACTTATATCCAGATCTTCAGGTGGAATATTTTTATTATTATTATTATTATTATTATTATTATTATCATCTTCTTCTTCCCTTCAAGTTTTAGGCCATATGGCCTGTTACGATCTCATAGTTGAATTTTCAATCCAGCGCTTTTTTGGACGATAGTGGAGCATGACTTTTGGACTTCTATCTCTACGCATGCGATACAGATGATTTATCCAGTTGTTCCGATAATGTATTATTATTAGTATTATTATTATTATTATCATCTTCTTCTTCCCTTCAAGTTTTAGGCCATATGGCCTGTTACGATCTCATAGTTGAATTTTCAATCCAGCGCTTTTTTGGACGATAGTGGAGCATGACTTTTGGACTTCTATCTCTACGCATGCGATACAGATGATTTATCCAGTTGTTCCGATAATGTATTATTATTAGTATTATTATTAATAATAATATTATTATTATTATTATTATTATTATTATTATTATTATTATTATTATTATTATTATTATAGTTGTTAGCCGATGCTTCATAATGAAGAGGCAGTGAGGTCACTGTGCTAAGTTGCTAGGAGTAGCCGGGCTTAGCATAGCCAGTAAGTGGGTCTTCCAGATCATGCTAATTGTAAGTTAATTGTCTTGAAGATGCAGTCTGCATGAAGTTCCAGCACACGGTGGAATTCTGAATACAATCCCTATGGAACCTAAAATCTCATATACAAATGGCGAGTTTTATGATGCAAACTTTGTATAGAAACGACGTAAATTCTGAGCTACAATTTCTGTGTTATATGAAAGTCTATTTATTCTTTCTTCTTACTGCTTATGTTATAGTAATTCTTGTCTTGTTTCGTCTAATGAGGTCTAAATAATATGCATTGGAAATTAACTGCATTGTGCAAATTTCTTAAGATTTTGGAATTGGTAACAAATATTAACATTGTTTTAATTATTTAAACACACTGAAAGTAGCTCCATCTTACATTATTATGCGATTATGGCGTGCATGGATGAACATATTCATAACAGTGATTTTCTTGAACTGCTAAAATTGCGAAAATATCTTGTTTATAACGATGCTGCATATACGAACTCGAGGAGCAGAAGATGGTTTCGTATTTTAGTATCTTGTGCGTATTAAGTTGTACATCATATAAAATCGTGTATGAGAAAGTAAACTATTCTTCACTCATTTTTTTGCAGACAGCGCACTTGAGGCCGATGATATAGTGCACCGGGTCACGCCAAATGTCTCGGAAACTTGGAAAGGTAATTGAGCTAAGTACCATATAATTTCAGTTCCTTTTTAAATGGAACTTTATGTTAAAATGAACATGTAATCAGTTGCAAGAAACAGTTTTAGTGAGGGTAATTATACCCCCTTTTGCAACAAATTCAAGATAATTACCTTTTACTCCTGCATTCATTGGATAATTAGCAGAACGGTGAATTGTGTGCATTCGATAGCTGCTGTGATTTTAAACAGCGGACCTTTCAGTGTAAGTGGTAGTATGAATTACTTTTTTCATTACTATAGTGAAAACACTGAACGTTTATGCTTTCAAGTTGAGTTTTTCCTGAAGATGTTGATTTTTCTCTTTTTCGTAATAGGCTACGAATTCGTTTTGTCGAAAGCGTGAAAGATAACGGACTGGAAGGTATCGGCTTCATTCTCAGGTAAAGGTGAAATATTTTGTCCCACCTTAACTTCCAGATGTCAGATGTGAGTACCAGGATAATGGTAGCAAAGACGTAAGGAATGGCATCCTTACTGATAGTAACGCCGATTGTGTGTAAAGGTCCTGCTATCTTGTGGGTATTCATGGCCTCTAATATTGGTGACTTTACTTCTAATACTAAGAAAACATCCCTTACCGATATACAGAGGAGCCATTGGAGTGCGAAACAGCGCGCGGGTTTGTGCTATCGGCGAGGGCTGCGTTCCTTGCCGGGTATGGTAGACCGGCGGTGATATAGCCATACATATACTTACAGTTTCCATGACAATAAAGGCTGTTTCACAATAAACCGGAAACGAGAATTGGAACGAAAACGAAAACGGTAAAATTGTTAAAATGTGTACATTTAAATGTGAGCATTCACAATTAACGAAAAGCTTGCCGGAGCCCGGGATCGGGAACGGAGAGTTGGCCAAGTTTCAACTTTGGCGTTCACGTTTCCGATCACAGCCCACTAGATTCATTCTATTGCCATCTAAAAGCTATTTTGTAGTCGTATATTTTGTATATAGAAGACCGTGGCATAACCTATGCATTATTTTGTTCTGTGCTGTGCATCATGGAGCAAGTTTTATTTGATGAGATTCTACTATTGAGTGTTGAGGAAAATCCTCACGTTTACGAGAAGCGGCGCGCCTCATATAAAGATGAGAAAATGAAGGAGAATACGTGGCTTTCTATGGCTGCATCTTTGAACACCGATCGTAAGTGAATCATATTTTATTACTGTATTGGTTGTATTACACACTACATATTCATGCTTCAATTCAATAACTACTGTTGTGTTCATTTTTGTTCTATTACAAATATTTCTTCTCTAATTATTTTACGTTATGGTAGACTTAAAATAGGTTGTGATAAAGATGCATGGGCATATTTATAGTACCGTACCTAATGAAATGTTTCAATTGAAATTTCGAAGTTGGCTAACCTGTGTTTATGTTGGCTGCCTTGTACTCATGAGAGAATGCGATTGGTCAATTAAACACAAATAATATCAGAATGCGTAATATCGACTTTACATATCGTTATTGACATGCATATCGATGCATAGACGTCTACGTTCTCGGTTTATTGTGAATCAGACATTTTCATATTCACGTCCTCTGCTTCTCGTTTTCATTCTGGTTCTCGTTCCCGGTTTATTGTGAACCAGCCTTAATTAATTTATGGACTAAAGATAAGAAGTTGCTACACATGCATGGGTACGATTTTGCCTCCCTGTTTTTAGAGAATTAACCGAGAAGCAGCGTGGTTTGCCTTTTTTCTACTGTTGTGGGATTTAATCGATTAATCGATCAATTTCTATTGTAAGATTAATCGATAAAAATATTTAATCGAATAATCGAGTCGATTAAAATTAATCGGTTGTAGTTGATATTAATTATATTTTGTTAATACAAACTCATACTAAAAATTCCGACAATATGTCTCTCTTGGAAATTGCTTACTTAAAAGCACAAGAGTACTGTTATTTTCTAACTGTAAACCAGGTAAAGTAGGGAAAATCTTTGCTTTGGAATGCATCACATTCCTTTTCGTCTGGCTTTAAGGTATAACCTTGTAAAGCTGACTTGAATAATTTCAAGGGAAAAATTGTTCGGGGGCCCGGGTATCGAACCCGGAACCTTTAACTGAGCGCGTCAACGCTCTATCGACTGAGCTACCCAAGAAGTAAGAAGTAAGTTATTCTCTTTTATATCCACATATCTCAAGTGGGTTGACAAGACGTCAAAGACCCAACATCGAGTGCATACTTTCTGTGTGACTTAAATTTGTGGTTTTCTGTTAGCAAACAGTAACGTGTATTATAGAAATCTGGCTTTCAGTTATAGCTCCATATAAAGCTGACTTGAATAATTTCAAGGGAAAAGCTGTTCCGGGGCCGGGCATCGAAGCCGTAGCTTTTGGCTGAGCCGGGGTCTAGTAGAGTTCTGTGTAGCTCAGTCGATAGCGCATTGGCGCGCTCAGCCAAAGGTCCCGGCTTCGATGCCCGGTACTGGAATAATTTTTCCAATGAAATTGTTCAGAAATCAAGTTTGTTTATAAATCCTTTCATTGTATATTTCGCTGTTATATTAGCATCTTGGACTTGCAAACTCGTACTATTCAAAGTGTTTAAGTATTTGAAAATATCAGCAAAGTAGGCTATTAGAAAAGATCTTCATGTAATATTGCATGTCATTCTTGCACTGTATTTTTCTATATTGAGTGTTCTTTGGGTTGTTTCCACTAATTTTGAGTAAAATTATCGTTGTTTTCGTTTTGACAGGGATTTGAATACTTAGAATAGGGTTCAGTACCCTACCAGTTCGGTAGAGAGGGGGTCGCATACAGAACTCTCGCCCAAAAGTGAGTCGCGCCTTCAAAACGTTTGGGAACCACTGCATTAAACGGACATTGTGGGCTTCTCGGACCTTGCGTTCAGCACAACACGAAGCCCCTGCACACTGTTTTTTTTTATTTATTCATTTGTTGTTGAACATAACAGGCAAAGCCCAATTACAATGTTCACGACTAACAAATTAATTTATAAAACATAAACAAGGAAAAGGAAACATATACTTATTAAAAACTGAAACAAAATAGAAATAAGAGAAAGAAAAAAAGAGAAATTGAAATAAGGTGTGAAAGTAGCTTCAAATAAACTAATAATAATATTATGTAAAATATAACAAGAAATTCTCTATCTAGAGAAATTCATATTTAAAATATCAACATTAGGATGAGGATGTAATTTATTGTATAACTGTAACATTTGGAAAACTGGGGAGTTTTTGTGGGATTCAGTATTTCCCCTTGATAGGATGTAAAATAAATTTCGAAATTTCGTTTATGCTCGACCATGCCGAAATGTAGTAATTATACACCTGGTAGTAGCCCTTTAATGCACCTCATTAAAGTACACCTATTCATTATAATTCAGTTGTTCAGCCAATGAGAAATCACCATTGTACCATTATAAAACTGCAAGTATCGATTATTCTCGGATATGCAATCGAAAGACAATTAGCGAAAAGTCACGGAGACTGGAAATCCAATACTGTCGCAGAAGGTTATGTTCTGTTACTATAATAATTAGCGTTAATTGTAAATAATATTGAAATAAATTAAATTTGTCATCTCGTTTTTCAATTCTAAATCAATTTCCAGGTTATATCAAGACTAATCTTCATGTTATTCTCTAGATTATATCAAGGTCAATGACATTCGTGTCTAGGAAAAAATCAATACTTTCGCGTCTGCGCACATCTCACAATTCAGGCCAGTTCCGCTCCTCACTTACATAACCATAACATGAATACTTATGAATAATTTCAAGTTAGAAATATGGTCGAGCATAAAAAGTCGTATGAAACTTGCCTATAATGGTAATTAAGACGCTCGTCTTAATTACTACCATTATAGGCTCGTTGCATAATGTACTATTTAAGCTTAGGTATGCATATAATGTTGTATAATAAAATAAACCAACACAGTCCAACTTACTGTTAATAATTTTATAAAGAAAATTTAAAGATTGACAATTTCGTCTAATTTGCAAACTAGTAAAATGGAAATGTTGAAGCATTGTAGTATAACCCTCATAGGTAGGATAATCATTATAAAGTCTGTAATATAACCATTTTAGAAATTTATTTTGATTTTTTTCTAGTAACAGAATACATTTGTTAGGAACTGGGTTCCAGATAACAGCAGCATATGATGAGCTACCTTCGAACCCACAATTGTGACTTTCACGCAGGTCTGAGGGTGCGCCTTTATTTGTATACCAGTACTGGCCGAACGTATACCTTCACTTTATTTGTTCTTGTTCACATAGTACAATAAATAATTCCAGTATAAATAATCATCAGCATTTTTGTGGGAGCTCTGAAGATAGTGGAAATAGTGATGACGTCAGCAAGCGTGTTCTGACCGTAGACAAATACATAAGAATTATTTAGAGACAGTAGAAACAGCTCTCTCTCTCTCTCTCTCTCTCTCTCTCTCTCTCTCTCTCTCTCTCTCTCTCTCCTTGTATTTCGAGTGTAAGGTGTGTTTCGCAAGCCTTCCACAACTCTTTATGACTTCTCTCATAGTTTAGAGTAAAGTGATAATTGGTGAATTTAACACCTGGAATTTTTTATTCTCACTCTTTTTGGATCGTATAAATAAACATTTGTTGGCAAGGTCGGTTAACGTAGACTGCTGCTGTCTCAGCCATGAGAGGCGGACTAGACATATACTTTGAAACTCCCAGTTGACGTGTTAAACTGTGAAAAGGTCCAAGTCTGGACTCACAGGCTTCTGCTTTGCTTAGAATAATAGTAGGTGTCAAATCTAGGGAATCTTGTAGGATTATTTTCAAAAAAACTACAAATAATGCCCATGGCTTGTCAGTATATATTTTCATTAATAATCTTCTTCGTATGTAATCGTGAAAACTTTGTAACTAATTCAACAGTTCATAGCATAACTACACGTCAAAAAAATGGCTTTCATACTCCATCGGCAAGTCTATCGTGCTATCAAAAAGGAGTGCGTTATATGGCAGTAAAATTTTTAATAGCCTCCCTATAGATATAAAAAATTAAACTCAAAACATAAGATTATTTAGGGCCAAATTAAAGAAGTACCTAATTTCTCACGCCATCTATTCTGTAGGTGAATTCATGACATTCAATAACGCTTCATGAAATTGAAACTAAAACTTTGTGTTGTACTAGTAGACTATATTGTAAATCTCGTCTGTAGGCCTATATATTTCATCTAGACTGTGACTATAAATTAAGATTTTATAATAGTATTAAGTTTTTTGACTTTTTCCATATTCTGGCTGTAAAGCAATGTATGAATACCATGGAATGTTAATAAATACAATACAATACAATACTTCTGTGAACATCCATTAAAGATAAATCCCTGTTGTAGAGCCTAACAAGATACAGACTTCGGTTCGTGTCCCTTCTGTGTACTTCTTGGTTGGATACATACAGTATGTGATTCTAAAGTAGCGAATTAAGGGCGATAATGTAATATTATTCTGTTTCAAAACCTAACAGACAAGCGTGCCACTGATTACATCGTTCACGTGTTTAAAATTGCACGATTTTCCTGGAAAACTATCCAAAACACAATGAAATGGTACTAGACTTCATCCACCAAAATTAATGACATGACTAATGGTTCACCCGGTATATATTGCTATAATATAATCACAGTCTAGCATACAGTAGTTGTAGTAGTATTTAGTAATATTTATTTATTTAACCTGGTAGAGATAAGGCCGACAGTCCCTGAAGTACTCCAATACAATAAAATATTAATTGACTTACGAAAATACAATTGTCTTCAAATGTATTATTGTACCATCTCAACATTACAAATATTACGCTAGATGCATGCTAGATGGCAGTAGTGAGCAATGCCTTCTCGTCGAGAAGTTCTCGATCTATAGTTATACACGATGGCAATGTTACTAGTCAAGAAGGCTTTGTTGATTCAGTTTCATTTTTATTATTAAAACAGTTGCATTCCACTTCAATTATCCGAATCCCAGTAATCAACGTCACTTGACAGATGATTTTCAATAAATCTTAATATTAAACAATCTCTGATACGTGACTATCCATAATATCATATAGCAGAAGCTATAACATAACCTAACTAATATACTGTACACAAGTGTTAGAAAAGTTTTAATTAACGACGATGACATAAAAAATAAACATGAATAATTTTAAAAGGAATAATTATTGAATGTACAATTTTCAAATTTGAATGTGGTTGGTGGTTCAATTGATGTTATATTGGACGTGTGCGTAATAGAAGAGGAACTCGTTGATTTAGGCCTACATGGTGTATTCAACTTATTCAGGATTTCCGAATGGTGCTCTTCATTTATTTGTAAATCGGATTTCAGAAGATGCATAGGTGTGATCAGTGATTTTTATTAGTTCTTGTTCTTGAATGCCAATGCGAGTCATATTTGAAACTGCTGTGCATCGACTGGAGTGGTTTGTAATTTTATATATATATATATATATATATATATATATATATATATATATATATATATATTTTTTTTTTTGACGTCCAGACCAGCGCAGTTTCAAATGTTGGCAAACAAAGAAACAAATGCTAGGGACGCGATAAAATTAAACAAATGCTAGGGACGCAATAAAATTGTGCGATAAGCAGCCATGATTGGTTGAAATACGTCCTTTCGTACCGTTTTATTGGTCAAAAGTAGTATGACGTAGTCATAGAAAAACAAAGAATATTTTATATTTACTGAATTGCAAATTAAACCTAGAATAACAAAATTGTATAGTGATGAAATTATCGGATATTGAAATATTTTGTGATAGATTAAGAAAACTATTTACAAGAAATCAGTTACTGACCAAGTGCCTAGTTAGTTTGCCTTTGAATTCAATTTTATTTCGACAGTCTCTGATGCTAGCAGGTAGCGAATTCCAGAGTCTTGGCAGGGCTATTGTGAAAGAAGATGAGTATGAGGAGGTGCGATGAGATGGTATGGTTAATATTGTTTCATGACGAGAGCGTGTGTTCAGATTATGGTGGGAAGAAAGGTAAATGAAGCGAGACGACAGGTACGAAGGAATAGAAGAGTTCAAGATTTCGAAGAGAAAGAGAAGTGAATGTAAATTTCTTTTCTTATCTAGTTTAAGCTAACCTATTGCTTCCAGGGATGGGGTGATATGATCATATTTACGAACATAGCTTACAAAACGTACATACAAATTATGAGCACGTTGAAGTTTCGTATACAGTCACGAAGCTCAATATGTAATAAATATTTATCCATAGATAGTTGCTAACCACTAGGATCGCTACTATCACCTCATTACAGACAATGCGGAATAGTACCTGCACAGTCTATTGTTCCTAGCAACCTCAACAACTCAAGCTTCGTGACTGTATATTCTAGACTGTGATATAATTTTGCTTCAACTAACTAGAAACAGTTGCCTCCACTTCAATTGTTGAAGTAGTTAACCGATAAACTTACATAATAGAAAATAACTCTCCGGTAAACTTACATAGGAGGAGGTAAATTTCCATATATACGTGTATTTTTTATGCATAATTGTTTGTTTAAATTTGTTTACAGTTTTTGTTCTCGCTCAGACGTACTTGCTAGCTGTAGTGCATATCTGTTGACTCCAGGCAGTAAACTTTTACAGCGTTGTCACAGTTCCGTTTAATCATCCATTATCAGAATTCACTGCTCTCTAAAACTGATTGAGGATATTGGAAATGTAGTTATTCCAAAATACGCCACTAAAGGTTTAATTTAAAACATGTTTTTTTTCCCTCGAAACGTAAGCAAAACGGAACAAAATTATATTTAACTTTTCTCTTTCGAATATCTCACAGATTAACCACCCTGAAATTAATGACACCACCCTAGATAATATATGTAACAGATAACTCATCGCTATGTTAAAATCGGCAGCACTTTGAAGAGAACAACCGCCAGGATCGCCACCCGTCCGCCGTAAGCGAACACGAGATGGCAGTACAGTCGCTAATGCAATTCAAATGGGAATAATGACGTGACTCTTTATGTAACAACTAGATGGCAGCGTAGTAAACCTGACAAAGGTTGTTAATGTCAAAGCCTATAAAGCCGACCTATCTGTTACATATATGATCTAGGACATTAATTACGGCTCACCTTGTGTGTTGGTTTAGGTATCTTTTAAAACATTTGAAAATACCGGAAGGTTTAAGTTTTCACGGTAGAATAATTTATTAGAACTGATATAACCAACCTATACACTAACATACCAATAAAGGAAACACTACATACACAGTAGAACCCCTATTATCCGTCACCCTAATAACCGATTGGTGGATTATCCGACTGTCTTTCTCTCGCATTTTTTCCTACAGAAATATATGGAGTATGCTATTGTACATTATATTACAAGTTATTTTTTCTAGAGAGGGATTACACAGTATGTCTACTGTTTGAGTTGTCGTGCTGTATAACTTCTATATAAAATGTCTTTCACAAGTATCAAAAGAAATCGTGTAGTGCTAAGTATAAAAAGTGCAAATAACTGAGTGGTTTCGGGAAACGAGAACGAGTGGCTCATATCAGAATACGAGATTGGAATCACAACTGTGTGCAATGTAATAAAAATCAAGAATGACGTATATAAATTATATGTTAATCTACAGTATGAGACCTCCACTATTCCTATCTTTGCACAGATAGCAATTACAAGAAATTTCCTTGTCTCCTAAAATCCCATTGTTAACAACCAAACTTATATCCGTAAACTTCTCATCTACTATCTAGTGTGTTCAATACAAGACCACAGAGGAAATTACGAAAGTATAAGCATTATTCACTAAATTTACGAAAATATTTTGTAGTACGGATTATCCGATTTTTTCGATTAACCGTTCAGCCCACTCCCTTCATTACCACGGATAATAGGGGTTCTACTGTAGTAGAACAAATGCTCTACAGTAACAATATACCACAAGAACACATCAAAGAAATCCTCCAAATTACAGACACCATCACCAAGCAAAATTACTTCACATATAACGACAACTAATACACTCAAACCGAAGGCCTGGCCTACCTATGGGATCAGCCATCTCCAGCATCCTAGCCGAAGTTTACATACACAACATAGAACAGACAAGGACAACAACAAACGCACAGACATCATTTACTGGCACAGATACGTAGACGACATACTAATATTATACAAAGGAAACAAAAGACAGACACAAACACATAAACAAAATACACCCAAAACTGCACTGCACACTCAGAAAATAACAAAGCGATAAATTTCTGAGACACCACAATAACAAAAACAGATAACAAACATAGATTCAAAATATACAGGAAACCCACTACTACGGTATACACAACGCCTCCAATCTCCCCACGCAACACAAACACGCAGCATTCCGATCCATGATGTACACAAGTCCAGACTCATGAACATTCCTATGAGCCAACAAGACTATAAGGAAGAAATACACACTTATCAAATACATAGCACAGGAAAATGGATACAACCCCAACATGATAGACAACATCATGAATTCATAAGAAATACTAAAAGCAAACAAGAAAACGTAACACAAACACAAAACAAATACATGACACTAATATACGGAAACAAGAACAAATACAAGATTGCATAATCTTTCAAGAAACTAAAATACAACATTGCATACAGAACACACTACAAAAACCTCTTACCACACAGACAAGACAAACAAATACAACTTAACAGGTGTACCTATACAAACTATCATACAATAGTTGCAACGACTTCTATATTGGACAGACTGGAAGATCATTTTAAACGCGTTACAAGGAACATATCACAGCATAACCAAACTACATAAGAATTCAACCTACGCAGAACACATCGCAAACTCCAATCACAACTACAGCAACATAGACACAGACATGAAAATACTACACATCCACAAAAACCAGAAACTTGACACTCTAGAACAATATGCAATTTACAGACATACAAAAACACGCCCCCAGCACATCCTGAACACTCAACTCAATTTCAAAACACACATCTTTTTCAACACAATCATGAACACACCCCACCACAACAGAAAACCAGAAAATAGCGCGGGATCTCCACTAGGCTTTGGAAAATGAAGGATATCACTTCGAAACTAGTCAGCCAGGTAATTTCCTAAAAAAATTAACAAGGTAAAGATGTTGTAAAGTTAATCAGTGATTATAAAAGTGTATATACAACAATGAAAAAACATTATCTTATTATCCTGACATTATGAAAGTTGGTGTGGATGATGTAGGGCATACTTGATTCACTTCTTGATAAATTTCTCTACAATCCATACTACTCTTAACTGTGATTTAAATTTTTGTGTCTATCCCCCTGAGTCCTGAGACTTGTGTTGCTTTATTTTTAAAGTTTAATATAATTCTACGCTTCAAAAAAAAGTCACTGACATGAGGAAAAATTCTGAAAAAATTCTGCAGATTATAGTTAGGGCACAATTGCAGGTACATTATGCGGTATGTTCGCAAAGAGTGAATACGTGGTTCGAGTTTATCGATGCTGTGTGTGTATGTGTGCGTGCGTGCGTGTGAGTGTGTAGAAGTCCTTCATTCAGATAATAGTTGGCCATTATGCGTGCACCCCTTACATGGGGAAATCCCAAAGATCACCAGTTATCACAGTTCATCTCTGATCTCGCAATGAAATCATTCTCGTTATTAAATTGAATGTTTTAAGTTTGTATTGTTTATTCTTACTTTCTGTACTTCCTGAACAATCAGCACATCAAATTATTGGCAGTATATGCCATACGATTTTTTTTATTCATATTCAGTCTTACTAATAAACCGTGTGTAGTTTTTATACGAGACTTATGCAGAGTTGAGACAGAAAACGTTACTAATAAACCGTGAATAAGCTCTGGACGTATAAACAGCCTGTAACTATACCATGGGAATTGCTTTGCAGTAGTTATATACACGAAACCCCTTGTTTAAGCGTTGTATATAGCGAAAAAATGGCCGCCCCTCTAACAGCTGTTCGCATCGACTGTCATTTTATGATGATGGTTACCTTGTAACCACAGAAGAACAAACCAAAGATCATAGAATTATTAGAATAATATTGCTGTAGCTTGTACTCTTTGACCAAAATGTAGTGTGGTAATCGATTAGAGCCAGTCGTACTATCGATATTTAACACGCCAGACTAGAGCGCTCTACCGGATGCAATAGAGAACCTCAGATATTCTATTATCTTTCGTAACGAAGTAATGACGAAACTATAACGTAGCTGTGTAGCAGTCATACTGTTATACACGACGTATGTAGTGATTATTAGTAAGGAATTTACACACGACTTATAAACGAGCTACTCATTGTATAAGACAGTTAAACGTCTGTATATAGAGTTTTTATTAGTAAGACCGATAATGTATGGGATTTGCTGATGATGTCTATTAAACATTGTTTCGAATTTTTCTTTATTGCTCACTCTTATTATAATTTATGTGTCTAGAGAGCGGTTTGGCTTCAGGAAGGGAAAAGGTACGATATGCACTTGGTCCAATTGAATTGGACTGCTACGAACAATCGGTGAAAGATACAGAGAAGAATAAAGAAGTGTATATAGTATTTGTGGACCTAGAAAAGCCACTGAAAAGAGATTTGACAGAGTGGATTGGAATAAACTCATGGGGATCCTAAATAAAATTGGCGTGGATTGGCAACAGAGGAGGCTGTTCAGTAAGTAACCTTTATATGAAACGAGTCAAAGTCAGGATAGGAGAAGAAATGTCAGAAGAAAGCGAAATAGAGAAAGGAGTACGTCAAGGGCGCCCTTTATCACCTACCCTGTTCAACATCTACTTGTAAGCAACGTGGAGGAATTAGTAAGAACTGTTTTCAGAAAATGGGAGGAGTGATAGTAGAAGTAAGAAGAAAAAAGTGCATAAGATTTGCTGATGTTATAGCGTTGTTAACGGAAGAGGAGACAATACTAAGGGATATGCTACTAGAGCTAAATTATAGTTGTGAGCAGTATGGGATGAGGATGAATACAGTCCACACCTGTGGAGTAACGGTTAGCGCGCCTAGCCGCGAAACCAGGTGGCCCGGGTTTGATTCCCGGTCGGGACAAGTTACCTGGTTGAGATTTTTTCCGGGGTTTTCCTTCAACCCAATATGAGCAAATGCTGGGTAACTTTCGGTATTGGTCACCCCGGACTCATTTCACCGGCATTATCACCTTCATCTCATTCAGACGCTAAATAACCTAAGCTCTTGATAAAGCGTCGTAAAATAACCTACTAAAATAAATAAGATAAATACAAACAAGACGAAGACCATGGTCATAGGAAGAAAAATAAAGAAGATAAACTTGCAAATTCTAAATGAGGCAGTACAGTAAGTGAACATCTTCAAATACTTGGGATGTACTACACATAAGCAGTAACGTGAACTGCTGTCAGGAGGTCAAAAGGAGGCTAGCAGTGGCGAAACAAGTTTTTTTTTAATAGGAAAAGGAGCATCTTCTGCGGACCTCTGGAAAAAGAACTAGGGAAGAGACTATTTAGTGAAGTGCTTTGTGTGGAGTGTAGCATTATATAGGGCAAAAACATGGACATATGACGAAGTAAAGAGAAGCGACTAGAAGAATTGAAAATGTGGATATGGAGAAGAATGGAACGTGTGAAATGGACAGACAGAATAAGAAACGAATTTGTGTTGGAAAGAGTGGGTGAAGAAAGAATAATGTTGAAACTGATCAGGAAAAGGAAAAAGAATTTGCTGGAACACTGGCTGGAAAGAAACTGCCTACTAAAGGATGCACTAGAAGGAATGATGAACGGGAGAAGGGTTAGGGGCAGAAGAAGATATCAAGTAATAGACGAAATTAAGGGTTATATGGTTCATATTTGGACCCAAAATATATAATGAATTAATTAGAGCTTACCCTGAGCTAAGTACACTTAACACACACAGATTTAAGAAACAAATCAGATTAATTATTTAATTCTTTAAGCTAATTGAGTTAAAAATTGATACTCTAATATTCATGTACTTTTGTATTTTCTATTTGTATATAGACCCTATTATTACATCCTGTATTATTTTACCATTTATTAATGTTATTGTGCTCAATGAACTCTCTTAATTTTGTGATATATTTTGCATAACTGATCTGAACTGCGCCCGAGCACGAGCTTCTGCTCTTTCGGGCTGCAATGCCTAATATAGCTCAAGTGTAAAGTATTACATACTTACGTACTGGCTTTTAAGGAACCCGGAGGTTCATTGCCTCCCTCACATAAGCCCACCATTGGTCCCTATCCTGAGCAACATTAATTCAGTCTCTACCATCATATCCCACCTCCCTCTAATCCATTTTAATATTATCCTCCCATCTACGTCTCGGCCTCCCCAAAGGTCTTTTCCCCACTGGCCTCCCAACTAACACTCTACATGCATTTCTGGATTCGCCCTTACGTGCTACATGCCCTGCCCATCTCAAACGTCTGGATTTAATGTTCCTAAGTATGTCAGGTGAAGGATGCAATGCGTGCAGCTCTGCATTGTGTAAAGTATGAAATCTATACTAATAATAAATCTGTAACCGAAATTTTTCTGGTAATTTTCGATTTTCCAAAAATATTTGGTCCTAACATATATAATTAACCACCCTGAAACCGAAAATCGCTTTTTTGAAATTTTTCTTTGTATGTCTGTCTGCATGTTTGTTACCTTTTCACGCGATAATGGCTGAACGGATTTCGATGAAAATTGGAATATAAATTAAGTTCGTTGTAACTTAGATTTTAGGCTATATGGCATTCAAAATACATTATTTAAAAGGGGGGTTATAAGGGGATCTGAATTAAATAAATCGAAATATCTCGCTTATTATTGATTTTTGTGAAAAATATTACATAACAAAAGTTTCTTTAAAAATAATTTGCGATACGTTTTATTCCTTGAAAAATTTTGATAGGACTGATATTTAATGAGATAAATGAGTTTTAAAATTAAAATAACTGCCATCTAAGGCCGTGTAATGAATTAAAAAACAAATTACTTCGTCTATAAGGGGCCTTGGACAGCAATGAAAGATAGCCTACAGAGAATGTTTCTGTGTTTGTATGAAGTAATATCGGAAGCTAAATTATCCGATTTGTATAATTAATTATTATTTCACCATTGGAAAGTGTAGTTTCTCTAGATGGACATAATGCTATAATGTTATTACAGTAACTTATGATATAATATAATATAATATAATATAATATAATATAATATAATATAATATAATATAATATAATATAATATAATATAATATGTAATATTATATAATATAATTTAAGTTATTTGAAGGGTTCTCAATCATAGTGGGCCAAGCGCCATTTACTGAATACGTAGAAAACAAGGGTTAAAATTAAGTTATTACCATGATTCAATGGAAACCTATAACAAGTAAAATAAAATATACACATTAAATCTAAATGATGTCAATCTTCATTAAACTATGGTTGCATTTAATAAAAATTAAGAAACATGTTAAAGGAATTGTCATTGCACCAAATGAGTGGTCTCTGGACCAAAATGATCGCATTTTAATTATTTGGATGCAATTTAAATTAAGTAACATATTAAACGATTTATCCTTCTATCAAACACGAATGTTCCCTGGATGAAACGTCGTATTTTAATTATGTAATTACTTTATATTTATTTCTAACGGGTGCAGCGGAGCGCACTGGTACGGCTAGTAAATAAAATAAAATAAATAAATAAATACTTACCAGCAAAAAAAAAAAAAAAGCGGAGACTAAGAGGAAGGCAGAAAATAGGAAAGACTGGGGCATGTTGAGTTCTGAGTGAAAGGCTGCCATTGGGCAGAACACGGTGAATGAGATAAATGACCACGTCATATTATTGGCAGAACATTGTTTCAAGTATGTATTGTTTACTGTTATTTTGTGCCTACAGAAAAATCAGCACGTCAGAGTATTATTGGCAGTATATTGCGACACTAACTTTTCTTTGAGCGAGTGCAGGTTTCTGCATTGCCGATACTGTGTATTGGATACAACATTGTTTCAGTTGTCGGGCGAGCAATCTCTACGGCATCAAGGTCGGCGAGTAGGAAGTATGTGTTGGAGAAGAGGTTAGGTCACGTCGGAGGAAGGTACACGTACAAACATAGATATGTGCTTCAGTGGTGGGCGGTTGTAAATATATATCCTCTGAGCGGCGTAACAAATGCTACTCAATATCTTCGTAGTTGAGTTCGGAAATAAATTGCGTTAATAATAAGCTTGAGGTTGTTATTGTGTATGTGAGTTTCATGCGATCGCAGTGGGCTTGGCGAAGGCCATCCTGTGCCTATTGATCGAAGCAGGCAGCCTGGAGTGGAGGCACCGTACAACTATTTTTAAACTCGGCGTATTTTGTGAGCGTGTGCTCGGTTCCCATAGTAGCTGCATTGACCGCGGACAGAAATAGAACTGCGAGAGAGTGAGAGAGTCGGGGCGGTGGGAGGGGAGGGTTTCTCTCGTCTCCTCATTCTCTCGTCTTCGTACTTTCAAAGCTCCTCCTTTTTTAAACTGTACCTTTTTTTAGTTTCATTTGTTTCATCCATTATATATACACTTTTACCACCCCCGCCCCCCTACTCGTAACTCCAGCTTCTTCCGTCATTTCTCACTAAACTCTTTTTTCCCCTCTCTTTGAGATTCCCTCTTTTGCACGTATATGCGTTTTATTTCATCTTTATTTGATGTCGAACATCCTGTGAGTTTTGCTATCAACTAGGGCTAGGATTTTGATGAAATTGCATCTTTTTTCTAGTAAGCCAGAAACAAAGCTGCTTTAGTATTTATATGTTATGTGATAAACTGAATGTTTTAAGACATATTTGTCAGGGCATTTTTGTTGTTGCATTTTTTGCCTGTTTCAACTCATAAGAGCATCTTTTGTTTTATTCGGTCATTTTTGAGGCATTTTCATTTACTTTTGGCCATAAATTCCCATTATTAATGTAAAATAATATTTATTTATTTATATTTTTAAGTAGGTTATTTTACGACGCTTTATCAACATCTTAGGTTATTTAGCGTCTGAATGAGATGAAGGTGATAATGCTGGTGAAATGAGTCCGGGGTCCAGCACCGAAAGTTACCCAGCATTTGCTCATATTGGGTTGAGGGAAAACCCCGGAAAAAACCTCAACCAGGTAACTTGCCCCGACCGGGAATCGAACCCGGGCCACCTGGTTTCGCAGCCAGACGCGCTGACCGTTACTCCACAGGTGTGGACAGTAATATTTATTTCCTTTGATATTTTCTCTACATATTTTGTCCATTAATACCCATTATTTTGTATAATATTTTAATCGTTTTTCTACACAAATACTACCCTTTTAACGTAGTACACCCCATATAATGGATCAGTACAACCACCCCTTCAATATAGACTCTTCCACACCTGCTAGTTTCGTATAAGAGTGGCCTTGTGGTAGAATACATGGAAACTACATCAGGTAAAATAATTAAAGTGTACCACTTGGAAAAAATTATGTAAAATTAAATGAACTTAAATGTTGGCACTAGAATTTAATTTAATTACTAGTCTAAATATTAAGTAGCACAAAACGTCTTTTCCTACTAAGCCAATTATGTAAGATCAATTTTTAGGGCATTTTAAGGGAATTTTTCAAAGATTTTTAGGTCATAAATGCATTGTTTTTAGGACATTTTTATATGACTTATCAAAATCCTAGCCCTACTTATGAGTATTTTTAATGGATCCTAGATCACTAGGTCCACCGCTGTGGAGTAACTCATTCACAATTAAAATGAAACATAACGTAAGCGTTAACTTAAGAATATAAACGTTACGGTAAAATCAAGAAGTCATACCATCATTCACGATGGGAACATAAACATAACCGTAAACATACTTGGTAACCATGGAAACATAACAACGACGCCATTTCCTCATATTCTGTCGTATACTTCAGCGCTCCACGATTGTGTTCTGTTTGCAAATCACGTAAGCATAAGCATGAAAGTTTGGAGTTTGCAAACTTTCATGTTAACGTCTTACGGCAATGTTTATGTCAATGCTTATGTGAGTCATCGTGAATGATCCCATTTGGTAGCCTGGGCGCAAACTTCTGTGTTTATGTTACGGTTATGTTTAATTTTCATTGTGAATGGGCCTTAACGGTTAGTATGTCTGACCATGAAAAAGGCCATACGGCCTTCTCTAACACTCAACCAGGAGTAAAACTGCGTTACAAAAAACACTACAAATTTACAAAGTACACTACAGTTTTACACACAAAACTGAATAAGATAATAATAATAATACAATTTAAACAACAAGTAAGTAGAAATCAGACATAATATATAACATATTGAAAGAAAGAAAAAAGCATAATAAAATGTTAACAACAGGTCAAAATAAATGAGACATACAAAGTATAAAAAATAAGACAATTATTGATAATAATAATAATAATAATAATAATAATAATAATAATAATAAAATAGTGCAGTACAAAGCATACAATGAATACAATATTTTTAAGTACACACAGTAAGAAAAGTTAAGATTATATATAGCTCAATTTATCACATTATAGGTATACTGTACCATTATCGGAAAATATGAAAACAAAAATATAAAATAAGTTAAATATCACTAGAACATTAAAAAAAATGTGAATACGTGGAAACATGCAATACAACACTTGTCATAATAGTAAGTTATTTTGACAACTCGTCATAAGATAATTTTCTAACTTGGATTTGAAAGATTTCAATGTTCGGCAGCCCTTGGCTTCAGGCGGCAGAGAGTTCCAGTGACGAGAGGTAGCAACAGTGAAAGATGAGGAATATAGAGATGAATGGTAATTTGTTTGAACTTTTGTTAACCTTAGCATCTTTTGTGTTACATTGTTTACTTATATCCTTTATCGTTTGGTTTAATATTTCATTTACCAACACTCATTTAATAGGAAATAATAGCTTGTATGTAATCTGAAAGTTCACTAGAACCACGATATAAACCGCCACCTCTTTGTGTCTGAGCGCTCAAGAAAAGTAGTTCGTGACTGAAGGTATATAAATCTGAGGCGCTTGTATTGGTGTTTTGGGGGTTTTCAACGCTATACGGGCTCTCTCTTTCTGTGTGTGGGTGTGTATGTTATTGACTGATCGATTTGACTGATTGAATTCAACTTACAATTGATTACGAGCTATTTGTCACGAAAACGATTCTGACAGACATTTTTAACACTCCAAAGAATAAAAAATTGGCACAATTTATTTTCATCCTTTCTCATTATAGTGTTCACTTTTCCTCCATCTGTTATTTTCCTTATGGCTCCATCTATCTCCTTTTATTCCTTCCACTTCGTTCCCTTCGAACTCAAATCAGAAGAGTGACAAAACATTTTTCTCGCCCATGGACTTTTACCAGCATCCAGGTGTAATGTCCTCATTCCGTCTTTGCAGTTGTGAAGAGAATTTCTGTTTTCAAATATCGTGAAGTATTTAATTAAAGCGCTAAGAGCTGTAACAGAAATTCTTACATATAAATTAATTCCTTCTACTAGCTTTGTGATATTATAAATGGAGGTGTAGACATCGAAATATGAAGGAAAATATACTCACAAATTCTAAAAGATTAGAATATCCGTAGAGCACAATACCAGCGCTTAAGACAAGACAACACAGGTAAAATTTAATAACAACAGATATATAGCCAGTGTTTGTGCATGAAAAATCAATCTCTCTGCTGGAAATTCAACCCGCGTACGTTGGATTTATCAAATATGCTATCACCTGAAGCCACAGCGGAAGAATGTACGGTACCGGATTTATTTACAGCAAAATATATTTATATACCCTATATGATTAAGCTTTTTGTAGAAGAATAAGATATTATGAATTTATACACTCCAAAGAAACAGCAGTTACATTTTTTATAAAAATTTAGTTTATTCTTTTTTATAATATATTTTGCCGTAAATAATTTTATTGTCTTAGGCTGGTATTCATAGTCGACACTTTATATCACCACTTTGCAAAGTGACACTTTTGACGAAAGTGGCTCTTTCATATTAGTGGTATTCATAGACGATTGAAGAAGTGCACTTTACAAAGTGTCACTTTACGCCAGCAAAGTGTAGAGTTACAATTTGGTTGGTAACAGAAGTCTCACAATCCCTTTCAAAACAAGTGAACAAACAATAACAAATTAATGTGTAACCCACAGATTATAATGCTTGTGATTTGAGTTGGGAGCCTAATTTATCGCACGAGAAAGAAAATATATATTTAAAGTTGTTTTATTTCAGTTTCTAGTTTTCGCTGCCGATAGTTTAGATTATTTCAGTCAGTTCAGATATATAATATTTTATTAAATAGGTAGTGATACTGGTGGTGAAATTAGGTTATGTTTTGTACAGTACATAGCTGATCCATTGGTTTATATAGTTAGATGAAGTTTTGTACATATCTTTTTCATTGATTTATATCGTTAAGTTAGGTTTTGTATGTATCAGTTCCACTGATTTATATAGTTAGGGTCCACACCTGTGGAGTAACGGTCAGCGCGTCTGGCCGAGAAACCAGGTGGCCCGGGTTCGATTCCCGGTCGGGGCAAGTTACCTGGTTGAGGTTTTTTCCGGGGTTTTCCCTCAACCCAATATCAGCAAATGCTGGGTAACTTTCGGTGCTGGACCCCGGACCCATTTCACCGGCATTATCACCTTCATCTCATTCAGACGCTAAATAACCTAAGCTGTTGATAAAGCGTCGTAAAATAACCCACTAAAAAAAATATAGTTAGGTTAGATTTTGTACATATCTTCTATTGGTTTATGTAGTTAGGTTAAGTTGGACTGAGTAGGTTAAGTTTTGTGTATATAACTTATTTCATTTATATCGTTAGGTTAGTTTTTATATGTACCTGCTTCATTGATATAGCGTTTTATTCCCTTTATTTTCATTTTTGTCTTTTTCGTGAATACGGAATAGAGGTCAAAAGAATGAAATAAACGCATTAGGCCTATTGCTATTATTATTATTATTATTATTATTATTATTATTATTATTATTTTCTCTCTCTCTCGTTTCCATTATTGGCTGCTCTTCAGGAATATTTTTAATGCCAACTTTTTCTACAATGCAAAACAAAATAGGCCTAATGGTATGAGATCTCTTTTCATGGTGAGGTTATGACTGCACATGAACTAGAGACAGTATCTCAGCGAAAGCAGCCTATCAGATGTATTGCTTACCGGCGTGAAAATATATATTATCAAACTAATGATTATATGAACATCAAGATAAATCTCATCTCAAAATACAGGTAGTCAAAGAAAATAAAAATCGTTTTAAACCTAATATAATTACGAATCTGCTTAGAAAGCAGGCACGTGAGATCTCGCAATGCTAATTTAAGATAGTTACGCCTACATTAGATTGAAGTTAGTTTAATATTATTTAAGTTAAAAAATTCGTTTCCGTAATAAAAATTAGGTTTTATATATATATAGAGGAATATCTACCTACATATCACTTCAACGAATTGAGGTTATAAATATACGAATGTTAGTACAGAAATACCTGAACTATAATATTATAGATATTAATGTATGGTACATATCTGTAGCATAGAATTTTAATGCAGTCAATAACTGTATTATTGGAGGCACTGGCAAACCTCTATTATTCGTTTTTGTCAATAGGTCATCGAAAAAATTAGCAATCTCAATAACAGTTTTTTTTATCAAATCGGAATCGTTTTTTTTAATTCTATATCATTATAAAATTCCACGGGATTGTCTTTAGGCCTATCCCTAATGTAGCACTTTCCTACGTTGTCCACTAATTGTGCCACCATTCCCGCATGTTCTAATAAATAATTCGACAACTTCCAAGACGTCCGCCATTTTTCTAAAAAGTGACACTTTCGGCTCAAAGTGTGATCAGAAGTACACTTTCATCCAAAGTGATCCTTTGCACCAAAGTGTCGACTGTGCAACGGAAAAGTGATAATTTGCGTCTTCCAAAGGACACTTTAATCGAAAGTGTCGACTATGAATACCAGCCTTAGAAAGTTTGTTTTCTTCAGGAACCATTTTTGAAAGAGCTGTTGTAGCCTATATTGTGAACTATACTATATGTATATATCAGGTATTGGACTATCATTTTTAGGTTGCCAAGGATACATTATAATAATATAAAATTTGATGCGCTAATGTCCATCTTTCAGACTCTCTGTTTGAATACAACGCACGAACATCCAGCTAAAGCTCCAGGGCTTTCTTCCCTATATGTCGGCATAATATCGGCAGAGGAATCTCTCTATTGAACGCTTAATGATAGAAAGCATCTTACATGTCTGCGTCTCTTACAACGCAAGAGAAGATCCCGTCTTTTATTACGAGCGGGTACATATAGAAAGACTTCAAAGGTGTTCTGTCATTGTATCCTTTGTGTGTATCATTTCAGCCTGTATGGAAGTTCACTTGCAACGTTTCTGCTTTCATCCACTTCATGGAAATATCTGATCATGTTTTAATGAGATATTAAACAGAAATAGATGAAAAGTGAGCACTTTCAGTTTTGTAAGGAATTTTATTTTGTGTATAACACATATTATGAACCTGCTTTGCGATTGCAGACTCTATAGGATTAGATAATTCGTGAGTTTTCCATGTCGAATAGCCTATAATTGTGAGATATTTAAAACTGGCGCGTTGTTGGCTTATAGTTCAGAGCGCTAGCTTTCAGGAGTCAAGGTTTTAAATTAGGATGAATTTTAGAGGAATTTGTAGCGGTGCTGATACAATAATTTTTCTCGAGTTGCCATTCTAGTTCGAGAAGTTAACAGGTTCACAATTAAATTCGATATTCGCGGTTTCAAATCTGGCCGAGGACAATATTTTTACCTGCGAGAAGAATTCCAACATGACTTCCTTCAGAAGACCCATTCTTTCCATGAATGAGTGAATCTCATACCTTGGCTTCTTCTTGTGTATGTGTGTATGTATGTATGTATGTATGTATGTATGTATGTATGTATGTATGTATGTATGTATGTATGTATGTATGTATGTATTCCTTTTTTTGAGCAGCATGTTCCATTACAAATGGAAAGTAATACTACATGCCTAGGTTTACCTTCAAGTACATAATCCATTTACATTATATATTATTATGTTGCCATTCTAGATTAAATATGGACTAGTGTAGTTCATCTACTATGTGTAACTGCCAAGATAATATTGGTACTTCTTAATCTAACTTATTTTCCTATTCCTAACCTATGAAGTACAAGAATCTATTTACATATTCTAGCATTAAAATATTTACAGTATTTACATATTTACTATCTCTTGATCAGCCTATTTTCAGATAAATTATACCCTCTAATATTGTAGCTTATTTACAGAATGTAAGTAACCTATTTTTGACCCTTATCACTTAATTCTGACTTTTAACCTATCTTCCCAAATAACTTATCCTTATATACTAGCCAGCCTACTGTAGTTGTTCAAAGTCTATACTATTTGCAAACTTTATAAAATATTTTACATAACTTTTCACTAATTTTGTCTTGTCCACAGGCCACTTTCCACCACATTTATGTATAGACTGGATTAGTGTTCTTCTTTCCTTTCCTAATTTCGTACAGTCATAAATGATATGATCCACTGTCTGATCCCCATCCCCACAGACACATGTCGCACTATTCTTGATTTTAAATCGATGAAAATATGCGTTGAGTCTTCCATGTCCGGTCAACAGAGTCGTCAAGTTAGGAGTTACTTCTATCTTCAATTTCAGTCTATCTTGGACACTAGGGAAGAACGCCTTGGTTAGAGTACCTTTGGAAGTAGTTGACCATTCACTTTCCCATTTTCCTTTGGATATGACCGCTAGCTGGTTCCTTACTTCACTCATCGGGACCTTGTCGTAACAGATCTGTAGATCGACGTCACTCGCTGCCTGCTTCGCTAGACGATCTGCCAGTTCGTTACCGTAGTTCCCCACATGAGCCTTGACCCATCCGAAGTCCACTAGCCATGTATGTATGTATGTATGTATGTATGTATGTATGTATGTATGTATGTATGTATGTATGTATGTATGTATGTATGTATGTATGTTTGTATGTATGTATGTATGTATGTATGTATGTATGTATGTATGTATGTATGTATTCACACTGCAAATGGGTATATACCCGTGGCAGTGGTGACTAATTACACTCAATAATGACAATTAATATTAAACACAACTAATAAAAACAATAAGTAATAATAATAATAATGATAATAATAATAATAATAATAATAATAATAAAATAATAACAAGGAGCATCCTAAATTAAAATGAAGCGTGGTCACTTAAAATAACATTTAAAGTAAATCTAATTTGTATCTTAACCCTAAGCTCGAACTAAGACCCACGAGTCTGACAGGTTCATATCTGCACAAGTACCTTTCGGCACTACACTTATTTTTTCGCTGTCAACTCACTCACTGCACTGATTCTACCTGATTTCACTAACACTTCTAATCATTTCACTGTTCAAATACTTTGCACAGCCACTTCACTGACACCAACACACTTCACTTACACAATAGACTTTACTGACACTACACACTTCACTGACACAACACACTTCCTCACTGATAGAACACTTCAAATAACAAGATATCAATTACATCCTTTAAATAGTGTCTATAATATACTACCGTCTATTAGTAAAGTCCTTAAGCCTATTTTTAAATACATTTTTGGTTATTGGTAAAGCCTTTAGTAAGTATGCAGGTAAAGCATTCCAGTCCAGCTTTTACATTTCAACTTGGCTAGTGATTATCTTCAACTCCTGTCCTTTAATAAGGGTAATTACCTTCATCTTAGAAAGCTGGGTTTGCAGTGAAAGACGTGCCCTTAGGCAAAACACAATGAATGAACTCTTATAGTATATATAGGGTAAGAGAAAGACTTTAGGTGCTTCACCTTATTGGCTTTTGACGTAGATGTACATCTTTCTCCTCACTAGGTCTGGGGTAACGTCAGAATTATCCGTCACACAATAATGCAACCTTTTCTCTCCATTGTATTCCGCTTGTTTTTCACGCCTTCCCCTTTTTCTCCTTGTCTCCTTCTCCTTCCCTTCCCCTTGTTATCATCACCTTGCCCTTGTTCTCGTTGTCTTCCCCTTATTCTTTGTATTCTCCTTATCTCATATCCCTCTTTCTCCTTGTGGTCACCTTGTCCTCGTCTTTCCCATGTTATCCTGGTATTTCCGTGGTCAGTAGAGGTTCTATTACAAAATTCACATGGAATTATCATAAGGAACTTCACATTTCTTTTGATTATGTAATGTCTATTTTTATAAATATTATCAAGGATTCTCTTCAAATATTACATCATCATCTCTAATTCATTTAATCCACTTATACAGGGACATCACTTTATTTTTACCAACATTTTTAACATTAACCTGGCTATACTCGGAAACACTGTTGCCCCCTTCCATTACAGGAGTTTGGAGTTGCTAGTGCAATATGTAAACAAATCATTTTACTAGCTATAGGAGGAGAAAAAAGTAGTGTAGCCATTTATGTTACACGGAAATATAGTATTACGATTTTCAGTTTGATCATTACTTTTACGGTATTTTATCAAAAGACAGTAGAGTAGTAACATTTTTTTTTTCACAAACCCAAGTCTTCAGGCGGTTATATTCATTATCTAATGTCTACTTTATTCAGCATATTACTAACCTCATTTATTCCTGAGAATTTTGTGAACACTTCCGTAAGAAACCTCAATTTCTACAGCTAACTTCTTGACCGACTTATTACGACTTCGCTGCATCCTTTCTCTAGCATCTTCGTCTTCTGTCACCTTTGTTGGCCTTCTTACACTTTTCTTCCTTTCTGTACACTCTGTTGCTCTAAATTTATCTACCAGATTAATGACATTTCTACGAAAATATTCCGTAATGATATAATCAGGAAAGCGTTAAAAAAAACTGTTGTTCACATTCGGTTATATTGTAATTCCAGTTTCCATCATCGTCCTTCATACCTACAAACAGTAAAACAAAACTCTTGTTTAAATAATGTTGTTAAGTACCGCACCATATTATAGGGTACCGTACTTTCGGTAACTCTAATCTTCACTTGTGCTCAGTCCACACAGATAAATTCAGTTATGCTACACACGATACCTGTGTGAAAATAAACTTCAATAATATAAGCTCTTTCTTGTATAGAAAATGTAACATATTTCTGAAACACACTGTACTCTGTACTGTTTTCTTCACTGCTAGCAACAGCGGCCGGGCTGACGTTAACAAGGACATTAGTGAAAGGGGTGGGAATCAAGTACATTCAGAAACGCAGGTACAATAAAAATTGAAGTAAAAATAAAATGATGTCCCTGTATATTTCCTTTCAACAATTAACTTTCTTTTTTTCTTTAATGTTTCAATTCACATTATATTGTACATGTTTATTGTATTCAGGACCCTTGTGTTCACTCAAATTCTTTGAGCTGACGTCTTTAATGAATAAATAAAAATACAAAACATCTTATTTAATTAATTCTAGATCATATGTGTACCAACTTAATTTAGAATTAAATTTGGGGCGAGAATTGTGGTTCTTTAGCCTTAGCGGTTTTTATGAAAAATAAATATTTACAACATTATGAACTGACCCGATGAAATGTACTCAGATAGCTGCAAAAATGATAGTCAAAGTCTAAAACGACTGCTCTTACTCCTTGTACATCGACATGATTGTATTGAGTATTTTCGTGTTGCATTTGTCTTTCTTTGTACGCTGGTATGTTTCCGGATTGCATTTCTGTGTCAGTCTACAGTAAAACCCCGATTATCCGTCACCCTATTAACCGATTGGTGGATTATCCGACTGTCTTTCTCGCTCGTAGAAAAAAAAATTAAGTACTGTACATTATATTAGTACGAATTTTTTCCTACAGAGTGTTTTATTTATAAATCTTTACCCTTACGCATTACAAGCGCCAAAAGAAAATATGTTGGACTACGGCAAAAAGTGCGAAAAGAGAAAATGTGGTTCATTTCACATCACAAGACTAGATAGGAATTACAACTGTACTGTAGGCTAATGAAAAATAAAATATAAACTGTTTAAAATTTGTAAATCTACAACATGAGACCTATACTATTCCTATGTTTCCACAGACAGTCATCATAAGGAGTTTCCTTAGCCATTAAAAACCCGTCGTTGAAAACCAGAATTAAGTACAATAAATAATGGTTTAATAACTGACTTATCGGAAAATCAAACATTAATTGTAAAAGAAACCGGACTTAAATTATTGAACTTTTGATCCACTGCTTAGCGTATTGAGAGAAAAGACCACGGAGAAAATTAGGAAAATATTATGTAGTTAGTTTATGAAAACTTTTTATGGTACGGATTATCCGATTTTTCGATTAACCGTTAACTCCACCCTCTTCAATACCACGGATAATAGAGGTTCTACCGTATATTGTTAGGTTGAAATATTACAGAATGCAAAATAAAAAACGAAAACGATCATCTAACTTTTTCCAGTTTGAGTTTGACGTAATTGATGTAATAATAATAAAACAACCTATATCGATGAAGGACAATGATATTGCATTGGTCACTGAGACATTTAATGCTAATGTATGTACAACGTATAATCCCAATTACAATAGGAAAGTACAATATTATATAATCCATCCATAACCTCTCATCGTTCAGCTTGCAACATAGAAGAGATATACTTGAGATTAAATTATGATGTTACTTTGCACACATCGTCTGTGCATTATCCTCTATTAAACTATTGAAAGCACCAGTTGCACAGACTCTAGTGTTCGTGAGCAGCCAGTTCATAGGAGGAATAGCATTGTTTCTGTTTGTGAAATACAGGTTGTTTCAAAAATGACTTTACAAATTAAAAAGTTACAGAAATTTATCCACATATCTTACAGAATCGCTTTAGGTGTCATTTTAAAGGACATTACATCAAGTTTGACTCGTGTAGTGCCGTGGTACGAAATTCACCATAAACGGTATTGTGTATCAAGATATGTTCGAAAATTTCCGCAGATGGACGAAGATGACTAAAATGGACGCTTTCACTACCAACAAGATGGGGCACCACCTCACTACCGCTTCGAGGTTCTTAAGCTACTTGATCAGTGTTTCCCAGGTCGTTGGATTGGTCGTGCATGGACAACTGCATGGCCACCTCGCTCACCAGATTTGACACATCTCTATTTTTTCGTGTAGGGGTTCGTCAAAGATCGAGTGTTTATTCCTCCTTTACCTGCCCATCTCGCTGCGCTGAGAAATCGAATTACTGCCGCAGTTGCAGAAGACTCCTGATCTACTGGCTCGTGTGTGGCAAGAAATTGGCTATAGGTGGATGTCTGCCATATCACAAACGGTAGTCATGTCGAACCAAAATAACTGCTTGGTAGAAACGTGATGTATTGTCCTTTAAAATTACACCTTAACCATTTCTGTAAGATATGTGAATAAATTTCTATAAGCTTTTAAAGTTGTAAAATCCTTTTTGAAACATCCTGTATTCCAAGTGATCCCACATCAGTTGTAGTAGAAATGACACGGCAGATTTCGATACATGATATCTATACTGAAATTTACTGTCACTTAATTTCTCAAAAGGTTTTCCTCTCTCCACTAACATAACTTCCCGCTCATCATCATCCCGATCTAAATCATCCAAATAGAATAATAATTCGTCTTCGAAATCATTAGATGCCCTTTTACTGTACTGTAATCACTGGCTATCTTCTTTAACTGTTCGAATATTATGATGAAAGAGTAATGGAACGGAGAAAAATTCTCTCCTGCACCAGGATTTGAACCCGGGTTTTCAGCTCTACGTGCTGATGCTTTATCCACTAAGCCACCGAATATCCATCCCGGTGTCGGACAGAATCGTCTCATTAAGTTCCAACTCTTGGGTTCCCTCTAGTGGCCGCCCTCTGCACTACGACATAGATGTCTATGAACGTAGGACTGAAGTCCACACACGTGCTGAGGTGCACTCATGAGTGACTAGTTGGCCGGGATCCGAGTGAATAAGCGCCGTCTTAAATCACGAAGTGATTTACGTATATCATATATATTATTTTAATGTACCGAAGTACATATGATATTTCCATGCAGATATTCTGCGTCATCATAAGATGAAAGAGTAATGGAACGGAGAAAAATTCTCTCCGGCACCGGGATTTGAACCCGGGTTTTCAGCTCTACGTGCTGATGCTTTATCCACTAAGCCACACCGGATACCTACTCCGTTGTCGGACAGAATCGTCTCAGATTAAGTTCCAACTCTTGGGTTCCCTCTAGTGGCCGCCCTCTGCACTACGTCATAGATGTCTATGAACGTAGGACTGAAGTCCACACATGTGCTGAGGTGCACTCGTTATGAGTGACTAGTTGGCCGGGATCCGACGGAATAAGCGCCGTCTTAAATCACGAAGTGATTTACGCATATCATATATATTATTTTAATGTACCGAAGTACATATGATATTTCCATGCAGATATTCTGCGTCATCATCCGTTCCATTACTCTTTCATCGTATGATGACGCAGAATATCTGCATGGAAATATCATATGTACTTCGGTACATAAAAATAATATATATGTTCGAATATTGCCGGTTAGAGATTACTGTGGTTAACCTCCTGTTTAAATCACAACAGAGATTGATGCTCTTTAAAACCGCTTAACCATGGGTTAAGTGATAAGTTTAACCAGTAGTTATACTAACCGAGGTTGATGCACGTGGCTATAAATGTTGAACGACGTACATTGGAGGGAGTATATATATTGATACACCCTTTGTCGTGTACTTTCACTACTTTCCTTTCTTTTTAATATGTTCATTTATCCAGTTTTTGTTGGCTGTAAGACTAAATTTGTCTGCAAAGGGAGGCTTCGTAAAAGAAATTATTTCAAAACATGTATTAGTGCACGAGTCCAGTAGTGAAAATTCTATAGAGAGTCAAAGTAAACTGTGACCTTTCCGTGAGAATTCCGTCATTGATTAGAGAATAAACACCAGTAAGCCTACTGAATGGCCAGCATTCCATCCGAGACTAATGCGCGATTATTCACACGTCGAGGAACTTGAAAGTACATATACAATTCTGGATATAAATATCATGTACATAGCGTACTCTTACCCCTTAGTTACAACCTTACCCGTCTATCCATTGATGTCATGCTTCCATCTGCCTTAGTCATGACTTAAATATTTGACACTTTTTCATGGAAGTGACAGGGCAGATTCTATGGAATTGTAATGGATATAGAACGGATTTGTACGGGAAAACAAAGATACTGAATTATACATCGTGTATCATAAATGATGTTACACAAACCAGAAACAAGTTCAGTGGTTCAAAATAATGATATTTGTGTAGGTACTTAAAACCGGAAATCCGTCATATGAGGGGTAGAGTGTCGTAGAAATAGCACTAAACAAAACTTCGCTCACATGAGTCATAAGTGTATTAAGCAAATATCATTTTGAACCACTGAACTTATTTCTGGTCTGTATTGTATTTATTAACATTCCATGGTATTCATACATTGCTTTACAGCTAGAATATGGAACAAGTCAAAAAACTTAATACTATTATAAAGTCTTAATTTATAGTCACAGTCTAGATGAAATATATACAGAAGAGATTTACAATATAGTCTACTAGTACAACACAAAGTTTTAGTATCAATTTCATGAAGCGCTATTGAATGTCATGAATTCACCTATAGAATAGAAGGCGTGAGAAATTAGGTTCTTCTTTAATTTGGCCCAAAATAATCTTATATTTTGAGTTTCATTTTTTATATCGATAGGGAGGCTATTAAAAATTTTTACTGCCATATAACGCACTCCTTTTTGATAGCACGATAGACTTGCCGATCGAGTATGAAAGCCATTTTTTGACGTGTATTTATGCTATGAACTGTTGAATTAGTTACAAAGTTTTCACGATTACATAAGAGGAAGATTATTAATGAAAATATATACTGACAAGCCATGGGCATTATTTGTAGTCTTTTAAAAATAGTCCTACAAGATTCCCTAGATTTGGCACTTACTATTATTCTAATTACTCTTTTTTGTAATAGAAATATACTGTTACTATCTGTGGAATTTCCCCAGAATATTATTCCAAAACTCATTACCGAGTGAAAGTATGCAAAGTATATTGTTTTTAAGGTATTGATATTTACTATCTTTTGCACAGATCTAATAGCAAAACATTCTGAATTTAGTTTGGGGGTAATTTCTTTAATATGATTTTTTCAATTTAACACATTATCGATTTTTAAGCCAAGAAATTTGGTTGTTGTTGTTGTTTCTAATAGGGATCTGTTGTTAATTATTGCGCTAGAAATTTGCGACGTTGAATTTGGACAGGATTTAAATTGAATTATGTTAGTTTTGTTACAATTTAATACTAATTTATTGACTGAGAACCAGTCACATATTTTGAAGAGAATTTCCTCTGTTGAAGATTGGAATGTGTTGGAGTTATTGGCTGTAATTACTATACTTGTGTCATCTGCAAATAATATGGGATGACCTACATCTTTTGTTAGGGGGGCAAGATCATTTATGAACACTAGAAAAAGTAGGGGACCTAATATTGATCCTTGAGGAATTCCATTATTAATAATTCCCCATGCCGAGGCAGATTTCATAGTTGTGTAACATCATTTCTGATACACGAGGTAAATAATTATGATGATGATGATAATAATCTATTTAATGACACTTTTAACTGCAGAGGTTATACATTGTTGTAATGTACATTGTGTAAATATGAATTTATATTTTGTAAATATATATAAAACTACACATAGGGCCTACATACAAAATACAGATATATAACAATGCAAATAGAATAAAATAATAATAGATACGTATAAAAAAGGATATAATATTGTTTAATAAATCTGAGGATCGAATGAGCAATGTTCGTGTTCGGTTGAAGTTCAGAAATGTTCTTAAAAGAAAAAGAATATAGAAATAAAATAGAAGATAAATACATATATACACGCATTCACGCACGCTCACAAGGAATTAAAACAATTTGCAGACTTACAACTTCCGGCGTCTTTTCTTCCGATCCTACTATAGAGCTGCAGTGTCCACACCTGTGGAGTAACGGTCAGCGCGTCTGGCTGCGAAACCAGGTGGCCCGGGTTCGAATCCCGGTCGGGACAAGTTACCTGGTTCAGGTTTTTTCCGGGGTTTTCCCTTAACCCAATACGAGCATATGCTGGGTAACTTTCGGTGCTGGACCCCGGACTCATTTCACCGGCATTATCACCTTCATATCATTCAGACGCTAAATAACCTAGATATTGATAAAGCGTCGTAAAATAACCCAATAAAATAAAAAATAGAGCTGAAGAAATGGGCTTACAACCAGTTTTCATTCGACCGTCAGAGAGCATCCGTCAAGGTAGAGCATCCGACCAAATGTTCGAATTTCAACCTATTGCTCCTGATGTTTTGCAAGCTACTGTCTTCCTCCGACGAGTTTAGTGCTGGGACCTGAGGTATTCTTGCCATCGGTGCGGGGGGGGGGGTTATAGGTAGATTCTTTTGTTGCTACAGACGAGCCGAGCCGAGCCGAGCCGAGCCGAGCCGAGCGGAGTTAGAAGTATTAATCGTCCAAAAATATGCTGTCTTCAGTTTGTAGTAGTGTGTGAATATTTCATATACATATTGTTTACCTAGGCCTATATGGTTTTGTTATTAATATATTAAATATATTGTTGTAATATTTGCTCAAACGTCTCCCTGATGTTAGCTATGTTAATATTATATGAATTACTTATGTTAAATATTTCACCGTTACAAGTCATTTTTAAGGAAACATGCTGCGGAAAAGTTTTTGGTTTTATTCTATTGGAATTTTAGAATATGTGTGATTGGTATCGTGAAAAACAGATTCCTATAATGTCATGCGAAAATCATTTGATGGTAATATCTTAAAATACAAATCAAGTAGTTTTACTTCTCAAGTGAGTTCAGCAGTACAGTATATTTAAATTGATTACTTTACTAATTTAATTAAATTCTACTAATCACTAAATTTTATAGTATGATTCTTCTTTTCATTTATATTATTGTAGTTGTATTATGATTTTTCTTTTTATTTATTTTATTGTATTTGTATTTCTGGTGTTGTGATGGCCTTAACTTCACCAGAATAAATAAATAAATAAATAAATAAATAAATAAATAATACAATTTTCTACAATTCTCTATCTCGCCAAAAATACGTTAGAAAAGTAATAGGCATACTGTTCTCAAAATTGGACGAATGTTTTCAGTATTATTGTACTTCCTTCCAGACTGCCGCTGTCACTGTTCCCTCCTACTCCAGTTCCGCGCTAGACTAGTCGGAACCGCATTCCTCTCAGCACTAAACTCCTCAGAGGATGACAGTAGACAGAATACTGACATTTTCTGAGTACACAAATGAAGCAACAATTGAAGGAAATTTACCATGTATCACTTTCAAAAATTCTTTGCTTAATAAGAACCTACAATTGATTGCATACTTTACTACACTTGTATTAGTAGATTATTTTACGATTACGACACTTTATCAATATGTTAGATTATTTAGCGTCTGAATGAGATGAAGGTGATAATGCCGGTGAAATGAGTCCGGGGTCCAGCACCGAAAGTTACACAGCATTTGCTCATATTGGGTTGAGGGAAACCACCAGATAAAACCTCAACCAGGTAACTTGTCTCGATCGGAAATCGAACCCGAGCCACCTGGTTTCGCGACCAGACGCGCTAGCCGTTACTCCACAGATGTGGACTATTACACTCATCTTCATAACATATATAGATGAACAACTGGACACCGGTAACAACAAAGGAAATAAGTGTAATGCATAATATGAAATATGGTGTGTAAAGAAATGCAAGAATAAAATAAATTACAATTATTTACTAAATAGAAGAGAAATTAAGTAGTACATACATGCTATTGTAGCGTTTACACTTTAAACTCAAAATGCATGCCTCTAAAACAGTAGTTGTTAATGGCTTTTAATTACTCTGAACAGATGCATTATTTGATTGATAAATACCTTTACGAATGTTTTGTTCCTGACGATTCCAACTTAATACATGAATGAATAAATGAATGAATCAATCGATCATCATCATCATCATCCTTCACGAATTAGGCCTCTGTAGAGCTGTTTCGGCCCCATCTAGCAGTCTTCTAAAAGATCTTCCTAGTCGACGATGTCCTCTAGGTTTATACTGCATCATAATTTTTGGAATTCTTGAATTTTCCATTCTTCTTACATGATCTAGCCAATTGAATTTGTATCTGTTGATTTTTTCTTCTACTGACTCTACTTCTAATTGTTCTAAAATTTCTTCATTCCTTTTTCGGTCTAAAAGAGTATATCCTGCTGTCCTCCTGAAAAATTTCATTTCCGTTGCTTTGATGTCTTTTTTCTTTAATGTCCAAATCTCGCTTCCGTATAAAAGGGAGGGTAATGCTAGTGTATTATATATTTTTATTCTTGTAGATTTTTGTACTAATTTAGCTTTTAATGTATTGTTTATTATTCCTAGAATTTGTGTAAATTTGGTAATTTTCTTGTTCACATCTTTTTCATTTTGATAAGATATTTCACAACCCAGATAATTGAAATTTTGTACTTGTTCGAGGCATTGGTTATTGTGTATTATCTTACTTCTGACTGGGTCTTGTCCTAAAAATGCCATTACTTTTGATTTTTGTGCTGAAATTTCCATCCCAAAATCGTTTAATATTTTATTTAATGTATATAATTCTCTTTGTAAATTATTTTCTGAATTGGAAATTATGACTTCATCATCGGCATAGAGTAAGGTATTTAATGTTAGAGCATTGCTTATTTTGATTCCTGATGTGTAGATTTGGTTCCATTTTAAAATAATTTCATTTATATAAATATTAAATAAAGTTGGTGATAGTGGACAACCTTGTCGAACTCCATTATTAACTAATTTTCTTTCGGATATACAGTTTGACACTTATTTTGCTGTCTATGTAGATTTCTATTGTATTTTGTAATAGCAAATTTGGAATATTTTTATCTTATAATATGTCGAATAAAAGGTCTCTTCGGACTTTATCAAAAGCTTTCGCAAAATCAATAAAAGCTATATGGATTTCTAAATTAAATTCTCTTCCTTTTTATAACAATATTTTGATACTAAATAATGGATCTACACATGATCTTTCTTTTCTAAAGCCATTCAATCGATCAGTCAGTCAACTAATGAATCAGTTGATCCTTTGAGGCACAGGACTCTTAATTAACAAGTTTGAGATTGATATTGGTCAAATGAAATAAAATGCATAAAACAGGGATGAAATTAAAAAAAAGTGTATATTTTCATAAATTTGCATGCAAATTAGGAGGTGGCTTTATTTGAAGCCACTGTGGCACAACTTCAGACATTAAAACAAAAAGTCGGTCTGGGTAGCGTAGTCGGTATAGCGCTGGTTTTTCTGTACTCGACGTTGCAGGTTCGATCCTGGCCCAGGTCAATGGCATTTTAAGTGTGTTTAAATGCGACAGGCTCTTCCCAGTAGATTTACTGGCATGTAAAAGAATTCCTACGGGACAAAATTCCGGCACACCGGCTACAAACTGATCTTTGTAAGTTAATTTTGTTATTTTTAGTATCTATACATATTATGTAAGTTACTTGTGAAGAGTAATGGCTTCGTATGGGACTAGAGTCAATCTCTTCGCTCGACAAACTCCGTGACTGACTGAGCTTGATCGACATTCAAAACTATCGATCGCTCCTTCCCACACGCACATCGCTGCTGTTATTAGACTTGGCATGACACGTGTTGCGAGACAGAATTAGTGGTGCATGAGAAAGAGACGTTGGCGTCTGCAAATGGCAATGCATATTACAGGTGTGAGGCACATTTCAAAATACTGTTTGTGTATCTCTCCAATACGGATATTCGCCGGGATCCGACGGAATGAGCGCCGTCTTAAATCACAAAGTGATTATTTACGCTTAATAATAATAATAATAATAATAATAATAATAATAATAATAATATTAATATTATTATTATTATTATTAAGTACCGAAGTACATATGATATTTCCATGCAGGAATTCTGCGTTATCATATCATGAAGGATGATTGGAGCGGAAAGAAATTCTCTCCGGCACCGGGACTAAAACCCGAGTTTTCAACTCTACGTGCTGACCCTTTATCCACTTAAGGCTGGTTCACAATAAACCGGGAACGGAAACGACAACGAGAACGAGAACGGAAATATTGTTAAAATAAATGTATTCAAATGTGAGCGTTCACAATTAACTATTGTGAACGCTCACATTTAAATAAATTTATTTTAACATTATTTGTGTTTTCGTTCTCGTTGTCGTTTCCGTTCCCGGTTTATTGTGAACCAGCCTTAAGTCACACCGGATTCCAGTTCCCGGCCACTTAGTCACTCATGAGTGCACCTCTGCACATAGTGTGTTGGACATTGTGCCACTGTCACACATCTGTGCATGAAGGTTGGCCATTAGAGGGAAACTAAGAGGTGGAACTTAAACTGAGAGGATCCAGTCCGGCATCGGAACTGGAATCCGGTGTAGCTTAGTGGATAAAGCGTCAGCACGTAGAACTGAAAACCCGCGTTCGAGTCCCAGTACCGGAGAGAATTTTTCTCCGCTCCATGCATCCTTCATCATATGATAATGTAGAATTCCTGGACGGAAATATACGTACTTCGGAACATCACAATAATTCTGATATTGAATTTTAAAAAAAGCTGTCCAGAGACAGGTAAGATTCTCTATACATACAAATAGGCAATCTAGCAGGGAGCTTGCTAAAACCTATTTCTAAAGAGGTTAGGTATAGCTTACAGCAGTAAAATTTTGGAAATATTCAACATTTTTTTCCTCGATTACTGTATCTTGTACAATAATGAAAATTAGTATGAGTAAAACACTGTTCTTCTGCTATGCGAAAAAAGAAATATTTTTACGATTTAAAAAAATTATTTACAATTTTTTTTTCAAAATTCAGTTCACTGTGATGATGCAGCGTTTCCCACATAACTATAAAACTATCCAACATTCTGTGATGATTATATATATATATATATATATATATATATATATATATATATATATATATATATATATGCATGTCATATCTACAATATGATGCAAGATTACTTCTCTACCTTTGATAGATTGATAAAAAATAAATTCATCAAAAATGGTCAAATATCAGTATTTTATTCTAACACAAAATAACAAAAATATGATTTATTAAGGAATGTAGTTGAAAGAGCATGATATCGTAAACATGAGTTTCAGCAATAAAATAAAAGAGAGAGAACATGCAAAAGTTAACAAGTTTATGAGTTATGAGGGAAACGCTTCATCACTGCACTGTAAACTGCCACCATTTTGAATTTTGAAAAAAAAAAAATATATATAAATAATTTTTTAAAACGTAAAAATATTTTTTTTCATATAGCAGAAGGACAGTGTTTTGCACATACCAATTTTCATTATCGTACAAGACACAGTAATGGAGGAAAAAGTGTTAAGTATTTCCAAAAATTTTACTGCTGTAAGCTGTACCTAATCCCTTAATACGATGGAAGCTATGAATAAATAAGTATATATATATAAATACATAAATAAATGAGTAACTAAATAACTAAGTAAATTAGTACGTAAGTAAGTAAGTAAGTAAGTAAGCGAGTAAATTACATTAGTAAGTAAATAAATTAGTAAATAAGTATATACTATGTAGTTATTGAACCTGGGATATCAAGATTGTAAACTCTCGTACTCTTGTCATAAGTAGCATCGCAATTCCTTTCTGTTGGCAAAAGGTCCCACCTGTAAGTGCTATTGTAAAAAATTTGGATTCGGGTAGCTAATATAGTTAGCCTTGATTCCGAATCTCTGTTATTGTAGAGAAACAGTGGACAGACTGACAGATATGTCTGTATACAGTTTAATATAAAAGACGTGTAGGCCTACACTAAAAAGTGTCTGTTAACCGCACGTCGAGTTCACGAAGGACGCTTGTAATGCAGAACCTTGGAATATCTGTACCAAGCATACAATTAGACGTGGTTTTGGAATATAATTGTAGTTATTATAGGAATGATAGAAAAAAGTGTCCGTGTTACATAATATTTCCCGTGGAAAACAAGAGAAACAGATATTATCATCTATTCATGGTATTTTATTAATATGCTTTTTGTTTTGTTTTTTTCTTCGGCTCTAGCTGTTATACGAGTATCGCATATGTAATTATTCGTAGACGGTTGAATTTTGCACCTGGTGAGAAATTAATGTGCAATAAAGACTCTCCTTTATAAAAAAAATAATCAGCTAAATCTGAAACTTTTATAAAAAAAAATATGATAGAGTGAGAGAAACGAATAGTAGAAAGGAAAACAAATCGAGAGAGAAGAGGGAAGAAAAGGAAGAAAGAATAAAGGACAGAAAAAGAAAGAGCGGACAGTTTAGAAAACAAACAAATAAAGAAATAATGATATATAGCCTATGGCAGTTAGTAAGAATAAAATGGAAATAAAAAAGAAGAAATAACGGAAACGAAAGGAAATAAATAAAGAAGGAAAGGAAGAAAGAAAGAAGGAAAGAGAAAAGGAAAGGCAAAGATAGGGATGAAGTAAATAAGAAGCGCTTGTTCAATGAATGATGACGACAGACTACAGCATTTTGGTGCCATGGATAAAAGAGTCATGGAGAAATTTGGTCCGCTGGATACTGCATGTTTTTTAGGATAAGCGAAATGCTGCTATTTGTAAGTGTGACATTAGCAAAGCTTTTAATTGTCTCGTGATAAGTTAAATAAGCCCTCGTTTTATGGTATAAATGGAAAATAATTATCCATTATTAAATCGTATCTCATGGATAACAGTGTCTGGTGATCCGGTGTTGCGTTCGATTCCCGCTTGGGTTGATTACCTGGTTGGGTTTTTCCGAGATTTTCCTCAACCGTAAGGCGAATTTCAGGTAATCTGTGGCGAATCCTCGGCCTCATCTCGCCAAATACTATCTCGCTATCACTAATTTCATCGGCGCTAAATAACACAGTAGTTGATACGGCGTCGTGAAATAACCAAGATATAAAACTACTCGTATTATAAACTTACTCTTGACTGCACTAAACATTTTAAGATTTAAAATATAATAGGCCTACAATAATAATTGTTCGAAAAAATATATATATACATTGATTAACCACTCAATGGGAATTCACCTGAGTAGATTGTCGTAGATTTGTCTTCAAACAATAAATAAAAGATGTCCAAACATGACAAAGAAATCTGTTGTATTTTCGGGATATAAACATTCAAGTTCATCACTAAAAATAAATTCTGTGGACGAAAGAAAACTCACAAGAATATTGGTAACCACATAAAAAACCCACTAATACCCTAAATTATCGTGTAAAAAATCAGTTTCAGATTAATACACATTCAATTTTTGTGGAAAGTTTTTTTGATCTCCATTAAAATTTTCATTTGTGGACTTGATCGGTTTTTGCATCGAGATCTTCAGTTATGTTCAAATTTCCAGTAAACTCTGTCTTTTAGAATTGAGGGTCCTTGTGGCCACCTGCATTTTTTATAGGCTGATGTTTATTCTTTTGAATAATAAGTACATAATAATTAATTTGAATGTAAATAGTTTTAATTTTTCGAATTCCCTGATTATTACGGAGGTTTGTATGTTTTACAAAATTGGCCACATATTGTGATACCTTTATGTTGTAATGAAATGCATGCTTATTTATAAACATGTGGAATTTAATAATCAGTATTAAACAATGGAAAATAAACAGTAGAAATGTAGGCCTATTCCAAGAAAATATGATTCATAATGGAAATAAAAGTAATAACATCGACGAATGCGATCAAAGCATTACAACATCCGAATACAATGCAGAATGTAGGCGGTATCATCAAAGCTCCGGGTTAAACACGCTCTGATTTTCCCCTTCTGACTTCTGCTTCCTGGAAATACAGTTTCAATCATGGATATTTTTGCTCGCTATCGCATTCATGAATGTTTTTGAGTATCGTTGCGTCATGTTGCCGATCCACTCCTTAATTTTACACTTGTTCAAAGTAATTCCTGTTTCTGATTCTGTAAAGGTGCAAAGTATTTCTAGATGATCTTGAATAGTTAACATAACAGATCGCTGCGTAAGTATGCTGTATTTTTCAAAGCGCAAGAAATTATTTTCCATGGGTAAAGAGTTCTTCATAATCCTACATGTCTATTTTCTAGAAGTAACGTTTGACTTCTAGGTATATATGCGTACTTCTTCTTCTACTTGTACTTCTTCTTCTTCGTCGTCTTCTTCGTCTTCTTCTTCGTCGTCTTCTTCGTCTTCTTCTTCGTCGTCTTCTCCGTCTTCTTTTTCGTCTTCGTCGTCTTCTTCTTCTTCGTCGTCGTTTTCGTCTTCTTCATCTTCTTCTTCGTCGTCGTCTTCTTCTTCGTCTTCGTCGTCTTCTTCGTCTTCGTCTTCTTCGTCGTCTTCTTCTTCGTCTTCTTCGTCGTCTTCTTTGTCTTCTTCTTCGTCTTCTTCTTCGTCTTCTTCGTCGTCTTATTCGTCTTCTTCGTCGTCTTCTTCTTCGTCTTCGTCGTCTTCTTCTTCGTCTTCGTCGTCTTCTTCTTCGTCTTCTTCGTCTTCTTAGTCGTCTTCTTTGTCTTCGTCGTCTTCTTCTTCGTCTTCGTCGTCTTCTTCTTCGTCTTCTTCGTCGTCTTCTTTGTCTTTTTCTTCTTCGTCTTCTTCTTCGTCGTCTTCTTCTCCGTCTTCTTTTTCGTCTTCTTCGTCTTCTTCTTCGTCGTCTTCTTCGTCGTCGTCGTCTTCTTCTTCTTCGTCTTCTTCGTCGTCGTTTTCGTCTTCTTCATCTTCTTCTTCGTCGTCGTCTTCTTCTTCGTCTTCGTCGTCTTCTTCTTCGTCTTCGTCGTCTTCTTCGTCTTCGTCTTCTTCGTCGTCTTCTTCTTCGTCGTCTTCTTCTTCGTCTTCTTCGTCGTCTTCTTCGTCTTCTTCTTCGTCTTCTTCGTCGTCTTCTTCGTCGTCTTATTCGTCTTCTTCGTCGTCTTCTTCGTCTTCTTCGTCGTCTTCTTTGTCTTCGTCGTCTTCTTCGTCTTCTTCTTCTTCTTCTTCGTCGTCTTCTTCGTCGTCTTCTTCGTCGTCTTCTTCTTCGTCCTCTTCTTCGTCTTCTTCTTCGCCGTCTTCTTCGTCCTCTTCTTCGTCTTCTTCGTCGCCTTCTTTGTCTTCTTCGTCTTCTTCTTCTTCGTCTTCTTCGTCGTCTTCTTCGTCGTTTTCTTCTTCGTCTTCTTCTTCGTCCTCTTCTTCGTCTTCTTCTTCGCCGTCTTCTTCGTCTTCGTCTTCTTCGTCTTCTTCGTCGTCTTCTTTGTCTTTTTCTTCTTCGTCTTCTTCGTCGTCTTCTTTGTCTTTTTCTTCTTCGTCTTCGTCTTCGTCTTCTTCGCCGTCTTCTTCGTCTTCGTCTTCGTCTTCTTCGCCGTCTTCTTCGTCTTCTTCGTCGTCTTCTTTGTCTTTTTCTTCTTCGTCGTCTTCTTCTTCTTCGTCTTCGTCTTCTTCGTCTTCTTCGTCTTCGTCTTCTTCTTCTTCGCCGTCTTCGTCTTCTTCTTCTTCTTCTTCGTCGTCTTCTTCTCTTGCAGTTCTGGGTAACCAGTGCCCGTTGTGCGACTACAAAAATCGATCTGTCCATCGGCGAAATGGTCTTCCAGTGTTTCAGGTTCCTTTTGGTTTATAATTTAATATTTCCTAGGTAGGCTGTCAACCAGCCTCTGAACGTGATGACTCCATTTGGACTGGTATTTTTTTTTTATTTGTTACCATTTCTTCGATATGCAATTTTTATCTAATTTCGTCACTTATTCAGTCTCGTAAAGTTACTCCTCTTTTATTTTTAGTGGGTTATTTTACGACGGTTTATCAACTGCTGTGGTTATCTAGCGTCTGAATGATGAAGGTGGTGATGCCTGCGAAATGAGCCCAGAGACCAGCGCCGAAATGTACCCAGCATTTGCCCTTAATGGGTTGAGAAAACCCTCGGAAAAACCTCAACCAAGTATCTTGTCCCAAGCAGGATTTGAACCCGGGCCCACTTGTTTCACGGTCAGGCAGGCTAACCGTTACTCTGCAGCGTTGGACTCACTCCTCGCTTCCATACAGAGCTGGTTTAGAAATAACTTTGTGCTATGTAAATTGAATTTCTTTCCTCGTATATTTTCCAAACTTTCTCTTCAATACACCATATAATGTTATATTTTACTTACTTACTTACTTACTTACTTACTGGCTTTTAAGGAACTCGTAGGTTCATTGCCGCCCTCACATAAGCCCGCCATCGGTCTCTATCCTGTGCAAGATTAATCCAGTCTCTACCATCATATCCTACCTCCCTCAAATCCATTTGAATATTATCTTCCCATCTACGTCTCGGCCTCCCCAAAGGTCTTTTTCCCTCCGGCCTCCCAACTAACACTCTATATGCATTTCTGGATTCGCCCATACGTGCTACATGTCCTGCCCATCTCAAACGTCTGGATTTTATGTTCCTAATTATGTCAGGTGAAGTATACAATGCGTGCAGCTCTGCGTTGTGTAACTTTCTCCACCCATTCCGAGGCTTACTGTTAGGTTTCGTAACAAGCTTTTTTTTTACGGTGATGGATTGTTAGCCCTTCGCCCAACCCCCAAGCTGGAGGACCACCCCTTATCGGCTGTCCACGACTGCTTATTCTATATTCGCAGCTACCCTCCATATCTGGAGGCCGTCTCCTCTATCCGCAACCTGAGGACGCGCCATGCCGTGGTGATAGGGACCCACAACACATGGTTATATTTTACTAAATTTGTTTATTTATTTATTTATTTAATTTATTATTTATTTGTTTAATTTATGATGTATTTATTATTTGAAGAGTCCACTGCAAGAATGATGGATGTCATTTGGAATACATTTTGCAGGAGAAGCAATTGAAAGTTTGAAATGCTTAGCGCTCAAAGCTTAACTGAGATTTTCCGATCATTACTGGACAATGACTACCAGTGTTAATGCCATATAACTCTCTATGTACATTCTATATGTCTTAAGCTATGCATTGACAGTCTTGGTTCATTTTCGACAAGAAAGTGACATCCATCATTCTTACAGTGGACTCTTCATTTAATTTATTATTTATTTTTATTTATTATTTATTTATTTACTTATTAATTGATTAATTAATTTATTTATTGATTTATTGATTGATTAATTAATTTATTTATTTATTTATTTGACTTCCCAAGTATACAAAATCTGTTAAAATAATTTTGTTATTTATCAGTATTTTAACTCAAAGTGTATGATTATGTCTCGTGACCAGAATATTGTACGAAATGGAAATATAAAAATTGGAGATTTATCCTTCGAAGAGGTGGAAAAATTCAAATATCTTGGAGCAACAGTAACAAATATAAATGACACTCGGGAGGAAATTAAACGCAGAATAAATATGGGAAATGCGTGTTATTATTCGGTTGAGAAGCTCTTATCATCCAGTCTGCTGTCCAAAAATCTGAAAGTTAGAATTTATAAAACAGTTATATTACCGGTTCTTCTGTATGGTTGTGAAACTTGGACTCTTACTCTGAGAGAGGAACATAGGTTCAGGGTGTTTGAGAATAAGGTGCTTAGGAAAATATTTGGGGCTAAGCGGGATGAAGTTACAGAAGAATGGAGAAAGTTACACAACACAGAACTGCACGCATTGTATTCTTCACCTGACATAATTAGGAACATTAAATCCAGACGTTTGAGATGGGCAGGGCATGTAGCACGTATGGGCGAATCCAGAAATGCATATAGAATATTAGTTGGGAGACCGGAGGGAAAAAGACCTTTAGGGAGGCCGAGACGTAGATGGGAGGATAATATTAAAATGGATTTGAGGGAGGTTGGGTATGATGATAGAGACTGGATTAATCTTGCACAGGATAGGGACCACTGGCGGGCTTATGTGAGGGCGGCAATGAACCTTCGGGTTCCTTAAAAGCCATTTGTAAGTAAGTAAGTAAGTAAGTGTTTTTTATAACTATTGGCATTGAGTTAGTTTTATTTCCTGCAAGTTTTATGTTGTAGTTTCTAAGAATAGATTGCAGTTTAAAAAACAGATCGTTGCAAATCATTTTCACTTTCTGCCGTCAATATTTGGTCATCTGCAAAAATGACTGTTTGTAATACTATGTTTCTATTAACGTATATTGTATATTCTCGGAGTTTTTTTAATGATTTCCAAATTTTAATTATTTTATCCGGGTATGAAATAAATAATAATGGAGAGAGACTACAAACTTCTCTGAGCCCCTGATTGATGCCAACTTCTTTCCATTAATTCACTTTCAAAGAGGCCGTTCATTTTTGCTAAAGTGAGAAAAGACAGTGCTTTAAAACTGTATGGGACTGTGGTAGTGTTTATTTTATACATAGAACTGAAACATGACTGATCAAAATCCAGAAGAATGGAGGAGGCAGCGAAGATTTGTCTGCTACGATATTACGCAGGCTACAAATTCCTAATAGGAGAAATACAGGTGTAAGAAGCCAGCTGATTATCGCAAAAGTAATGAAAACATACTATAGGAAAGAATGGCACGACCACGTAGTCAAGCTGCTTACAGACAGAATTCCAAATAAATTATATATAACTGCTGACCGAAGGATTGAAGAGATGATGACTATCTATAAAAAGGGCAAGAGGTCATAGTATATTTTGGAGAGGTAACATGGCTGAAACCAGCGATTCTCGAGGTTGCGACCCACAGGTAGGTCCTGAAGGGATGTTGATGATAATACTACTACAGTAATAATGTGCTGAATTAATGCGAAATACGTGAGAAATAAAGTAAATCAAAATTCACCGAATTATATACAAAACAGGTGTGTGTGTTCCCAGGAAAATACAATTGCAGTATTGAAGGAACCACATTTAAAATGGATAACGTTATCAATATTACAACAGTGTTGTAGTGAATATTGCAAGAAAACATTTAGCGTAATAATAAACTCTGTCCTGCAAAGTTTTTAGTAAAATACAGTAAGTATCCTGTAAATATTTAAGTATTTTGTAAAGTTCTAAGTATCTTATTAGTTTTAAGTATTTTGGTAATTTACAGGCATCTTGCAATAGCAAACGTGTATTGCACATGTTTGGCCACGTATTGCACATGTTTGGCCACGTATTGCACATGTTTGGCCACCGGTATCTATTTTAATATCAATGTGCTAAGAAGCAGCCATTCATTCATTCATTCATTCATTCATTCATTCATTCATTCATTTATTTTATTCCATAGATCTTACATGAGCAATGAAGCTTTAAGATGTGGAACATGTCAATATTTTACAATATTACAATTACAATTTTTACAAATTTTTATAGTTTTACAATTTAGTAATTTTCTACAATTTTTACAATGTTGTACAATTTTTTTTTACATTTTGGCGAGATGTAGTGAGTAGCGAATAATAGGTTGGTACTAGGATGATGATGATAATAATAATAATAATAATAATAATAATAATAAATAATAATAATAATAATAATAATAATAATAATAATAAATAGGAACGGATTGTGGGCTTATGTGAGGGCGGCAATGAAACTCCAGGTTCTCTAAAAGCCGTTTGTAAGTTAATACTAATACTACTACTACTACTACTACTACTACTACTACTACTACTACTACTACTGCTACTACTACTACTACTACTGCTACTACTACTACTACTACTACTACTACTACTACTACTAATAATAATAATAATAATAATAATAATAATAAATAGGGACCGATTGTGGGCTTATGTGAGGGCGGCAATGAACCTCCAGGTTCTCGAAAAGCCATTTTTAAGTTAATAATAATAATAATAATAATAATAATAATAAATAGGAACCGATTGTGGGCTTATGTGAGGGCGGCAATGAACCTTCAGGTTCTCGAAAAGCCATTTTTAAGTTAATAATAATAATAATAATAATAATAATAATAATAATAATAAATAGGAACCGATTGTGGGCTTATGTGAGGGCGGAAATGAACTTCCAGGTTCTCTAAAAGCCGTTTTTAAGTTATAAGTAATAATAATAATAATAATAATAATAATAATAATAATAATAATAATAATAATAATAAATAGGGACCGATTGTGGTCTTATGTGAGGGCGGCAATGAACCTCCAGATTCTCTAAAAGCCATTTGTAAGTTAATAATAATAATAATAATAATAATAAAAATAATAATAATAATAATAATAATAATAATAATCTGTGACCCGACAGCCCACGAAGGGCCAAGACCGACCAACCTTCTGCTAACTTCACGTCCACATGCCTCATCCAACTAGAATGGAGGCATCGTGTGGTTAGCTGGTTTTTGTAATCGAATTTCGCTACCTATTTTAACTCAACAAATTCATTACGATGCTGGATTGGAACCGTTCCCATACATTGAGAAAATTCTTTTCACGTGAATACTCGAAGCGGGAATCCCGTAACGCGGGTTTTAGACTTGAAGCCTACGTTAACTAGGACGCTACGGCGCGGCATAGTTCCTTGGTTAGTACGTGTAAATAGTTCCATACAATACAGACGCGATATCTGACAACAAAAAGAAAGGCTCTTCCTTCCGCGTTTATCCCTGTCATAAATTAATAATAACGGTATCGTTGTTTACGAATTTATATGAGCGATGTGACATGTAAACAGAAGAGTACGTTGACAGTGTCTGGGTTGTACCGTCGTTTTTATTGCTCAGTCATAAATGCCCACGGATTTTGAGGCTGGCGACTCGGTGTGGGCACACCGCAGTCAGTGTGGGTGGGGGAGGAAATACAGCGGAATCCGTAGGATGTAGTGAGTGACTCATTCGCTACTGTCCTCTAATAACAGTAAATTGACAACACAGAATAGGGACCTGTTTAAAACGTAATGGCTAAAGCGCTAAACTCTGCAAGTTAGAAGACAAACGAAAGAAAGAAGGATAGATAATAGATGCCAGAATATAATATTTTATTTTATTTTATTTATTTATTTATGCTCGACCATGCCGAAATGTAGTAATTATACACCTGGTAGCAGTCCTTTAATGCATGTCATTAAAGTACACCTACTCATTAAAGTACAGGTCTTCAGCCAATCACAAGACAGATTTGTACCGTTATATCGATTATTCTCGGACATGTAATCGACAGACAATTAGCGAAAAGTCACGGAGGCTGGAAATCGAATACTGTCGCAGAAGGTTATGTTCTGTTACTATAATAATTAGCGTTAATTGTAAATAATATTCAAATAAATTCAATTTGTCATCTCGTTTTTCAATTCTAAATCAATTTCCAGGTTATATCAGACTAATGTTCATTCTTATTCTGTGCCAAGGTCAATGACATTCTGCCTCGGAAAAAATCAATACTTTCGCGTCTGCGCACATCTCACAATTCAGGTCAGTTCGTACATAACCATAAAAAGACCTAATTTTCAATACTTTCAAGTTAGAAATATGGTCGAGCATAAAAAGTCGTATGAAACTTGCCTATAATGGTAATTAAGGCGCTCGTATGAAAATTATGAAACTCGCTTGCGCTCGTTTCATAAACAATCATACTTGCGTCTTAATTACTACCATTATAGGCTTGTTGCATAATGTACTATTATTTAACCTGGTAGAGATAAGGCCAACAGGCCTTCTCTTCCCCTCTACCAGGGGATTACAACTACAATATGAAGAATACAATTACAATTACAATTATAATTACTATTAAATTTACATATACAATAAAAATTAAAGTACTAAAAGATTAACTGATTAATAAAAGCTAGACAGTTTATTGTAAAAGTTAAGAGGAGAGAAGCATTTCTTTTATTGATTAAGTAAAAATTAAACCTACTCTACGCGGTAAGAAAATGCTTAATAAGTTTGCTTTTGAACGCTACTAAATTCCGACAGTCTCTGATGTCACTGGGTAGGGTATTCCACAAGCGCGAGAGCGAGATTGTGTATGATGATGAATACGATGATGTCTTATGTGTTGGTATGGCTAGTATGAGGCTATTTTGCGTGCGTGTGAAGAGATTATGATATGATGACAGGTAACTGAAACGGGAGACAAGGTAGGTAGGTGTAGAGATGTGAAGGACTTGGAAAAGGAGAACAAGAGAATGCAAATTTCTACGTTCGTTAAGCCGTAGCCAGTTTAGAGTTTGGAAGGATGGGGTAATGTGGTCTGCGCGACGGACATCGCAGACGAAGCGAACACAAGAACTATGAACACGTTGTAATTTTTGCGACTGGTTGACATTGAGGTTAGTCAGTAGAAAATCACAATAATCGAAGTGGGGCATTGCAGTTAATATTAAGCGAATTGAGCTACTTCTGTAAGGCGGATATGTAAGACTATTGAGAACAATGTAAAGTTTTTAAATACGTAGGTTAAAATAACAAAATACGAAGGCCGTCCAGAAAGTAAGTTTCCCTGGGGCCGTTTACAGAAAGAAAACATAATTTCATGGAAAGATTTATTGGAGCAGAAACAGCAAGTGTTAAGATCTTTTTCGACATATTCCCACTGGAATTTAGACATCAGTCATACCTTGGGATCAACTTTTGTATCCCTGTGTCGTAGAAGTCTGCCGCCTGGGATCGGAACCAGTGTGTGACAGCCGTCTCACCTCTCTGTTGATCCCACAATATGACAGATATCTCAATTTCGATAAGGAATACGTTGAAAATAGCTCAATAGTTGCTATATCTGTTCCAATAAATCTTTTCATGAAATTGTCTTTTCTGTGTGTAAACGGCCTCATGGAAACTTACTTTCTGGACGGTTCTCGTAGAAACATCTTTTATGGAATTGTTTGATTTCTTTAAAGTGCTATCCTGTAAAATTTATTAGTAGGCCTATGTTGTTTCCTATTATGTGGCATGAAGACTTTCAATCTTGAAGTGATTATGTAAGACAATCTGGATAAAATAAAAATTAAGTAAAAATGGAATGAAGAAAGATGTTTTATGGCTAGGCCTGATGTAAAACTATTAAGGTGGTATGTCTGCATCGTGCAAAAGGAGGACAGTAAAGGCTCATTCACCGTGAAAATTAAACATAACGTAAGCGTTAACTTAAGAATATAAACGTTACGTTACGTTAAAAGTCATACCATCATTTACGATGGGAACATAAATATAACAGCAAACATACTTGGTAACCATGGAAACATAACAACGACGCCATTTCCACATATTCTGTCGTATACTTCAGCGCTCCACGATTGTGTTCTGTTTGCAAATCACGTAAGCATAAGCATGAAAGTTTTGAAGTTTGCAAACTTTCATGTTAACGTCTTACGGTAATGTTTATGTCAATGCTTATGTGAATCATTGTGAATGATCCCATTTGGTAGCCTGGGCGCAAACTTCTGTGTTTATGTTACGGTTATGTTTAATTTTAATTGTGAATGGGCCTATAGATTGTAAAACAAGTAGGTATAAGAAAATGAGAAGGAAGCGCGGGAGACCCGTCAGGCTGTCAGCGTATCGGGATATAGAATCAGAGAAAATGCGATAAAGCTGAAATTTAAAGGATGGCGGATAAGTGGACTACGATTAATTGAGAAGAGAGTCGTGACTTTATTGAGGAAAATTATAAATATTTACACAAATTACTGGTAAGTAGGGCTCGGAAGTTGATGAAATATCTTTTTTTTTCTGACACATTACAGACAATACAGGTTTCAATACAAACCCTTTTCACTTCAACATTAACTAATATAGCATACTTTTATTTTTACATTTTTTTTATTGTCCATTGGCAATTTTTTTAGGAAATGTTGTACTTTTCGTTGCATTTATGCCCTTTTCTACTTTTCGCTGCATTTATGCCCTTTTCTACTTATGAACGGGCATTTTTTGCGGTGTAGTCGTAGTCTATATTCGAGAACCTATTGGAGATTGCTTACGCAATTGAGCTTACGCAATTCGATTGCGTCTTGCGAGAATTTTCTTTATGGTTCCATCAGCCTTGACTCCTGACCATTTATGTTAGTGTCTCCCCCCATTCAACACAACAGAACAAATACTGCAGCCGCAGTGCCCACGTTAGCATATTGTATTACACAAGTCAAGATGTAAATACGCGAAAGTAAAACAAAGCAAAGTTTTCTGCGACAGTCGAGTTTGGTGACAATGTATTTTCCACAGGTAGAAGCATACTGTTTTGTTTGTATTTTACTATTAAAATCATTTTTTTATGTAATTTTAATGTTATATTTTCAAAAATTCAAGGCCATTTTATGTGATTTTTAGATCATCAACTTTCGAGTCCTACTGATAAAGATAACTGTCGTAATGGAGGAAATATTTTTTTGGGTTATGATATACCGATAGAGTAGGGGAGAGAGGCCACCAGCGCGAGTCCACACCTGTGGAGTAACGGTCAGCGCCTCTGGCCGCGAAACCAGGTGGCCCGGGTTCGATTCCCGGTCGGGAGGTTTTTTCCGGGGTTTTCCCTCAACCCAATTTGAGCAAATGCTGGGTAACTTTCGGTGCTGGACCCCGGACTCATTTCACCGGCATTATCACCTTCATGTCATTCAGACGCTAAATAACCAAAGATGTTGATTAAGCGTCGTAAAATAACCTACTAAAGCCAACAGCGCGGCTCAGTTAGTTAAGGCGCTTGTCTGCCGGTCTGAATTTTCGTTCGGGCGCGGGTTCGATCCCCGTTTGGGCTGATTACCTGGTTGGGTTTTTTCCGAGATTTTGCCCAAGCGTAAGGTGAATGCCAGGTAATCTAAGGGTACGTACACGTTGGAGCGACGATAAACGATAAAAGAAGCAGCGATGCTATATCAGAGAGAATTGAAGCATGCATTGTCATTGAGGTGTGCATATTGGAGTAACGATAAAAGCGAAGATACACGATAAAAGCGACGAAAAAGCAAAGTTCCATTTTCTTCGCTCTTGTCGTTCATATGATCTCTGATTAAGATAATATTAATCTGTATAAATACCGGTGATTATCAATATATCCTAATATTAATCGATTTATTATTATTTCGGCTTATTAAATTAATTATTGTAGATATTGACAAATTGATCAGTTGTGTATTTATTCGTCATATGTTATGTGATCACAAGAACCAATCACAACACAACGAATTTATACTATCTTTGGGATGAGAAACGGGTTTAATTTTGTACGTATTTAAGTTATATTAACCTTGAACCTAGCAGCTGATATTTCCTATATATCTTCTTTCATTAAGTGGATGCATAGAATATCTTCTACTGATAAATCAAAATGTTCGCTTCCCGCGTTCTCATTGCTCCGATATGAACACTTGATTCTTTGATAATACCAAAGCGTCGCTAGATCGTTTCTCTTATCGTTTATCGTTGCTCCAACGTGTACGTACCAGGAGAATCCTCGGCCTCATCTCGCCAAATACTATCTCGCTATCACCAATCTCATCGACGCTAAGTAACCTAGTAGTTGCTAACAGCGTCGTTAAATAAACGACTAAACAAAAGTAGGGGAGAATGTTGTACCTTGGATCATTTTTTTGTTTCAGATTTTTGTTAGCCGACTCAAACTGAAGTAGTTTGTAGAGAAAGCTGCTAGGTAGCTCTGGTCATAGTTCCGATTTGGTTTATTACAAAGTGTGAGTTCTGTGGATGAAACAAGTTTTTTTTTTTGGTAACAAAAGTAAATATTTCGTTCATTGTTGTACCAAGGAACATGTTCCAAGGTACATGAATAAACATAATGCTATCGGTTTTTGCAAATCAAGCTTTCAGGTATAACTACCTGTTTTGTGATCCAAGATACAAGAGGGTGCACGTTTAAACAAATATGGCTGCCTAAACTAGAGATGAGAATAAATTATGGAAATTAGCATATGTATTTACTCACCAGATGATAGGGAACACATCGTACTTGATTAATAGTTACTAATACAATTTGGATTCGCGTTAGAAAACATATAACAATGAACTAAATATTTACTGATCCGGAAACTGTTATTAAAACTGTGCATCTTTGAAGCGCTCGTGTTCAAACAAATATTCATCCAACGTTCAACAGCATCTTTTCCCCTAAGTCATCTCAATCAGCGTTACAATATAATGGTGGGGGTCGAATATGGTAGGGAAACTATTGCACCTTGAATCATTTTCACATTTTTTTTTTTTTTAATTTTGGGAAATGACAATTTTTAAATGAAAAAATGCTTGAAATAATTATTGAAGATTCCTTTACAACTTCCTACAGGTATTTTCCTGTTTTACATATCTATTAAGTATGAAAAAAAATACAATGAAGGGATATGTAAAGTGATTACGATACAGCAGGTTCGTGTACATTGGATCATAGCCTTTTGTACCTTGAACATTGTAACACTGGGAATATAGGTGGAAATATAGCTGTAAAATTCACAATAATTAAAAAGAAAAGTATTTGTCATCATTTGCAGGTTTCTCTGATTCAGATTTTAATTCCTGGAGGAGCCATAACTACTTCAACAGCTTTCTTCAAGGCATCCGGATCAATCTACAGAACGTAGAACACACGTTTAGGTCGAGTACATCAACTGCCTACAAATACATCCTCAGTTATCGTGTATTCCCGATAGGAGACACGAACTTAGATTCTACATAGTACTTTGTAATCGAAAGTTCACGAACTATCTTCTAATACATCTTTTCTCAGTCTAGGTTCCTTGCAATCGATACCATTTCTAGGCATGCAGAACAAAAGTTTAGGTCAAGCATACCAATTAATGTCTCCAAATACCTCTTCACTGATTGCGTATTCCTTCCGTTTTCTAGATGCCCTGCCACAATGGTAGATGGCAGCAATCATCCTATATACCTATTACATACATTTTAAAATAAATTACTCTATCACTCTTACTTTAAATTCTGATATACATTAGCGTTTTATCTAACAAGATTATCCTTCCATTTTTGAAATCTATCTTCATTCTGTAATTCCTATGTTTAGACTATCCCTATAATTATTTATTCTTTGGGACCCTCAAGTGACCTTCGTTCCTTTACCTACATACGTAGAAATATCTAACAAGCTATTGGCGGCTGGTGAAGGGGGTTTTCATTTCATTTCATTTCATTTCATTTCATTTCATTTCATTTCATTTCATTTCATAATGAGTGAAATGATTACTTTTATTGTGAAGGGCTAAGAACGAGGCGGCGTACTTAGCCCGCACGAAAAGAGAACGAAGCGTTGCTCTTTCTTCAATACGTGTATTATAATATCATAAACAAACATAAGATTCGCTGTATGACAATAATTCTTATTCTAATAATGCATGACAACGCAATACTTTATACATATATTAAATCCATATAAATGATCTTATTCAGTTATTCCCAGTATTTTAAAAATTAATAGCATTGGCACGTGTTCACATCCACATGCTAAAATTGAAATACTGTATAGGGAAAGTCGTCTGTATCTTGCCACAGTTAATCAATTCTTAGATATGTAATGTTAACGAATAAATCAAATGGAAAACTGCAGCTTTAATAGAGTCTGCATGTGATAGAGTAACATAGTTTCATTTCCATTTCTAATAACTCATATATTACATATTCATATAGATTAGTAAGTACTCTTCTGCTTACAATCAAAGCACAATAAGTCAAAAATATTACTTCTGACAAGAAGGTTTGTATTATTATGTACATAATGTATGTGTATAAACGTAGAATTGGAAAAATAAATAGAAACACATTACAAAAAAGTAATATTTTGAGGGTTCAAGTTTTTCATTCATTGTTCACCCTATATTACCGTTTTCATTTTGCTATTGCTCTGATAGATGAGACATCTAATTCGGAAAACTGTGTGTTTGGGAGTTCCTATAGAATTTGTCTCCTGGTATTAGGAGTACGGTGTAGTATGAGAGAGGAGGTATTAAAATCCAATTCCTTAACGGAACCAAATATTACATTCTACATAGTTTGCAAACGATAAAATTTCCAGGGTTGTAGAACACACGTTTAGGTCGAGTACACCAACTGCCTACAAATACATCCCTCAGTTGTCGTGTATTCCCGATAGGAGACACGAACTTAGATTCTACATACTTTGTAATCGAAAGTTCACGAACTATCTTCGAATACATCTTTTCTCAGTCTAGGTTCCTTGCAATCGATATCATTTATAGGCATGTAGAACAAAAGTTAATGTGTCCAAATACTCTTCACTGATTGCGTATTCCTTCCGTTTTCTAGATTCCCTGTCACAATGGTAGATAGCAGCAATCGTCCTATATACTTATTACACACATTTTAAAATAAATTACTCTATCCCTCTTACTTTAAATGCTGATATACATTGGTGTTTTATCTAACAAGATTATCCTTCCATTTTTGAAATCTATCTTCATTCTATAAATCCTATGTGTAGACTATTCCTATAATATTTATTCTCTTGGACCCTCAAGTGATCTTCGTTTCTTTACCTATATACGTAGAAATATCTAACAAGCTATTGGCGGCTGGTGAAGGGGGGTTTTCGTTTCACAATAATGAGTGAAATGATTACTTTTATTGTGAAGGGCTAAGAACGAGGCGGTGTACTTAGCCCGCACGAAAAGATAACGAAGCATTGCTCTGTCTTCAATACGTGTATTATAATATCATGAACATAAGATTCGCTGTATGAAATTAATAATTCATATTCTAATAATGCATGACAACGCAATACTTTATTCATATATTAAAACCATATAAATGATCTTATTCAATTATTCCCAATATTTTAAAAATTAATAGCATTGGCACGAGTTCACATCCACATGCTAAAATTGAAATATAGGGAAAGTCGTCTATATCTTGCCACAATTAATCAATTCTTATATATAATATTAACGAATAAATCCAATGGAAAACTGCAGCTTTAATAGAGTCTGCATGTGATAGAGTAACATAGTCTCATTTCCATTTCTAATAACTCATATATTATATATTCATATAGATTTGTAAGTACGCTTCGGCTTAAAATCAAAGCACATTAAGTCAAAAATATTACTTCTGACAAGAAGGTGCGTATTATTATATACATAATGTATGTGTATAAACGTAGAATTGGAAAAATAAATAGAAACACATTACAAAATAATAATATTTCGAGGGTTCTAGTTTTACATTCATGGTTCACCTTATATTACCGTTTTCATTGGGCTATTACTCTAGTAGATGTCTCTGTAATTCCGAAAATTGTGTTTGGGAGTTCCTGCAGAATTTGTCTTTTGGTATTAGGAGTACGGTATAGTATAATGAGAGAGGAGGTATTAGAATTTAGTTCCTTAACGGAACCAAACATTAAATTTTTCGTAGTCTGCAATAGATAACAATTCTTGGCTTGCAGAACACACGTTTAGGTGGAGTACACCAAGTGCCTATAGATACATCCACAGTTATCGTTTATTCCCGATAGGAGACACGAACTTAGATTCTACATACTTTGTAATCGAAAGTTCACGAACTATCTTCAAATACATCTTTTCTCAATCTAAGTTCCTTGCAATCGATACCGTTCCTAGGCATGTAGAACAAAAGTTTAGGTCAAGCATACCAATTAATGTGTCCAAATACCTCTTCACTGATTGCGTATTCCTTCCGTTTTCTAGATTCCCTGTCACAATGGTAGATAGCAGCAATCGTCCTATGTACCTATTACACACATTTTAAAATAAATTACTCTATCCCTCTTACTTTAAATGCTGATATACATTGGCGTTTTATCTAACAAGATTATCCTTCCATTTTTGAAATCTATACTCATTCTTTAATTCCTATGTGTAGACTATTCCTATAATTATTTATTCTCTGGGACCCTCAAGTGATCTTCGTTCCTTTACCTATATACGTAGAAATATCTAACAAGCTATTGGCGGCTGGTAAGGGGGGATTTTGTTTTATGATAATTCGTGAACTGATTAGGTTCATTATGAAGGCCACTTTTCTTAGGGTTGTGAATAGTGAGAAGGAAAGAGTAAGAAGCATTCCTCTTTCTTGAATACATCGATTATACAATCATGTATATAAAATACGATTCGCTGTATGACATTAATCATTGTTTATCCTAATAATGAATGATAACGCAATATTTTATACATATATATTAAATTCATATAAATGATCATATCCAGGTATTCCCTCAATTTTAAAAATTAATAACATTGGCACGGGTTCACATCCACATGCTAATTTTGAAATATAGGGAAAGTGGTGTATATCTTACCACAGTAAATCAGATTTAATGTTAACGAATAAATCAAATGGGAACCTGGACCTTCAATAGAGTCTGCACGTGATATAATAACTTAATCTCAATTCCATTTCTAATACTTCATATATTATATATTCATATAGATTTGTAAGTGCGCTTCGGCTTACAATCAAAGCATATCAAGTCAATAATATTACTTCTGACAAGAAGATGTGTGTTATTATGTACGTAATGTACGTGTATAAACGTAGAATTGGAAAGATAAATAGAAAAAAAAAAAAAAAGTAATATTTTGAGGGTTCAAGTTTTTCATTCATGGTTCACCTTATATTACCGTTTTCATTTTGCTGTTGCTCTGATAGATGTCTCTATAGTGCCGAAAATTGTGTGCTTGGGAGTTCCTACAGAATTTGTCTCCTGGTATTAGGAGTACGGTGTAGTATAATGAGAGCGGAGGTATTAGGATTTAGTTCCTTAACGGAACCAAACATTGCAGTCTACATAGTTTGCAATCGATAACATTTCTAGGCTTGTAGAACACACGTTTAGGTCGAGTACACCAAGTGCCTAGAAAATCATCTTGAGTTATCGTGTATTTCCGATAGGAACACGAACTTAGATTCTACATACTTTGTAATCGAAAGTTCACGAACTATCTTCAGATACATCTTTTCTCAGTCTAGGTTCCTTGCAATCGATACCATTTATAGGCATGTAGAGTAAACGTTTAGGTCAAGCATACCTATTAATGTCTCCACATATCTCTTCACTGATTGCGTATTCCTTCCGTTTCCTAAATTCCCTATCAGAACGGTAGATAGCAGCAATCGTCCTATATACCTATTACACACATTTTAAAATAGATTACTCTATCTCTCTAACTTTAAATGCTGATATACATTGGCGTGTTATCTAACAAAATTATCCTTCCATTTTTGAAATCTATCTTCATTCTTTAATTCCTATCTTTAGACTATTCCTATAATTATTTGTTCTCTGGGACCCTCAAGTGATCTTCGTTCCTTTACCTATATACGTAGAAATATCTAACAAGCCATTGGCGGACGGAGGAGGGGTGTTTGTTTTATAACAATTAGTGAAAGGAATAGGATTGTTGTTAAGGCCTCCTAGTTTTCAGTTGTGAATAATGTATATATATGTACATAATTTGAACTGGTAATGGAAATTACGGGAAAATGGCTGAACCGATTTTAATAAATGACCCATCATTTTGAAGCTTGGAACCCAAAGTTTTTCAGAAAGATAGTAGTTTTCAGTGAAATATCAATTTTCCTACATCATTTTCCTATTTTCCAAAGTCTGTCTTTCGTCAGTTTTGAGAACTAATTAATTGCATTTGAGAATAAAATAAAACACACACTACAATAAACACTAGACTATTACACGAAGGCCATGACCTACAGGATTGCTGACATAGAGTTCAGATGGCTCAGATTCTTTCACATCATAATTCCAAGATGCCGATCTTCATTAGTGTAATTTTTTGATAACGTATAAAAAATAATTTACAGGTTTGATTCTCTGGTCTGTAGTTTTCCGAGTACAGCTGTGTATTGGATATTAAGAACTACAAAACTTAAGAATGTTTGATGACATTATTGCCATTAAAAATTAAATATTATTATAGTTAATGCAACACATAATGGTATACTGATAATATGAAAGTGAAACCTTTTGGGGCTTTAAGTAAGTATACGCAGAGAAAGAATATTTTATATTAGATCTTCTTTTCTATAATTTACTGAGTAACGGCTATATGTATGTTACTGAAAAATATAAAACTTACGTAAGGTAACATATTGTTATTAAAAATGAAATACTTTTTTAGTTATTAATCAAGTAGTGTGGGTCTTTTTCATATATTTAATGGCAGTGTGATATAGATATTTATATGTCTCATTCTCTGATTTTCCTTGGTAGTAATTGAGTCATGCTTCCTATTTTAGCTGCGTCTTTAAACTACATCAAAATTAATTTCATATTTGTTTGGTTTAATCGATTAGATTTGTGATCGCTGCCAAGCATATTTTGTTGTAGGGAAAATAGCATGCCATTTCACTTCTTGCTACCGTGATGAGTAAGTTTATTTCCCGTAACCAGCAACGAATGAAACACTGAAACTGCCAACGATTTACGATGAACAATTTTATTTAGAGCGCATATAAGATTCTACAACTCTGACATATCATTCGCTTCATTTTCCGCATCTCAGCAATAGATTCTTCACAACAGCCTATGTTACAGAAAATATACGGGATAACATTCATTGTTACACAAATTAATCCAGCAGTATTTGGTAGATCAGTATTGTCTGGAGGAAGCGCAAAAATTACAATTCCTAAGAAAATACCAAAAGGTATTACTTACTGATAAAATAAGAGGCCTACAAAATTTTGTAGTCTCTTGATCACCTCAGCAAGATCTCTTAGTGGGAAAAAGTGATTCTGCCCTCTACATTTCAGGATAGTTCACAAAACATGCAACAGCTATACCAAGATGCTAAGTCTTTTGTTCAACACATGACAAAACTTACATTTTCTTAACTTTGACCTACAATCCGCAGTGACCTGAAATAGCTACTGTATTACTACCACATGAAAAACTCGCTGATCGTCCTGACATTGTTACTTGCGATTTCGTATTGAAACTCAAGAACTGAAGATGGATAGGTTCAAGGAAAAGTATTTGGCACAAAAAAAAAAAAACCATTCAGAGGGAGTATGTTTCACTGTTATGGAAGCCAAATAACTTTCAAAATGTCTGGTATTCTTCATTGGAAATAAATCTGAACAATTTTTATTTGAACTTCTTATGGACTTAGTTTGCAGCAATTGCTGCACAAGCCACTAGTAATAATAATAATAATAATAATAATAATAATAATAATAATAATAATAATAATAATAATAGTATTGAGATGGAGGCAGTGTAGTTGGTAGAGATGAGATAAACTGTTCTATTTAAGTAGGCCTAATAGTTTCGACTGTAACTGTTTCATGAACGAAGCTGTTTCGTATCGAAACAGTTTCAAATAAACTGTTCCAGCTTTTTTAACCCATCTCTAGTGAGTAGTCATTTGTTTCAGGGTTATTGAAGAGTGCGGATCTGCTTTTGTGAAGTACGGTTTACTCTAGATAGTGTAATATAGCATGGTTCTTTTCTTACTACGTTAACGTAATTGAGGGCAATCTTAAAGTATAAAATGTCCTATATGTACAGTAGGTCATTTCTCCCGTTATCAGTTAATGAATGTGGAATAATGACACCATGCGCGACCCAAGAACGGAAACGCTATGTTTTGTCTGTTGCCACACTTATAGAGAGATACAGATAGAAATAGAGCTATAGATGTAGAGATACAGAGATAGACATAATACACCATTATTACATGTTTTCTTGTTCTTACTAATAACATATGACACCATTTTAATTTATTTTTCTTTTTGTTGCAGGTAAGGTGTTGAATCCATATTGTTTGTGAATGGAAGTGTGATTCCTACGATCTCAGACTTAGACGTAAGGCAATGCATTACTACCGCTGGTATGAGATGGTGAAATGAGGGAACTCTAGCAACACACTATTCGAGGTATTCGTAACATCAGCTTATGTTCAGGTGAATTTCTCCTCATCTTGCCATGTATACATACAAGTGATGTGGATACGATGCAAGTTACAATGAATGCTCAAGAGCTCAATTCATTACATTGAACCTCATTTTGAAGTTGTGCTGATTGTAGTGACTGTGTAACTTTTATTCGTGTGGCAAAAAAAGCCGGACCGATCCTTGTAGCTGATTTCAGAGCCTTGTTCACTCCAGAGCACTATAGACTGGTAACTAAGATTTTCGTGGTTCGAATCCTGCCTGGGAAGGAAACTTTTTTTTTGTCCCTTATTCATATTTATTCCCAATACTTTTCGATTGCTGGTAAAATTCATGTTCTGAGAATAATAAGTTAATTAAGTAGTAAAATATCGCTACAATCGAAAAGTATTGGGAATAAATTTGAATAAGGAACAAAAAAAGAAAAAAATTCCTTCCCAGGCAGAATTCGAACCACGAAAGTCTTAGCTATTGTCTGACCATCGGATCTGTGCCCCTTCAGCGCTGACGTCGTTCTTGGAAAACTTAACGCCTGTACTCACACCATTCCACCCGCTTTCCTCCCACCACGTCAAACAGCAGGCCACGAACCTTGCCGAATAGGGATGTTGCCAAACTTCCGTCAAACGGTGTCATAAATAACTGGTCCTCCATGCTACAATATCATTTCTTTCAATCAAAATACATCTTGTATTTCTACATTTTTTAAACCTAAATCCCATGTCTCGAATCACTTTCCGTAGTTTTTCTCTCCAACCTTGGAAATTATTACTTCTCTCGCAAGCTTCAGTAATTTCTTCAATGTTGAAACTTCTTTCTGAACGGTATAAAATTCTTGTATCTTTCTTCTTAAAATACATCGGTTCATATCATCTACAATAATTAAGTTCCCTTGGTCTGTCCTTCTCTGGTGATTCTAGCTTTTCATCTCCTGCACAGACTCCCTCTCTCCTGATTTTCTTTATTAGGCACTCTGACCTGCCTATATAAATTACATAACATGTTGTATTATTAGTATTAGTTAAGTAAGTAATTTTAATACGTAATCAATTGAAATAAAATAAGCCTCAGCTGTGATATCAGCCGCTCTTTTCGTTGCCTGATTTATAGGAAACAGATATTGACCTGTTTGTTTCTCTTCATCGCAAAATGCTATTACGTACTTGCTTAATAATATTTCTTTCGCCACTCCGTGCTACAGTGTTCATGTTAAGTTGACAACACTGGACTGCAAGTGCAAATATTGTAAACTGTCCCGCAAGAAAGCCAAAATTGTTAGTGGGGGAGAGAAAGGGAGAGAGATGGAAAAGAGAGAGATAGGAATGCAGGGACAGAAATGAATTACCGAGGCTGAGAAGGAATTAGGATTCAGTTCGCATATCTTACGGGGGCACAGATCCGATGGTGCGACTATACCAGTCTATCGTGCTCTGGAGTGAACAAGGCTCTGAAATCAGCTACAAGGGTCGGTCCGTGTTTTTTTTTTTTGACACTACTGTACGTGTCGATGGTGTTCTGTAAAAAGGGCGCTATCAACAAAATTAGGAGATCTAAAAAATCTGTTTACGATCCATAATTTTGTAAAATGTGTTATTTAGGCCTACTTTATCTCAGTAGTTTCACTATTTTTCATACATCAAGGAAATGAGCCGAAGGAGAAAAATTATTTATAACCGTTTATTAACGTAAAGCCACAAAATTGTTAATTTTACCCTTCTTACAAAACACCATCGATATTATGTACCGGTATTAAAATTCAGGGAAAGAAACACACTTCAGTCTGAAACTCTACATTATTCCTTTTTTGTATGCTGTCTATTTTTATACTGTACTAGCCGTACCCGTGCGCTCCGCTGCACCCGTTAGAAATAAATATAAATTAATTACATAATTAAAATAGGACATTTGATCCAGGGAACATTCGTGTTTGATAGAAGGATAAATCGTTTAATATGTTACTTAATTTAAATTGTGTTTAAAATATTAAAATGCGGTCATTTTGATCCAGAGACCACTCATTTGGTCATAAAAATTACTTTAGGAAATACAGGAAACGAATGTACAGAATAGCCTATCAAGTTTTCTGTGCATAAGAAGATATTTTAATCTTACCTGTCCTCGATTCACTCAGAAGTTACTGTAATAACATTATAGCATTATGTCCATCCAGAGAAACTACACTTTCCCATGATGAAATAATAATTAGTTATACAAATCGGTTAATTTAGCTTCCGATATTACCATATTACTTCATACAAACACAGAAACATTGTCTGTAGGCTATGTTTCATAGCTTTCGATTGTTGTGTCCAAGGCCCCTTATAGACGAAGTCGTTTGTTTTTTATTTCAATACACCGCCTTAGATGGCAGTTATTTTAATTTAAAAACTCATTTATCTCGTTAAATATCAGTGCTATCAAAATTTTTCAAAGAATAAAACTTATCAGAAATCATTTTTAAATAAACTCTTGTTATGTAAACTTTTTGACAAAAATCAATAATAAGCGAGATATTTCGATTTATTTAATGCAGGCCCCCTTATAACCCCCCCCCTTTTAAATAATGTATTTTGAATGCCATATAGCCTAAAATCTAAGTTACAACGAACTTAATTTATATTCCAGTTTTCATCTAAATCCGTTCAGCCATTATCGCGTGAAAAGGTAACAAACATACATACAGACAGACAGACAGACAGACATACATACAAACAAAAATTTCAAAAAAAGCTATTTTCGGTTTCAGGTTGGTTAATTATATATGTTATGACCAATTATTTTTGGAAAATCGAAAATTACCAGAAAAATTTCGGCTACAGATTTATTATTAGTATAGATATTATAACTTTAAGCACATTCTTCATAAGGATCGAGGCCTTTTTTTTTTTTTTTTACTTGGAATCGGTTCTCAATTTTTTTTTTCCGTTTCATAATAGGAATAGGCAATTTCTTTCCAACAATTCTGTAAGGACAATCTCGTTCCCTAATGTTCTAGTTGTATTTCACAGTTTATTTTTATTTCTTTATATTCTCTTATGCTTAATAAAATATCCTTTTTTCGTTGTTTTTCTTGATTAAGAATTTATGCGACGCTAGCTCTTGATGTCTTTGTCACTTCTTCTTACTGACTAATTGTCATTATTTACGGCTTTTAGAGAACGCGGAGGTTTATTGCCGCCCTCACATAAGCCCGCCATGGGTCCCTATTCTGAGCAAGATTAATCCAGTCCCTAGCATCATATCCCATCTCCCTCAAATCCATTTTAATATTATCTTCCCATCTACGTCTCGGCCTCCCCAAAGATCTTTTTCCCTCCGGCCTCCCAACTAACACTCTATATGCATTTCTGGATTCGCCCATATGTGCTACATGCCCTGCCCATCTCAAATATCTGGATTTAATGTTCGTAATTATGTTAGATGAAGAATACAATGCGTGCAGTTCTGCGTTGTGTAACTTTCTCCATTCTCCTGTAACTTCATCCCTCTTCGCCCCAAATATTTTCATAAGCACCTTCTTCTGGAACATCCTTAACCTCTGTTCCTCTCTCAAAGTGGGAGTCAAAATTTGACAACCATTAAGAACAACCGGTAATAAAACTGTTTCATAAATTGTAACTTTTTTTTTAAAGCAAACTAGATGACGAATCCTTCTCAAACGAATAATACCAGGCATTCCCGATATTTATTCTGCGTTTAATTTCCTCCCGAGTCTCATCTACATTTGTTACTGTTTTCCAAGGTATTTGAATTTTTCCACTTCTTCAAAGGATAAATTTACAATTGTTATATTTCCATTTCGTACTATGTTCTGGTCACGAGACATAATCATATACTTTGTGTTTTCGGGATTTTCTTCCAAACCTATCTCTTTACTTGCTTCAAGTAAAATTCCCGTGTTTTTCCTAATAGTTTGTGGATTTTCTCCTAACATATTGACGTCATCCGCATAGACAAGCAGCTGGTGTAACCCATTCAATTGCAAACTCTCTCTGTTATCCTGGACATCACTTTCTTTTATAAAATGGAGATGTTTATTAGAGTATGATGATCCCGGCACTCTGTATAATTCATTGTTACGTACTCTTGTAGGTTTGCATGTGATTTGTTGCGTTAGAGCTGCTACCTGTCCGTCTGTTATGTCGTCCTACGACAGTCTGTCTTAACGTTGTATAAATACTAGCTAGCCGTGTCATGCAGTAAAGGTCAAAATAGATTCTCGCTGGTTATGAAAGTGGAAAGAGTAGGATGTGTTATTTTGGGGTCCTGTGTACGGCCCGCTCTTCTATCTCCTCTACACACGTTCCCTCGCTTCTTTTGAATGCTCTCTGTGTACTGCAGAACCCCTCTCTTGTTTTGTCGTATTCGTGCAGGAAATTAGCTTTTTTTTAGTCTCTCTGTTTGCCGCAGTGCCCATAAGGTCGAAAATGTTTTATTTCCTGTATGTTACAATTTAGAACTGAGTCATGTATACGCATTCTGTTGGGAGAGGTTTGGAGGGAGTTTTTCCTGATGTCATCGTTATCTTAAATATTACGGGTTAGGCGATTAAGGATGACATGAAAATGGCAGAATATGCTGAAGGGAGAAAAATCGTAATGTTACGCGCTGTAGTGAGCACTCATAAAAGGTCCTGGGATTGATAAAATATAAATGTTAGCTCCAAACCTATTGGCGAACTTATCTCATTCCGGTATCATTCGTCTCATCGAAGGGACTTTGAGAATTCTGGAGAGGAAGTATCAGAATACAGTAGAACCTCTATTATCCTTGGTAATGAAGGGGGTGGGCTGAACGGTTAATCGAAAAAATCGGATAATCCGTATCATAGAAAACTTTCATAAATGAAGTGTTACATAATGCAGTTTCGTAATATCCTCCGTGGTCATGTGTTTTAACACATTAGGTGGTGGATCAGAAGTTTTAAGTATAATAGCTGTGTTGGAAAGAGTGGGTGAAGAAAAAATGATGCTGAAACTGATCAGGAAGAGAAAAAGGAATTGGCTGGGTCACTGACTGAGAAGAAACTGCCTACTGAAGGATGCACTGGAAGGAATGATGAACGGGAGAAGATTTCGGGGCAGAAGAAGATATCAAATAATAGATGACATTAAGATAAATGGATCGTATGCGGAGACTAAGAGGAAGGCAGAAAATAGGAAAGACTGGAGAATGCTGGGTTTACACTGATAGAAAATTATGAATGAATGAAGGAACGAACAAACGAATGTATGAATGAATGGCAATGACGGGTTTCCAAGGGTCAAGGAAACTTCCTATGATGGATTTCTGTGGAAAGATAGGAAAAGTATAGGTCTCATGTTATAGATTTAAGTAATTTAAGAACCACAGTTCCTCTTTTCCAAAACCAATCAATTATATGCACTTCTCTTCGATACTTAGCACAACATGTAGACTTTTGGCACTTCTGGAGACGTTTTGCAGAGAAATTAAACAGGTCACTCGAACAGTAGATCATAATGTGTAAGGACAAAGGCTTGTAATATCATTCTCTATACAAACATAGTGCTAATGTATTGTGCAGTACTCAATATTTTGTCTGCAACAGAAAAAGGAGATAATGACAGACAGATAATCCAACAATCGGTTAATAGGGTGACGGATAATCGGAGTTCTACTGTACATAAAAGTGAACAACGGACCTTGCTCCTAAGCATTAGTCCACCCCGTGTTCGTCTATTTTTCACCGCCGTTTATCGATACTTTGACCTTCATGAGTCAGAAATCGAACCTTACATAGCCCTTGTTGTTGTTGTTGTTGGAACCTCATAAGTGGCACCAATAAGGAATCACTCATGAGACAGCTAAGCCAGGAGATAATGGAGTAGGGTGGCCAGTTCCTTTTCCCCTCCATTGCATGCGTCACTGACATATTACACAATCAGATTTCAGATGTAGCCTAAACAAACAATACATAACCCTTATGAAGCCACTTTTTTACCTTGTACGGACGAGGGACCTCGAAGGCTTGCACTGCAGCCTAAAGGCCCATTCACAATGAAAATTAAACATAACCGTAACATAAACACAGAAGTTTGCGCCCAGGCTACCAAATGGGATCATTCACAATGATTCACATAAGCATTGACATAAACATTATCGTAAGACGTTAACATGAAAGTTCGCGAACTCCAAACTTTCATGCTTATGCTTATGTGATTTGCAAACAGTACACAATCGTGGAGCGCTGAAGTATACGACAGAATAGGAGGAAATGGCGTCGTTGTTATGTTTCCATGGCTACCAAGTATGTTTGCTGTTATGTTTATGTTCCGATAGTGAATGATGGTATGACTTCTTGATTTTACCGTAACGTTTATATTCTTAAGTTAACGCTTACGTTATGTTTAATTTTCATTGTGAATGAGCCTTAAGGCTTATTGTGCTTACCACTCCTATTCTGTGAATGATTGGGTAGCCGAACGGCCGCGCTCTTGTACAAGTACAGCACGCCGCATCGTGAACTTAAGCTGGGCTATTGTGTGGATGATGATATATGAATTAATGATGGCGAAATGAGTCCGAGATCCAACGTCGGAAGTTACCCAGCAATTCTGCTTCAAGTTCGGATTTTAATTTTATTGGAGGCAGAGTGAAACGCACGTCCGTTCTGGAAATTATGGCGAGCAAAAAATTCACCTGTTTTCGGCACTGACCGAAGCTTTCCAGTTCGCAATCTGTTGCTGAGCCAACAAGCTACAATAATATTGAGAGACAAATGCAAGAAAGAGTACTGAGCGAATAAGATGCATGAATCACTGCTCTACTTGCTTAGTTTTTAGTGTTTGTTTTGCTGTTAATTGCTTTTATCAGTGCTGAGAATATCAACAATCTATCGGGCCAAGACCTTTTCATTTCCCGAACACATGTCTTGACTTCAGCGATAAAACAGAGAAAAATATTCGTTACGACGTTGTCACAGCCATTGTTTATCCTTATTCCTCCCTCTAGGGATGAGCACACCCAAAAATGTGACGTGTTCCCAAATTGGAGTTAATTTAGTTCCAGAATTGAATGTAATTTCTCATGCTTATGTAAATTTCGTTCAGAAATGTAATTTTGCAGACTTGCCTACATTTTTGTGCAGAGTGCCATGTGATGTAACACGCTTGCGAAAAGTTTTTTGTGCGAGATCGTGCGTATTTGCTTGTTTTCCGCACAGAACCAATACGCGGTAAGTGTGAAACATCACATTCAGTATTCCCAACGTAACACACATAACAATTTCCCTCTTCTTACCGCTTAAGCGCGACATTCATTTTACTGCTTTAGGCTTTTAACATATTATTTTTACAGACGTTTAACATAGTAATAATTATAAATTGGAAACTTACCACTGCAATTTCACCTAAATTGCAGTGTTAATTATTGTTTTTAAATATTTGCAAAAATTAAGTAAAGTCTACTACTCCACGAAACTTATTGCATTCCTGATACAAGTAACATTAAGGAAGCCGTGAAAAAATCAACGAGATTCCAGATGCCGATGTTATTACTGCAATATGTTACATAAATAATATTGTTAAAATATTAAAATGAAAAATAAATCATTACATAACCTTACCGTTTGTTTTAAGTTCGCATTTATAGACGGGGGGGGAAAAAAAAGACAGACGTATATCACGGCCTGCTGAAGTATAGTAAACACAGAAAACATTTTATAGGAACAATGTTGAAGATAGATATATTTGTTTTCCAAAGTTGCCGTCATTGAACAGAAACCAAGATGGAGATTTCATTGCAATTAATTAGAAATTCCTCTTTCAGGTATGTAATAAACGATCTTCGCACAAAATAATGTACGATACACGAGCGGTATGTTTGTGTTCATGTTCTCGGAAATTAAAAAAGCTCAACTTCGTTTCGCTTTTTCAATCTTTTCCTCGAACATGAAAACGTCAACATACCGCTCTTGTAACGCATATCACTATTGCAGACTTGCCTACATTTTTGTGCAGAGTGCGATGTGATGTAACACGCTTGCGAAAAGTTCTTTATTCGTTACGGAATGTGATACAATTACTTTTATGTCCCGTCAATGAATGATGTAGACCGGTAGACCTGTTAAATTCAGTTCTTTTTAAAGAAAGACATAAGATTTTTTATGCTCGACCATGCCGAAATGTAGTAATTATACACCTGGTAGCAGCCCTTTAATGGACCTCATTAAAGTACACCTATTCATTAAAGTTCAGGTGTTCCACCAATCAGAAAATACCATTGTAGCAATATGAAAGCGCAAGTATCGATTATTCTCGTATATGCAATCGAAAGACAACAATAAATCAATAAATCACCTATATTTGAAATAAAGTCAGTTCTGTTACTATAATAATTAGCGTTAATTGTAAATATTATTCAAATAAATTCATTTGTCATCTCGTTTTTCAATGTCAAGGTCAATGTCGACATCTGTTTACTTTCGCGTCTGCGCACATCTCACAATTTACGAGGTATTGCACAAGGTCAGTTCCGCTCCTCAGTCAGATAAGAATAACATGAATACTGACGAATAATTTCAAGTTAGAAATATGGTCGAGCATAAAAAGTCGTATGAAACTTGACTATAATGGTAATTAAGACGCTCGTAAGAAAATTATGAAATTCTCTTGCGCTCGTTTCATAAACATACTCGCATATTAATTACTACTATTATAGGCTCGTTGCATAATGTACTATTTTAGACAGCTATTCCTAAAAGTAGATCTTTTAACGCTAGGGAAGTCTGTTAGAAATTGACTACACGGTACCTTGCGAAAATTGCCTCTAACACTAGTGCCAAAAGTAACTGTTTGCGCCGATTGTCAGTTGTTTCCCAGAAAGTAATCTCAGCCTGTCAGTAAACCTGTTCAGACAATGGCAGGCCTGCTTTAAAAAATGATTTTGGTTAAGAAACTTATTAATCAACAACTCCTTTATTGATAATTATATGAAACAATTAAGAATTAGATATACTTAATTAAAGAAATTAGGGGGAGCAGGGTTCAAACGGGTGACCTCGATCTGCAATCAAAGCTAGACCGCTGAGCTATTTCACAGTTTGTATTAAACGTACAAAGGTTTTACTGCTATAGGGATTATAAGAATGGAGAAGTGGGGATAATTATCTACTGCTCTCTGGAAATAGTGTACAATGCACTTACTTACTTACTGGCTTTTAAGGAACCCTGAGGTTCATTGCCGCCCTCACATAAGCCCGCCATTGGCCCCTATCCTGAGCAAGATTAATCCAGTCTCTACCATCATATCCCACCTCCCTCAAATCCATTTTAATATTATCTTCCCATCTACGTCTCGGCCTCCCCAAAGGTCTTTTCCCTCCGGCTTCCCAACTAACACTATAAGCCTATGCATTCCTGGATTCGCCCATACGTGCTACATGCCCTGACCATCTCAAGCGTTTGGATTTAATGTTCCTATTATGTCAGGTGAAGAATACAATGCGTGCAGCTCTGCGTTTTGTAACTTTTCTCCATTCTTCTGTAACCTCATGCCTCTTAGCCCCAAATATTTTCCTAAGAACCTTATTCTCAAACACCCTTAATCTCTGTTCCTCTCTCAAAGTGAGAGTCCAAGTTTCACAGCCATACAGAACAACCGGTAATATAACTGTTTTATAAATTCTAACTTTCAGATTTTTTGACAGCAGACTAGATGACAAAAGCTTCTCAACCGAATAATAACAGGCATTTCCCATATTTATTGTGCGTTTAATTTGCTCCTGAGTGTCATTTATATTTGTTACTGTTGCTCCAAGATATTTGAATTTTTCAACCTCTTCGAAGGATAAATCTCCAATTTTTATATTTCCATTTCGTACAATATTCTTGTCACGAGACATATTCATATACTTAGTCTTTTCGGGATTTACTTCCAACCCTATCGCTTTACTTGCTTCAAGTAGAATTTCCGCGTTTTCTCTAATCGTTTGTCGAGTGTACAATACACACTGTATTAAAATTGATATTATTTTGTTTGCAGGTTGGCTCCATTCCGCACGCGTCCTCATTTCACAAACATCTCTGCTGACAAAATAAAATGTAATTTTTAATACTTGTGTCTGTCAATCATTTATTATCGCAATACACTGCTCTCTTAAACTGAGTGAGCATATTGGTAATTGTTTCAATAGCTTTCCCAAAATACGCTATGAAATATTTCATATAAAATATTTTTTTTCTAGTAAAAACGAGGAAAATTGTATAAACTTTTTTGTTTGAAATATCTCAAAGAATAGCCGTTTGGAATTAATGATAGTCTATTAATTACGGTTCACCCTGTATATTTAACAAGCTTTTAAGCATAAAATTACGTATTTTGACAGCATTGTGGCACATTTCGAATTTATCGTGATTGCGAAAATCTACCATCTCTGATGATAATGAGTTTTTATTCACCACTACTCCGCTTTAGACTCCTCGGAAATGAACTCGTGACTCCGGTATGGCTAACTTACATCCCCTGATTAATATTCCATAAAAGAATTACCTCTGTCGTGTTAGTGGAGAACTATAAATAGCGCACTCACAGGCTCATCATTCGTACAGGGGAACTGTGGGAAATCCAATGGTGATGGCTCGGATCTGTTCTTGTTACCGACCTGGAGATGTTTACCCGGAGGTTGTCTCTCGCCGCCCACGTCTGTGCAGTATCTACAGATAGGCCGCCCGCCCTACTCTTCCTTTGCTTATCGATTTCGCATTTCACCGCCCTATACCACTACTACTTGTTGGCCTCTAAGACCTGTGTAGGGCTGTCCATATAAAGGCGTGGCGCATGACCGGGAGGTTTAAATATTAACGTAATTCGTGCTGTTTGGAGAAAACGATTTAAATATCATGAATAGGGCTAGGATTTTGATGACCTATAAATCATGAAAAAATGTCCTAAAAGCAATGAATTTATAACCTGAAAATCTTTCAAAAATGCCCTTAAAATGCCCTAAAAATTTATCTTACATAATTGGCCTAGTAGGAAAAGAGGTTTTGTAATACTTAACCTTTGATGCACGCATTTGGGAAGGAAATAAAAAATTGTGTTTGCAATGAAATTAAACTTTTATTTGTCTAAGAGAAGTGCCTCAAATTAAAAAAAAATTTAAAACTTCCATTTTTACACAGAAAATGGGTGGTTTCATGGTAAAACCACTATGCAATACTGCAGAACACAATGTCTTCAGACTTATTGGGAATGATACAAAAGGAAACAGTTTCTGGTGGTTTCATTAAGGCAAAGTGCCACTTCACATGTATTGCGTGATAATTACAAAGGAAAAGAATGGACCTTCTATCCTTCCACTTGAGCCAGGACACTCCAGCATATGACGTACGGCTATCACTCCCACCACGTTTCATGTCGCGGTCTCTTCTTTCGTCGTGTGGTAAACCAATACGCCCATGTCTAACTGTACCACATGCATAGATATTTTGCTCCCTTAGAGATCATCAGATTCAAACTTGTGAAAAAGTTGTCAAAAACACTTTGTGATTGTCACCAACCATCTCTTCCTTGTAGCCATGATGAATAAGCTGACTCAAAATGGAACATTTTGTTGGATATGGTGAGCATAAGCCATAACTACCCCGTTTTGCGAAGTGGTTACGTTTTGAATGCACCATATTATTTCTATATTGACGCCACATGTGTCGAAGAAATTACAATCTTGTTACTGAAGTATGTTCTAAAAGACCGAAAGACAAATAATACTAAATAGAAACTTACGTAACTGTGATACTTTAGCACACAACTGAAATAAAAACACGTAGCGAGTCTTCCACACCCCAACTATACACAACAAGATCGGCCATCTTAGTGGAGCAACACAAATATAGGGAAAATAAAATTCTTCTACAGTTACTAGGGATCAGTGAAAGCAGTGCAGTAGTTTTCAAATAAAAATAACACTGTAAGTAGGCAGGAAACTCAAATTTAAAAGGTGGTTATGTACTGTAACCACTGCGCTTCAAAGGGTTAATATTTAGACTAGTAATTAAATTAAATTTTACATAATTTTTTCTAAGTAGTGCACATTAATTAATTATTTTACCTGATGTAGTTTCCATGTATGATCGTTAACCTCTGCGTCGGCATGTGGACGTGACGTCAGCAGTCAGCTGGTCGGTCTTGGCCCTTCATGGGCTGTAGCGCTTGGATTTACTTTACTTTTAGTTTCCATGTAGTCTACCACAAGGCCACTCTTAGCAGGTATAGAGGAGTCTATATTGAAGGGGTGGTTGCACTGATCCATTACATGGGATGTACTACGTTAAAATGGCAATATTTGTGTAAAAAAACGATTAAAATATTATACAAAATAAGGGGTATTACTGGACAAAATATGTAAAGAAAATATCAAAGGAAATAAACATTATTTTACATTAGTAATGGGGATTTATGGCCAAAATTAATTGAAAATGCCTTAAAAATGACCGAATAAAACAAAAAATACGAGTTGAAACAGGCAAAAAATGCAAAAAAAAAATGCCCTAACAAATATGTCTTAAAATACTCCGTTTATCACATTACATATAAATACTAAAGCAGCTATGTTTCTAGCTTACTAGAAAAAAGATTCAATTTCATCAAAATCCTAGCCCTAATCATGAATATTGTACCAATTCATATGTGGCTCGAGTTAGCTCTGTGGTAGCGCGTCTGCCTCCGGACTAATCGGCCTGGGTTCGATTCTCGGCTGGGTCAGAGATTTTCGTCTAATATTTCTGCCTCGGGACTAGGAGAGATGACACAACTTCTAATCACTAAATTGTGCTCCAATATGCCTGGGTTAAATCCCAAATCTCTCCGCAGTGCATATGAAGGGAAGGCATATGTCACTGTTGATAGTGATTCTTCCGTCCGAGGGGACGCTAAGTCTGGCGGCCCCATTGATGCTATTCGACAAGAGTAGACTACGTGCCGGGACCGGGTACCCCCTTCTCCCTTCATCATCATCATCATCATCATCATCACCATTATCATCATTCATTCCATAAACTTCACATACACATACTCACCCTAGTACACGACACAACTCTTCACAAATACACATAACGTGGCCCACCGAAGTGGTGTGCAACTTGAAAATAGGTCACAGTCCTGCCATCTATCCGCAGTATGCGGAACCCGAATTACGAAAGTGAAGTGGGTAGGGTTTAGACACAATTTATTATACTATGAAACTGCTTAAATTTAACTGCTTGTATAAACAAGAATGCATTGTTGAAAATCGAATTGGATTTGTTTATTTGTCGCTATGAATAGTAACCACAAACCACATACAGTGTGTCCAATTCAGCAGTTTTCCCGCTAGATCTGGTGTTTTTCTGTGTTACTTTAGCGGATAAAATTTATGAAATTTATAGTGCTGATATAGAGTTTTAGCGGGTATTTTTAGCACTTACAACGACAAAATAATTTCGTTTTACATTGACAATATAGCTATTTAGCGGTTTCTGAACTCTGTCATAACGGGTTTCTAAGAGTCTAGTTGGCAACACTGACCACATATCTTAGTTACATTTTCAATATTATATCGTTAACAATACTATTTAATCACTTTCTGGCCTATACACTATATAATTGATATGAAAGGTTTATTCCGCAAAGAGTTGGAGTCTATTTTTCAATTTACTCTATACTTCCTATCGCAGTAAGAAATACTCGTAATAATCACCAACAAAACCAATGCTTAAAAACAAACCACAATCTGGCTTTAACATATCAATTCTGTTTCAACAATGAATATGTTTAAATATGTTTCTTTGCATCGAGTCTGATGTGCTTCGTCAGATCGACTTAGATGACATCAACAATGCTTTATATGAGAAGAAAGTGCGAAGGTACTCTTTATAATTCACAAGTAAGATGCATGTATTTTGAATACAGTAATTTATTGTTTTATGAATTGTAACATTTCATTTAAAACTAATTCAAACTAAACATGACCTGTACAATAGCTGCTTATAAATTGTTTGTGGGTGAGGGGCACTATACCTAATTCCGTGTATGGAGAAATTCGGCTTTTACCTCTTTTTTTAATTGTATATTATCTTTAGTTTTTTATTTAAGTTCAATTTTTGTTTTGTAATTTATTTAACGAGTTTTATTCGTGCTTATTTATTTGCTTTTAATTTATTTTATTTGTAAGCTTTTGCGTGGTTTAGTTATTTTTGTCTTAATGATTATTTAATTTATTATTCATTCGCAGTAATACGTTTTGTAAATTTATGAGAGTTTCATTTGGTAATTTTCATTTATTATAAGTGAATCTTTTTGGTTAAAGTAGTTAAGAGTTTTGTTAGAGGTTATTTTATTGTTTTTGGGTGAAATCTTAATATTTATTATGACTTCCTGAACGCTCACCATACAGTAAGACCACAGTCGTGTATATACAGTCACGAAGCTCAATACGTAGTAAATATGCATCCATAGATAGTTGCTAACCACTAAGATCGCTACTATCGCCTCATTACAGCCAATGGGACATAGTACCGGCATAGTCTATTGTTACTAGCACCCTCATAACTCAAGCTTCGTAACTGTATATACTAGACTATGGTAAGACTCTAAGGCATGCGGGCTCTTGAGAAGTTTGACCCGTCCTGAAGATTGACTCACCTCCTACTATCTAATATAGGCTGTCCTTCGAATTACTGTCAACGACATTTTGATAAGTTGTTCCATTGCATCATTCACAGCAGTGTTTACTGCATAAAGTGAAGGAAACATGCGATAAATGGACTATAAATTATACTTATTTGCTAGATACATACTTTGTATACTTTTTATCTTAATTTATTATTTATTTCAATGGAAAAGATTTTGTAGGGCTCATAACACAATTTTTACCTTACTGTGTTGTTAATTTTCTCGTCTCTGTATTTAATACTTACTTACTTATTGGCTTTTAAGGAACCCGGAGGTTCATTGCCGCCCTCACATAAGCCCGCCATTGGTCCCAATCCTGAGCAAGATTAATCCAGTCTCTACCATCATATCCCACCTCCCTCAAATCCATTTTAATATTATCTTCCCATCTACGTTTCGGCCTCCCCAAAGGTCTTTTTCCCGCCGGCCTCCCAACTAACACTCTATATGCATTTCTGGATTCGCCCATACGTGCTACATGCCCTGCCCATCTCAAGCGTCTGGATTTAATGTTCCTAATTATGTCAGGTGAAGAATACAATGTGTTCAGCTCTGCGTTGTGTAACTTTCTCCATTCTCCTGTAACTTCATCCCTCTTAGCCCCAAATATTTTCGTAAGAACCTTATTCTCAAACACCCTTAATCTCTGCTCCTCTCTCAAAGTTAGAGTACAAGTTTCACAACCATACAGAACAACCGGTAATATAACTGTTTTATAAATTATAACTTTCAGATTTTTTGACAGCAGACTAGATGACAAAAGCTTCTCAACCGAATAATAACATGCATTTCCCATATTTATTCTGCGTTTAATTTCCTCCCGAGTGTCATTTATATTTGTTACTGTTGCTCCAAGATATTTGAACTTCTCCACCTCTTCGAAAGATAAATTTACAATTTTTATATTTCCATTTCGTACAATATTCTCGTCACGAGACATAATCATATACTTTGTCTTTTCAGGATTTGCTTCCAAACCTATCTCTTTACTTGGTTCCAGTAAAATCCCCCTGTTTTCTCTAATCGTTTGTGGATTTTCTCCTAACATATTCACGTCATCCGCATAGACAAGAAGCTGATGTAACCCGTTCAATTCCAAACCCTGCCTGTTATCCTGAACTTTCCTAATGGCATATTCTAGAGCGAAGTTAAAAAGTAAAGGTGATAGTGCATCTCCCTGCTTTAGCCCGCAGTGAATTGGAAAAGCATCAGATAGAAACTGGCCTATACGGACTCTGCTGTAAGTGTCATTAAGACACATTTTAATTAATCGAACTAGTTTCTTGGGAATACCAAATTCAATAAGAATATTATATAAAACTTCTCTCTTAACCGAGTCATATGCCTTTTTGAAATCTATGAATAACTGATGTACTGTACCCTTATACTCCCATTTTTTCTCCAATATCTGTCGAATACAAAAAATCTGATCAATTGTCGATCTATTACGCCTAAAACCACACTGATGATCCCCAATAATTTCATGTACATATGGAGTTAATCTTCTCAAAAGGATATTCGACAAAATTTTATACGACGTCAACAAAAGTGATATTCCTCGAAAGTTACTACAGTTAGTCTTGTCCCCCTTCTTAAAAATAGGTACGATTATGGACTCCTTCCATTGTTCTGGTACAATTTCCTTTTCCCAAATTGCAAGTACAAGTTTATAAATTTCGCTAGATAATGCGCTTCCACCCTCTTCTCTGTATTTAGTAAGCGCGGAAAACTTAAAATACAGTGTAAGTTATAACCATAGGTAGGAAGTTGGTATCAAAACAGAAGATTTCAGTTGAGTACAACGACGAGTCCTGCTCTGCTATAACTAGAGATAGGCTTTTGATGAAATTGCATATTTTTTCTAGTAAGCCAGAAACATAGCCGCTTTAGTATTTATATGTTATGTGATAAACTGAGTGTTTTAAGACATATTTGTTAGGGCAATTTTTTTTGCATTTTTTGCCTGTTTCAACTCATAAGAACATTTTTGTGTTATTCTGACATTTTTTAGGAATTTTCATTTAATTTTGGCCACAAATCCCCATTATTAATATAAAATAATGTTTATTTCCTTTCATATTTTGTCTACATATTTTGTCCATTAATATCCTTTATTTTTTATTTGGTTATTTAACGACGCTGTATCAATTACGAAGTTATTTAGCGTCGATGGAATTGGTGATAATGATATGATATTTGGCGAGATGAGGCCGAGGATTCGCCATAGATTACCTGACATTTGCCTTACGGTTGGGAAAAACCTCGGAAAAAACCCAACTAGATAATCAGCCCCAGCGGGAATCGAACCCATGCTCGAGCGCAACTCCGGATCGGCAAGCAAGCGCCTAAACCGACCGAGCTACGCCGGCGGCTAATACCCATTATTTTGTATAATATTTTAATCGTTTTTCTACAGAAATATTGCCCTTTTAACATAGTACACCCCATGTAATGGATCAATCCAATCACCCCTTCAATATAGACTCCTCTATACTTGCTAATTCCGTATAAGAGTGGCCTTGTGATGGACTACATGGAAACTACATCAGGTAAAATAATTAATTAAAGTGTACCACTTAGAAAAAAATATGTAAAATTAAATAAACTTAAATGTTGGTACTAGAATTTAATTTAATTACTAGTCTAAATATTAAGTAGCACTTTTCATACTAAGCCAATTTTTACGGCATTTTAAGAGCATTTTTGAAAGATTTTTAGGTTATAAATGCATTGTTTTTAGGACATTTTTTATTATTTATAGGTCATCAAAATCCTAGCCCTAGCTATAACTATGCAGCTGCACACTTTCCTTTTACTCTCGCCGTGACCGCGACAGTGCGATAAGAAAACAATATCCGACTTCCACAGGTTTATAGTGTAATGCCGGTATCACATTATTACACTATGAAATTGATTAAATTTAACTGCTTGTACAAACAAGAATGCATTGTTGAAAATCATATACGATGTGTTTATTAGCTATTTATCGCTATGGATAGTAACCACAACTCTGACATTTCCAATATAATTATATTGTCAACTGTACTATTATTAATCATTTTCCAGCATGTGCACTATAATATAATTCGGTATGAAAAGTTTACTCCGCAAACAGTTGGATTCATTTTTCAAATTTACTTTATACTTGCTATCGAAGTAAGAAATACTCGTAATAAATAATTACACCACCAACAAAACCAATGTTTAAAAACAAACCACAGCCTACCTTTCACAAATCAATTTTGTTTCAACAATGAATAAGTTTGAATATGTTTCTTTGCGTCGAGTCTGATGTCCTTCGTCAGATCGACTTTGATAACATCAATGCTTTTTTTGTGAAGAAAGTGCGAAGGAAATCTTTGCACTTCACGAGTAAGATACATGTATTTTGAGTCCAGTAATTTATTGTTTTCTGAATTGTAACATTTCATTTGAAACTAATTTAAAATAAACGTAATCTGTATAATAGCTGCTCATAAACTGTTTATGGGAGTTATTATACCTAATCCGGCCCTGCCCGTCTGCTGTCCACGTTTCCCTAGCAACGAAGTATTTATTTATACAATACTTTGACGTATTGTGAATTCAGTGTTGTGTTGATTTCTGCAATTATAATTTTTACAACAGAAGCTTCGATGGGCGGGAAAAGAGACATAAATTAAAACAAAAAATCATTTTTCAGGAGAGACTTTTTTCTTTAATTTACTCCTAACTGAATATAAACATAATAATGAAATTCATGTATGTTGGTTAAAGTAAGACCTTTTTCAATTTTACATACAAGAAATTTTATTATTTAAAAAAATTAGAAAAAAATACTTTACTTATATGATTAGGTACAACAGAAAAATCGATTTTTTTTTTAACTGATGTGTCTTTTCCCGCCTACGAAAGATATGTTTATTGTCGAGCATTATTTGCGGTTATACGGAGTAGTGAAATTACAAACATACCCTGGAGATAGAGTTGAGCTTAAACGATATTTTCAAGTATCTGTCACAACTGTGACTGTAACAATTAAATATCTGTGACTTTTATCAGTGATTTTGTCACACCGATATTTTATATCGATAAGTAAGCACAATATGCATGAATTACACCGATATTTTGTCACACCGATAAAAATTAACAGGAAATATTGAAGAGCAGTGCAATGTGAATACGAATTCTCTATACACGCCACACATCAGTGGTTTATATGGAAAAATCCAACAAATAAATTATGTACATGTACCATTAACAAATAAATACTTACCTAACTGAACAATAACATGTCAAAAGTTAACCTCATGTACCAAGAGGTTATATTATAGATATTGAACCAGTTGATCATTTTAAATGTAGTTGGGTATGGAGAAATTGAGGTTATATGATTATCCTAATCGTTTTAAAATTTATCCTTTTTATTGTATATAATATAATGGATAAATTATTTTAAGTCGTGCATTAACATTATAATACTGAGTCATAGAATAAAAATTAATGAAACATAAGTATTCGGAAAACATTGGAAAATAATTACAAAACAAAACAGTTGTTCAGACAGGATTTTACACACGATTAAGTACTGGTAACCAATGGTGTTATTATTTAAATCGTGTAATAACTACATCACTTATAATAAGATGGAGAAACTACCGCCAGATTGCTGTTATTGTATCATGCGCACGCGCAAACCTACGACGTAGAGGAGAAAATATGTCACAGAGTACTGAATACGGAGCAGATTTCGATAGCGATATTTTGTCACAGATATTTCGCGTCATCAGTCACAGGTTTATCTGTGACAAAATATCGGTTTGTGAAATATCGGCCATCTCTACCTGGAAATCAACATAAGACAGTGTTCGCGGGAAAAACGATGAATGTCACATTTCTGTTAAGGATTAGATAATGATCTAATTGAGTCTATAACTGCAAGATGTAGTGCTGTTTCTATAGAAAATAAAGGAAAGGATTACTGTATTCGTGGTGATAATTCTCCTTTTTACCATTTTTCATAAGAACAACATTAAATTTCGCAGTGATCCATTGAATTAGATAATGACATCAACCTTAACAAAACTGTGACATTCATCGTTTTTCCCCGCGAACTCTTCACATTATAACATGCAAGGCGACTTAAGACTGATCCCGTACGACGGAACTTCTCGACGACAGCTAACATTGTTGTGTTACATGGTGCCACATTGTTAAATCGCTCCTGGTACTTCTCTTTAACGTGGTGCAAGCTCGGTCCATTCTGACGCCCCATTCCATAAGACCGGAAATAATGCTTGACAATAAACTCCTTCTTCTATGTTGTGGGAACCATTTTAGCAAATCTTCACTGTATTATTGGATATGTGGGACCGTCTATTTGCTCGTCACATATCCAATACTTACTGTATGCCCGCTTATCGGTCAACATCACCTTCAATATGAAAATTCACTGTATTATGTATCAATAATCATGCAAATCAAGCTTTCAGGTATAACTCCCTGTAAAGTTGATTTGAATAATTTCGAGGGAAAAATTGTTCAAATCAACTTTACAGGGAGTTATACCTGAAAGCTTGATTTGCATAATACACGTCACTGTTCGTTAACAGAAAACCACAATTTAAGTCACACAGAGTTAGTGTGCACTCAACGTTGGTTGCTTGACGGTTGTCAGCCCACTTTGAGGTCTGTGGATATAGAGGGAAAAATTGGACCGGTGTCTGGTAGAGTTCCCGGGTAGCTCAGTTGGTAGAGCGTTGGTACGTTAAACCAAAAGTCCCGGGTTCGATGCCCGGCCCCGGAACAATTTTTCCCTCGAAATTATTCATATCAACAATCAGTTTAGATAAACACACTTCACCATGGATACGATACGTACGTGCGCAGAATCGGTGCGATAATTTCAGTACTGTTTGTTTTCGCGTAGTAGTGTGTAAATTATACTTTTTAGTTAAAAAATGTGAAATCTCCTGGGCGGGAGGGAATTCGAAATCCTGGAGTCCGGCGATCCTTGAATTCATCACTTCTCTTTATTGTGATTGATTATACGCTGATACATTAGTACTAATAAAGGCTAGCATGAAAGAGCTGCTTCGTTTTCTTCGTCTTGACATTGTTTCTTTGGATTACAGCAGCGTTTATCTTTTGATTCAGGTGATTATAAAATACATATATACGCTTCTTTTTATAGACGCTCCGCACGTGACCGGCGGGAAGAGAATCAATTAATAATTCTTTTCTTGTCCAGCTGAGTCATACAGTGACGCAATGCACGGGCAGGGAAGATCCGCTCTTTGACGATTGATCCGAGAAAGAGTACAAAAAATTGGATCGATCTAATCGCACAAAGATTGACAGTATTTTTCATTGAAGTCTCACACTAAATAAAGACGTTAAACGAGAGCGGAGTATTAATCAAAGACGTTGATGCCTAAACGAAGTTAAGAAGACTTAACACGTATTTAGTGACGAATTTTATGAAACAAAAGTGACGAGTTATTTTACTTATGGATTTTAAGGAACCCGGAGGTTCATTGCCGCCCTTACATAAGCCCGCCATCTGTCCCTATTCTGAGCAAGATTAATCCAGTCTCTACCATCATATCCCATCTCCTTCAAATCATTTTTAATATTATCCTCCCGTCTATGTCTCGGCCTCCCCAAAGGTATTTTTCCCTCCGGCCTCCCAACTAATACACTATATTCATTTCTGAGTTCGCCCATACGTGCTACATACCCTGCCCATCTCAAACGCCTGGATATAAAGTTCCTAATTATGTCAGGTGAAGAATACAATGCGTGCAGGTCTGCGTTTTGTAACTCTCCATTCTCCTGTAACTTCATCCCTCTTAGCCCCAAATATTTTCCTAAGCACCTTATTCTAAAACACCCTTAACCTCTGTGCCTCGTTCAAAGTGAAGGTCGACAGGTTATCTACAGGTAAGAAAACCAGGACGCCTAAAACTGGCATTTAAGTATAAAGCCAATCATTTTTTGTATATAACCGTTGTTAGACAATACATACCGGTATTTTATTTTGAGTCATATTCGTAAGAGTCCATGAACTAAATCGAGTTTTTTTTAAATATTTTTATTATACAAACGTGAACCAAAATTCTTTCATTGGGAGTGTATTCTTTCCTTTTTTTAGTTGGTTATTTAACGACGATGTATCAACTACTAGGCGGTCCTTGGTTTCAGAAAAAAAAATCGGGGCGCCGCCCGAGCGCACCCTTGCACGACTACACCCCTGATCTTTTCGTATGTAATTTAGGCAGATATAGCATCATTTTTTACAATTAGTAATTTCTTGTAACGTGCGGTACTGATCGTAACCACCTCAATTTGAATATCTGCAATATACTTTTGTAAATTTTTTAGTAAATTTCACTTCCCCTTTCCACACATCGCATAGCTACGGTATTTGTTTTTTTTTTTTTTTATCAACCAACATTTAATTTGGTTTCCTTTGCTTTATATTTTAGAACTCCCTCTGAAGTACCATGTACTGTATATTTAATTTTTTCCCCAATGCTATTATTGATATAAATTTCGCCCTTGTATGAACGGATCGCCCTGAGTGACGAAGTTGGTATAGCGCTGGCATTCTGTGCCCGAGGTTGCGGGTTCGATCCCGTCCTGGCCCAGGTCGATGGCATTTAAGTGTGCTTTAATGCGACAGGCTCATGTTTCTAGATTTAGTGGCATGTGAAAGAACTCATGCGGGATAAGATTCTGGCACACCGGCAACGCGAGCGTCGTTAAATAAACCATATTTTTTTGTATGAACGGAGGCAGTCTAAGAACGTAAACTAGTTAACCGTTTTTATAATCATATTAGAATATCGAGTTAGTGATTTGCTGATTAATCTCAAATATTTTAGCAGATGTGAGAAATGAGGAGATTTCGTGGAATGCGTGTTTATGCAAGAACCGTGATTTTACGAACTACTCCAAGTATTCCGTTCAAGGTAATCTAATTTTGTACCGATACATTGTTTGTGGTGGCCTTGAGCCTTCGTACGTCGTGGTCTCTTGTTATATAATAGATTCTGCGGAACGCAGTGCCTGTAATTGTATGAATCTCCTGAAATTGCAAAATACGAGATATTCTTGGCAGCAAAAAACCTCCAGAGTGCATTGAAATAATATGAAGAGTTTGCGGGAAAAACGATGAATGTCACAGTTTTGTTAAGGTTGATATCATTATCTAATTCAATGGATCACTGCGAAATTTAATGTTGTTCTTATGAAAAATGGTAAAAAGGAGAATTATCACCACGAATACAGTAATCCTTTCCTTTATTTTCTATAGAAACAGCACTACATCTTGCAGTTATAGACTCAATTAGATCATTATCTAATCCTTAACAGAAATGTGACATCGTTTATCCCGCGAACTCTTCATATGGTATGGTATGGTATGGTATGGTTTATTCTCACCCAAACTTTTGGTCCTGCTGGCCCTTCACTTATATAGTATTCGGGCCAGCAGTCCCTTCCATATACTATTTACAACTTGTACAATACTCGATGTTAATGACCGACATCTCTTCATCATTTAATGTTCACCCACTAAGTCTTTCATGTTCGTTCACCACACTTCCTATATTTCTGCATTTATTAAATATTCCTTCTTTCCCTCTACTCCTACCTTCTACTATTTCCTATTCCTAATAACAACGTAACAATTACTTTTTCTATTCATCATTTTCACAGACCAACTTATTTAACATATCACTACAATCATTTACTGTACTATAACTAAGCCTACCCTCTATTATTTGCTTTACATCTATCTATATTACTTTTTTTTTGTCCTACTGATACCTATCTAGTCTAGTCCTACTTTTAGCTCCTCTACTCTTCCTATATTTACAATACGTCCTACTCATTCCTACTAATTAAATTACTCATCATGACCCTTCTCATACTAAAACACTATTCACCCATATTCACTGCACCCTTAATTAGTCCTTCATTCCACTGACACACCATTTCCTTAGATACTCTTCATATGAGAAAAGTGATTTCTTCGTCCTGTATATTTTGCTAGAGTACACTAAAACTTCAGAGTGTTGGTATATCCGTATACCTTGTCTTGACATCTGAATTCAGATACGAAGCATTGTATCGGATAGGTTTAGTCAGCAGTTGCACCAATAAGGCGTCAAACATGAGTAGGGTGCGGATTCATATGCACTAACAAACGGTAAAATATGCATGTACGTATGCACTTAAACATCAGGATATCGATCGTCTAGTTCAAAAGTGCGACAACTCAAAAAAACAAGTTTTGAGATATATTCAGTTGAAAGTTTCAAATGAATCACTTAGAAAGGAACAGAGTTCTGGTTCATAATCACGACAATTAGAAATGAGTCAGTATTCAGGACGAGTATATGACAATCTTCCAGTTCATTATTAAAACATTTCGAAATGTACTAATAGTGAATTAGTAAAGTCCATAGTTATAATTATTTCTAAAGCAGTTTATTTAGTTTTTTTTTTCTTTTTGGTTGTAAATATGACTTATCGCAATACTGAATCGGAAAGAGCTCCGAAAGGGGCTTACAGTAGTATAAATAACTAAAAAATGGCAATTTTTGACTTGTCGCACTTTTGAACTGGACGATCGATATATACACTAAAAATAACAAAATATGCAATAAAAATATTGAGACACCCTCAGTTGCTGAAGTTGCGTGTCCTTCAATCCACTGTTTAAGCAATTCGCTTATAACACATTTTTTGATAAAATTGATTCAAAATTAATAATTTTCTTGCAATTAAGCTGTTCTAAAATACAATGCACTGTACTCACTGTCGAAGTTTCTAAGACCTATAATAAAATGAAATATTCTGATTTTCCATGTTGGCAAAAAAAAAAAAAAAAAAAAACCAGAAAAATTCATTATCGTGCCTATATTACTGTTGACAAGTGGCGAACTTCTAGTTTAGCGAGTGCAAGAAGCCTATGAACACTTCCTGTAACTTCTGCTCCAATCATATTGCAGCGTTTTAGTGACAAAATCTTGTGCACGTGAGGAGTAGACAATAAGGTGGCTTCTTGTTTTGAATAACAGTTATCTCTTCTTTTAATCATAACTTTCATCCATCATAACATCCCAAAATTGTAAGTTTGCAGAGTCAGTAATGCACTTAATTGAGTGGCTTTGTTGATTGCCAGGGGTTTGTCCAAAAGATTCGCCGACAACAGTACACTGTCTGCAGGTTGTCAGATTGCAATAAATAAATATAATGCACTATAAAATCCTGACCTTTGGTTACAAATAACTTGAAATGCATTTGTATAATGGTAGCATATGATTTGGAACTAAGGAATAAAACATGTAGATATGCTAAGATCCGTTCCCTATTCATGAGGCTACTGATATCGAATTTTCAGACACATACTTACTTACTTAAAAATGGCTTTTAAGGAACCCGAAGGTTCATTGCCGCCCTCACATAAGCCCGCCAGCGGTCCCTATCCTGTGCAAGATTAATCCAGTCTCTATCATCATACCCCACCTCCCTCAAATCCATTTTAATATTATCCTCCCATCTACGTCTCGGCCTCCCTAAAGGTCGTTTGCTGTGGTCGTGCCAGAGAATCAATCCTATTCCGAGGCTTATTATAGGGAGACGTAACAAGCTGTTTTTTACGGTGATGGGTTGTTAGCCCTTCGCCCGACCCCCAAGCTGGAGGACCACCCCTTATCGGCTGTCCACGACTGCTTATTCAATATATTCGCAGCTACCCTCCATATCTGGAGGCCGTCTCCTCTATCCGCAACCTGAGGACGCGCCATGCCGTGGTGATAGTGACCCACAATACATGGTTTTTCAGACACATAGAAACCCTATTTCACCATGAGGTATGTTAGGGTTGTAGTTTTGTAGACGTAAACACATACGTTTGAATGTAACATACGAAATACATTATGAGAATGATGTTTGCATTGTTAAGTGTATGAACACTTATTAAGACTGTACAAAGCTAGCATGTAACACTGTAATCAATATCATTACAATTAATATGTACAGCCGATAAAAATTGATTAATCTTCAAAATAAATTCTTTTGCAAAATATTTGCTGTGGAAAACAGTCATAAATAGAGACCACAAAATTTCGCATTAATTTCTTAAAAAAATCGTGATAAAATATTACATTTCGCGTTTTATCGCTAATTAGTTGTAAGATTATCAACAGTAATCTCACTAGAGGTTTGACTTATATAGAGGAAATCAAAACTCGAGTGGGATTTAATTGACTATTACACGATTATAACAAAGCATATAAAGATTAGAAGAAATAAAGCACTCTAAAGAATTAAAATATTAATTGACTTACTAGAATTCTATTTCACTAATATAGCTTCAGTAAAACCTTTGAACGGAGCCGCCATTTTCAGTTGGCTATCTATGCGGTAAACAAATGACGATCGCAAAGCATGTTTTATAGTACTGTAAAGAATTTGTAGTTTGGAATGTTGGCAAACAAAGAAACAAATGGTAAGGAGGTGATAAAAAACTGAAGAAAATATATAAAGATTAGAAGAAATAAAGTACTCTAATACAATAAAACAGATATTAATTGACTTATTAAAATTCTATTTCACTAATGTTAGCTTCACCAAAACGTTTGAACGGAGCCCCCATTTTCAATTGGCTATCTATGCGGGAAACAAATGACGGTCGCAAAGCATGTTTCATAGTACCGTAAAGAATTTACAGTTTGAAATGTTGGCAAAGAAACAAATGCTAAGGAAGTGATAAAAACAAACAAATGCTAGTGATCAAATTGTAGCGATAAACAGCCAGGATTTCTTTTTTTTATGTTTAATATTGGTCGACCAGCAAACTTGCTATACAGACCACTGTTAAATGATGGAATATCACATGCAGAATATCATGTTGAGGTTGGCTCTAAAGGCTCCTCTAATTAATTTAAATTGATTAATTAAACATTATTTTTTGTCAATTATGTGAACAAAAATGTGATGATTTTCTTGTCAAATTTATGAAGAGTCGTCAGTATCACTAAGAAGGATGTCTTGAGGGAGTTTCTTTTAAGTCTAGATGGCTGACAAGATCTTGCTCCAATGTTATATGTCACAGCTCCAGGAACGCCAGGAAGTTTGTTGAAGAAAGAAAACAGCCATGATTGGTTGAAAGACGTCCTTTCGTACCGTTTTTTTGGTCAAAAGTAGTATGACGTAGCAAAAGTGTAATAGATAAAGACAGTTTCAGTATCATTCTTTCTTCACCCACTTTTTCCAACCCAGCTTCATTTCTTATTCTGTCTGTCCACTTCACACATTCCATTCTGCTCCATATCCACATTTCAAATGCTTCTATTCGCTTCTCTTCACTTGTTTGACAGTGTAACAGATAATTAATGTTAACTGTTAACACAAAATGGTTTCAACACAGACAAAGAATGGACTCACATCGTAATACCAAAATTAGCTCTACAACATAAACCTATGGGCAAGAGAGACTTGGGAAGACCTCGGCAACAATGGAAAGACCAAGAACATTTTGAAGAGTTTTTACGTAACAGATTTTGAACGACCTAAGCCGTATCGATTCACGATGAGGATGAAAAATACATGGTTGCCATGCCAAAGAAATTAATAGCTAATAATTCAAAGCGATGCCTATGAATATATGTACAAACTGCTACGCGATTATTTAGTGACGGTGAAATTGATGATATTCTGGTGAGATGACGCCAAGGATTCGCTATGGAATTACGTGACATTCTCCTTACAGTTAGGGAAAACCTCGGAAAAAGCTCAACCAGATAATCGTTTCAAACGGGGTCCGAACCCATGCCCGACCACAGTGTTCCTTGTGAGCTCCTCTTTTCTTTTGGAATGTTGCTTTCTAATGATATAACCACTTCTTTGTATACTCTTTTATTTTGTTGTTTGTAACCTATTTTCAATTCAGTTCTAATTCTGTGGGTGTATTTGTGGTCTGTTTTTGTGACCTGCTAAATATAACTACTCAGTACAGTGTCAGAATGGTTTCGGGCTCTAAATCGATGCGGTACTGAAATTTCTAAAATCCACAATTTTTTAGTTAAGAGAGTTGAAATTTTTACTAAATATGCTTATCAATATCATAATCACATATTGCAAATTTCACTTCTTTCTCATAAACACTTAAAAAAGATTAAACTTATTCTTTTTTTTTTTAATTGTCTTAATGAAAATCTTATTTTAAAAAATATCTATTATTTTAAATGTAATTTTTTCTTAAGGGTAACACTGCACATTGTGCAATGGAGCATAGTAATTTCATACTCTAATTTGTTCTTTTGTAAAAAAAAATAATTTCTTCAATGTTCAAACATTAACAAAACGTAAGACTGCTTTACATAATAATTCTCTAACAATAAAACTGTGCAGAAATACAACCAATCAAATGCTCCATTTCACAACAGTTTTATCACTCTAGCTTTTACCACTGAGAAATAAAATGAATACTTACTTACTGGCTCTACCATCATATCCCACCTCCCTCAAATCCATTTTAATATTATATTCCCATCTACGTCTAGGCCTCCCTAAAGGTCTATTTCCCTCCGGCCTCCCAACTAACACTCTACATGCATTTCTGGATTCGCCCATACGTGCTACATGCCCTGCCCATCTCAACCGTCTGGATTTAATGTTCCTAATTATGTCAGGTGAAGAATACAATGCGTGCAGTTCTGTGTTGTTTAACTTTCTCCATTCTCCTGTAACTTCATCCCTCTTAGCCCCAAATATTTTCCTAAGCACCTTATTCTCAAACACCCTTAATCTCTGTTCCTCTCTCAAAGTGAGAGTCCAAGTTTCATAACCATACAGAACAACCGGTAATATAACTGTTTTATAAATTTTATTCTTTCAGATTTTTTGACAACAGACTGGATGATAAAAACTTTTCAACCGAATAATAACAGGCATTTCCCATATTTATTGTGTGTTTAATTTCTTCCCGACTATCATTTATATTTGTTACTGTTGCTCCAAGATATTTGAACTTCTCCACCTCTTCAAAAGATAAATTTCCAATTTTTGTATTTCCATTTCGTGCAATATTCTCGCCACGAGACATAATCATATACTTTGTCTTTTCGGGATTTACTTCCAAACCTCTTGAAATCAAATCTGAAATCAAATCAAAACCAAATCTCTTGAAATAAAATGAATACTTGTTGAAAACGTAGGACATTTCATTTTTGAGATAATTAAATTTAAAGTTTTGGTTACACATAACTCGTGCATTCTACCAATTATATAAAAGTATACGTATAATTAAGATAAAATGTTCATAAAACTGTATATGGGTTATTGCATATGAAATCGATCAGTAGAAAACCTCGCATTTTTTTATACTCTAATTTTTTCGCTACTTATACAAGGTGCTGAGGGGAGAGCATTTTCAAAATTATACTATCGAAAGCCAAACGGTTTTCGTATTATTGAGCGACAAATTTAGCGTATTTTATAAAAACAAGCCTCTTAGCGCTGAGAACTCTGGAACCATTTACTGCAGAACATTGAACGAGAGTTTATTTTGAAGCTGACATTTGGTAGGTTATGTTAAGAAGTAATCCTTATTTTTATTGTACACAGATAGATACTCTGATTTTACTTGTTTTTAGGTTTTTTGATCATTTGTAAAAATGTAAAAAAATATTGAGAAAAAACCTTGCATTATTAAGAGGGATTCGACATTGTTTGCTTAGTGGTACGGCAATAAGCTTCGAGAGTATTAAATAGATTATTTTCACACGCCTAGACTTGAACGGCGCAGTACCGCACGCACTGGCCGAGAGCTGAAGATAAGCGAGCATTGGGCGTCATTTTACTCCTGTGTTTATGAAAACTTGTGATAAAGCTAGCCCAGCCACGACTGCTAGAGGAAACATCACGTATGTATGTCTCCTGGCCTTCCTTGCCTAGGCTAGCTCCCGTCTCACAGTCAGCTGGTTAGTTCACGAGCGTACTATTTATTTTCTTTATTTGATATTTTCAATACTTTCTTATCAACGGTGCACCAGTAAAAAAATATGTGTTTATTTGTACTTTCAATGCGGAATCTAACTGTATATTTTAAAAATATTTTTTCGTTGTCAAAGGCGTCTTAATGAGGAAAAATTTAAATTTCTCCATGTCCATAAAAAGTAAGAAAATCTGTTTATATGTTAATATAAACTTTAATTTCTCAGAATCAATATAAACCATGGTTTTGATCATTGGGTGAAAGGGTTTCGGAGCCACAACAGTTTAAAGTTGCTAATTTTATGAAAATACGATAAATTTAAATATTTTTAATTTAAACACTATGAAGTTCTGATGCCTCAAACTTTGCACAAAGCATTGTATCACAGTTGTCTACGGACAGAAAAAGTTTCATTGTATTTAAAAATTGCAAGGTCAATTTTCTCTATATTTCGGTCGATTTGAGATGGAATAGCCCATATGTTTGAGCGCGAAAATAAAAAGAAAATATATAAAATTTGTAAAAATTCGACTATTTTCAGTAGTACATCGCCTTGAGCGTTGCGAAATATAAAATGAGCATTCCTGCACGAGAAGATCCGCCAGTGTGCGGGATGCTGGATGGGATAGGATGCGATGCGTTCCACCCCCGACCGTCTCCCTTCTCTGTCCCTCCTCTCCTCTGTCTCCTCTCCCGATGGCGCATTCCCTCCCTGCCTCTCGCCCTCCCCGCCCGGCCTCACAACGACTACTGCGCTATTTATAAACTATCCCATCTCTGTAATCTCGGCTTAGAATAGAAAGTCCGCGCCCAAATTAGCTCTTGTACTCCGGCCAGAGTCAAACACAGTGCCTAATCTCACGTTTGATTAATTTAACACATGAATAAAACAAGAGCCTTTTATCTTGCTTTTTACGTCTTTTTTCCTCGAAAACAGGGGTGGTAATGACTTTATGGTCAGTGTTGTCATATAAAAACGTGTCAGAATTATTTTACTCAAAATTATTTCACGTCACTTTTTCTGCTTTATTAAATAGAGTAGATTTGCAATCTTTTCTGCTCTCATTCGAACCACCGTATCTTTTATATATATTATTTTAATGTACCGAAGTACATATGATATTTCCATGCAGATATTCTGCGTCATCATACGATGAAAGAGTAATGGAACGGAGAAAAATTCTCTCCGGCGCCGGGACTTGAACCCGGGTTTTCAGCTCTACGTGCTGATGCTTTATCCACTAAGCCACACCGGATACAACTCCGACGCCGGTTAGAATCGTCTCAGATTAAGCTCCAACTCTTGGGTTCCCTCTAGTGGCCGCCCTTAAAATAATATATATGATATGCGTAAATCACTTCGTGATTTAAGACGGCGCTTATTCCGTCGGATCCCGGCCAACTAGTCACTCATATCGAGTGCACCTCAGCACATGTGTGGACTTCGGTCCTGCGTTCATAGACATCTATGACGTAGTGCAGAGGGCGGCCACTAGAGGGAACCCAAGAGTTGGAGCTTAATCTGAGACGATTCTAACCGGCGTCGGAGTTGTATCCGGTGTGGCTTAGTGGATAAAGCATCAGCACGTAGAGCTGAAAACCCGGGTTCAAGTCCCGGCGCCGGAGAGAATTTTTCTCCGTTCCATTACTCTTTCACCGTATCTTTTGTCTTCCTGTGCTCATATCTCAATTAACCTTCAGCTAACAACTTACTACAATATGCCATCATTGCTTATTATCTTTTATTCATTTATTCTTAGTGTTCTGCCTTCCTCTTTGTCTCTGTATATGATCCATATATCTTAATGTAGTCTATCATCTGATATCTTCTTCTGCCCCGAACTCTTCTCCCGTTCACCATTCCTTCCAGTGCATCCTTCAGTAGATAGTTTCTTCTCAGCCAGTGACATTCCTTTTCCTGATCAGTTTCGGCATCATTCTTTCTTCACTCACTCTTTCCAACACAGATTCATTTATTCTGTACGTCCACTCCACACGTTCCATTCTTCTTCATATCCACATTTCAAATGTTTCTATTCGCTTCTCGTCACGTCGTTGTGATGTCCATGTTTCTACACTATACAATGCCATATTCCACACAAAGCACTTCACTAGTCTCTTCCTGCCCCGAACTCTTCTCCCTTTCACAATTTCTTCCAGTGCATCCTTCAGTAGATAGTTTCTTCTCAGCCAGTGACATTCCTTTTCCTGATCAGTTTCAGCATCATTCTTTCTTCACCCACTCTTTCCAACACAGATTCATTTATTCTGTACGTCCACTCCACACGTTCCATTCTTCTGCATATCCACATTTCAAATGCTTCAATTCGCTTCTCTTCACGTCGTTGTCATGTCCATGTTTATACACCATACAATGCCATATTCCACACAAAGCACTTCACTAGTCTCTTCCTCAGTACTTTTTCCAGAGATCCACAGAAGAGTCCACACCTGTGGAGTAACGGTCAGCACGTCTGGCCGTGAAATAAGGTGGCCAGGGTTCGAATCCCGGTTGGGACAAGTTACCTGGTTGAGGTTTTTTCCTGGGTTTTCCCTCAACCCAGTATGAGCAAATGCTGGGTAACTTTCGGTGCTGGATCCCGGACTCATTTCACCGGCATTATCACATTCATTTCATTCAGACGCTAAATAACCTGAGATGTTGATACAGCGTCGTAAAATAACCCAATAAAATTTAAAAAATCAACAGAAGATGCTCCTTTTTCTATTAAAAACTGCCTTTTCTATTGCTTCCTTTTGACTTCATAGCAGCAGCTCATGTTACTGCTTACAGTACACCTCAAGTATTTGAAGCTGTCCACTTGTTCAACTGCCTCATTTAAAATTCGCAATTTTCCCTTCTTTATTTTTCTTCCTGTGACCATGGTCTTCGTCTTATTTGCATTGATCTTCATCCCATACTTCTCACAACTGTCATTTAGCTCCAGTAGCTTATCCCTTAGTATCATCTCTCCTGCTAGCAACGCTATATCATCAGCAAATCTTATGTACTTTATTCTTCTTCCTCCCACTATTTCTCCTCCCATGTTCTGTTTATATTTATAATAATCGGTCGGATTTGTTACGAGTAAAACACACTTTGTCTACTCTTCATTGATCTTAAATTGAGCATTTTAATTATTTTGAGGTTAAATATCGTATATCGGTAGAAATGAAATCAGAAACATTACAATGGCCGAACTTAATCGTGCCAATCAGAATGTGTTTTCCCGATACACCTGTTTAGCCGAGAGAAGACGACATTTCCAGCATCTTCTATAAGGTACGATTTTGTACACGTTTTAAGTAGCGGGGTTAACGTACGAGTGCGGCCGGCTGCGACAAGCCCAGGCGCCGAGAAGCAAAACACCGCGCTAGCGGTCAGTACATATAATACAAGCCATGTATTGTAAGGGTTAATGTCTTGGCTTGTTGGATTTTGTAAAGATCAAGAGGGAAAAAGTTAATAATGGATTGTTTTGATATATGTAACATGAAACATGAAGCTTGCTTTCCAACAATTTATAGGTCTATGCTTACTTACTTTCGTACTGGCTTCTAAGGAACCCTGAGGTTCATTGCCGCCCTCACATAAGCCCGCCTGAGCAAAATTAATCCAGTCTCTATCATCATATCCCACCTCCCTCAAATCCATTTTAATATTATCTTTCCATCTACGTCTCGGCCTCCCCAAAGGTTTTTTTCCCTCCGGCCTCCCAACTAACACTCTATGCATTTCTAGATTCGCCCATACGTGCTACATGCCCTGCCCATCTCAAACGTCTGGATTTAATGTTCCTAATTATGTCAGGTGAAGAATACAATGCGTGCAGTTCTGTGTTGTGTAACTTTCTCCATTCTCCTGTAACTTCATCCCTCTTAGCTCCAAATATTTTCCGAAGCACCTTATTCTCAAATACCCTTAACCTATGTTCCTCTCTCAGAGTGAGAGTCCAAGTTTCGCAACCATAAAGAACAACCGGTAATATAACTGTTTTATAAATTCTGACTTTCAGATTTTTTGACAGCAGACTGGCATCGAAAGAAAACTCATTTTATTACCTCAACTGGTCCTCTTGTGAAGCAGGTCACACGTCCTCTGATCATGCGTACTGCCTCCTTTCTGGGACTTATATTCCTTTTCTTTTTTCTGTAGACTTGGTCTGCTTTCGATTCCTTATAATATAAATGTATGTATGTATGTATGTATGTATGTATGTATGTATGTAGGTATGTATGTATGTATGTATGTATGTATGTATGTATGTATGTATGTATGTATGTATTCACACTACAAATGGGTGTATACCAGGTGGCAGTGGTAACTAATTACACTCAATAATGACAATAATAAACACAACTAATAAAAAACAATAATTAATAATAATAATAATAATAATAATAATAAAATAATAATAACAAGGAGCATCCTAAATTAAATGAAGCATGGTCACTTAAAATAACATTTAAAGTAAATCTAATTTGTATCTTAACCCTAAGTTCGAACCAAGACCCACGAGTGTGACAGGTTCATACCTGCACAAGTACCTTTCGGCACTACATTATTTCGCTGTCAACACACTCACTGCACTGATTCTACCTGATTTCACTAAAAATTCTAACCATTTCACTGTTCAAATTCTTTCCACAGCTACTTCACTGACACTACACACTTCACTGACACAACACACTTCCTCAATCATAGAACACTTCAAATAACAAGATATGAGTTACACCCTTTAAGTAGTGTGTATAATATACTACCGTCTATTAGTAAAGTCCTTAAGCCTATTTTTAAATACATTTTTGGTTGTTGGTAAAGCCTTTAGTAAGTCTGCAGGTAAAGCATTCCAGTCCCTGATAGTACAATTGAGAAAAGAGAACTTTCCAGTGTCCGTCCTCTGTCTTCTTTCCCTCAATTTGTATGAGTGGCGTTCCTTGGAGAGTAATTTGGTAGCTGCAATCTATTTTTTATTTTTTTTTATAATGGAAAATGGCAAAATACTACCATAATTTCACATAAGGTGGTTGACTTCATTTCAGAATAGTGGTACAAAGAACTCATTAACCAATACAACTTTACAATTTTATTCAAAGTTAAATTAACGTAATATACTCTGAGAATTGTTTGTTTTTGTTTAGTCAACTGTCCGAAGACAGGTCTTAACCTCACAAGTGTTACCAACATGGCACCACTTATTAGGCAACTAGACCAGGAGATAATGAGTAAGGTGGCCAGTTCCTTTCGTCCTCCGTTGCATACATCGCCGATTAGCTACATATTGCACTAATCATACTTCAGATGCATACAAACAATATTGTTCTTCCTCTGACACATATCGTCAAGTGAGATTTACTACGCCTATAAAATGTCTCTAGGTATATACAAATACATTTGAGTATTTAGATTTTTCATTGAACGTTCAATGTTGGAATGTTCATATATGGAAAGGAGAGTTAAGATTGCCAATAGGAGTCTATTATCAAGTGAATGAATTTTATTTTTGGCATTGCTATTCAAAAGATGTAAACAGATTCCCAGGCCTGTCATGACAAACTGTCTTTTCGTCTCATTTCCATGGTAACGAGGAGACTCGAGGGGAATGTGTACTGAAAGTAGCTGATCAAGAGGGATGAAGATATAACGAAGCAATGTGAAGAGAACATTGAGAAACTTGATAAAATGTTATTGAATGACATCGCGCTGTTAGTGGAAATGATTTTCATGTATGAGTTATATTTCGTATGAAGCTAAGATAACTTTAAAGAAGAATATTATCTTAACATTTTCGAGATACGATGTTTCAAATCTATATAGTTCACGTGTCAAAGGAAGAAATGAAGTAAATCAATTCATAGATTCATACAAAATGTATGAGGAAACAACAAAACAATTCTCTGATATATATGATAATGTTGTTTTACATGTTTGTGCGGATGTGAGATGGTTCTAAATCTTTACAGTGAACGTCGTTTTCCTTTGTTGATCAAAATGTGTTTAAAGTAAATTCGTAAGCCTTGAAGTTTTATGTACTGTCTACAGTAATAGGCATACTCTTGGTGAAATTAATTCTGTCCCGGACGTAGATGATTGTCTTCTGTCATGCAGTGTTTGTGTTGTCAACGTAACGGGGGTTGCACCGTATGTTTGTGTTGTGATAGATTTAAGTGTCCAGAAATAAAGAAGGCCGAGTCCCGACAAAGACGAAATGCCGAAATGAATAATCATAATCGGCATTTATCCGCTATCAAGTAGGCCCTACATCAATCACAAATGCTATTGGAAAGATTGTAAAGTAAAACAGCTTCTGAAACCATTCTCTCTCTTGTTACTTCTGCAGTTGTCTCTGCGCTGACAAAAAGAAACGACATCTCTCTTTGTTTAACCTCAAACTACCTACCATATTCTCTGTCCAGTTAGTTCTTCCATTGTCACAGCACAGAGAGACAAATTCGCTTTCTTCTTCTACTGATGGTATTGGTTTTCGCATACCGTACTTCCGAAGTCCGTCATTCAGTGAAAGAGATCAGTGTCATGTGCGAAAGTAAAAATGAGCAATAAGAGCGCGTTATTCTGTCATTTAAATTGAATGGGGTTGTTTCCGCGGAGAAAATATATTTACATTTTAAACTTGAAGGATGTGATCTCAAAACTCGTTTACTCCATTTTTATGGAAGGACTGGGCTAGTTTTTTTGTTCAGTGTGCAAGGACTGAGCGAATTTGCAAGTGAAGTGCACAAGTACATAAACTTTAAACAAGGATTGATGTTGTTTTGGAAGAAAACAAGTTTAAATATGATAGAAATCTCAAACATAATCATTACATATAAATCTTAAAAATGGGCAAATGGACTGAGCTGGCTTTGGAATCTCACTCTTCAATTTATGTCTGTATTTAGGCGTATTGGGGAACAAAGACTAATTGGGATTTTCCCGTCTCTGATCGGGCCAAATCCCTGATGTGACATATTTTAACTCTTGTGATGGATTTCGATTAAGTCCGGAGGGTCTGATTAGTCAAATCTACTCTTCTCACCTCCATGTTGGACTCCTCTGTTATCTTTTCATATACGAAAGTGGTGTGTGGAAAGCAACGGCAAGCTACCACACTTACCTTTTCCTAGAAAAACTGCAAACATGACATCGTGAGTCTTTCCACGATAATAGGAAAGATTAGAGAATGCTGGGTTTGCAGTGAAAGGTCTACCCTTGGGCGGAGCACTATGAATGAATGATTTAGCCTACTATTACCTAACTTTAAAAACTCTATTTTCTTCATGTTTTTTTTACATACGCACATAATAGACCTGCGTACTTTCTTGCATTTAAAAAGAAGAGGAATAAAAAAGGGGTGTCTAGTATACAAGTAAATACGATAACTTCATTTAGGTATGACTTTTGAATCATGTTTCAAGAAAATGAACTATAAACGGTAATATCATCATTAGCAAATAATAATAATAATAATAATAATAATAATAATAATGATAATGATAATGATAATAATAATGATAATGATAATAATAATAATAATAATAATAATAATAATAATAATATTGTTTATTGTCATAAATATAATAATAATAATAATAATAATAATAATGATTTATTTTAGCTGGCAGAGTTAAGGCCGTAAGGCCTTCTCTTCCACACAACCAGCAAAAAGTGTATATACATATGCATGAACTTACAAAGAATTCAACAATTTGATTTAGATGAGAGTTACATGTATACAAGAGTTATTTACGAATTAAACAACAAAATACTATGAACTATTAATTAAACACTGAAATAAACTGTGTAGCAGAATTAAACTAAAATACATAGAATGTTAATATATTTCAAATTATATTAGATAATAGAAAGAGATTATTATGAGACAATTTTGAAAATGCAGCACAATCAATATACAACACAAAGAAATCCTACCATTTCCCTGAAAGAGAGTGTTCTCGTGCTGAGGTGAGGTTTCTTTACATAATAAATTTACATGCATAAATTACAATAAAATAACACCTAAAAATTAATAATTACTCATAACCAATAGCTTAAATTTTAAACTGTTTGATGTAAATAGATGAGGATATTTCTTTAGTATTCATTCATTCATTGTTCTGCCCACGGGCAGGCTTTTCACTGCAAACCCAGCTTTCTCCACTCTTTCCCATTTTCTGCCTTCTTTGTCTCCTTATATGATCCATATATTTTTATGTCCCTTATCATCTGATATCTTCTACTGTCCCGAACTCTTCTCCCGTTCACCATTCCTTCAAGTGCATCCGTCAGTAGGCAGTTTCTTCCCAACCAGTGACCCAACCAATTCCTTTTCCTCTTCCAGATCAGTTTCAGCATCATTCTTTCTTCATCCACTCTTTCCAACACAGCTTCATTTCTTATTCTGTCTGTCCATTTCACACGCTCCAGCCTTCTCCATATTCACATTTCAAATGCTTCTATTCGCTTCTCTTCATTTCGTTATAATGTCCATGTTTCTGCCCCATACAATGCCATACTCCATACAAAGCACTTCACTAGTCTCTTCATTAGTTCTTTTTCCAGAGGCCCGCAGAAGATGCTCCTTTTTTATTAAAAACTTTCTTTGCCATTGCTATCCTCCTTTTGACTTCCTGGCAGCAGCCCATGTTACTGCTTATAGTACACCCTAAGTATTTGAAGCTGTCCACTTGCTCTACTGGTTCATTTAGAATGCTCAAGTTTACTTTCTTTATTTTTCTTCCTGTGATCATTGTCTTTGTCTTATTTGCATTTATCTTCATTCCATAGTGCTCACAGCTGTCATTTAGCTCCAGTAGCATATCCCTTAGTATTATCCTAGATCATGTATGTAACAGATAGATCATCGCTATGTTAAAATCGTTTGCACTTTTTATTTATGTATTTATTTATGTCTATAACAGGGCAAAGCCCCAATTACAATAGACTGTACAGATTTGTTAAAAAAAACCAGAATTGCATATAACATGAAAAAAGAGATAAAACAGAAACAAATGCAAGATACAAGTGTAATTACAAATTAAAAATTAAAAATGAAAAAAAAAAAAACAAACAAATAGGTACTACCTAAATAAAAGACACAGATATAGATATAAATGAAAAATACCAAATAAAAATAAATAAAAAAGAGTCAAGAATAGATATCATAGCCAAAAATGTAAAATTGAGCTATAATTGGTAAATTACAGGGTAAATATAATACTATGTTAATAAATTCAGTATACAGTATTATATAGTAGGACTAATAGGCTTAATTTATTTATTTAAAAAATTCACCACTACAGAACACGTGTTCCAACCAGCATGATACCTGACTGCAACTACAACCAACATGCAAATAGAATCCAACATATCATGAAACTATTGCTGTATATAACTTTTTCTTGTGCATATGGTACGATAACGAGAAATCTAAATCCTGTTTATTTGATAGATGATTGTAAGTTCGAAGCATTAATAAAAGTGGAGACATTGAAGAGAACAACCGCCAGGATCGCCACCCGTCCGCCGTAAACGAACACGAGATGGCAGTACAGTCGCTAATGCAATTCAAATGGGAATTATGACGTGACTCCTTATGTAACAACTAGATGGCAGCGTAATAAACCTGACTAAAGTTGTTAACGTCAAAGCCTATAAGGCCGAACTATCTGGGTATATATGATCTAGGCAGTGATCGCCAAAAGCTGTGTCGCGACATATGCCCCTGTCTCCACTCAAGCGTAACCATGGCATCATATCCCCACCCTCTGTTTACAACCTTCACTTCGATATAAGTAAAGACATTTATCAGCAGCGGGCGTACACATGTAATGTTACAAGTGTGTAGGATAATATGTTTCGATGTCTTTTCGAAAACAGATAAAAAGGTAAAGGTATCCTCGTAACATGCCATGAAGGCACTTGGGGGGCATGGAGGTAGAGCCCCATGCTTTCCATGACCTCGGCACTAGAATGAGGTGGTGTGGTCGGCACCACGCTCTGACCGCCTTTTACCCCCGGGAAAGACCCGGTACTCAATTTTATAGGAGGCTGAGTGAACCTCGGGGCCGTTCTGAAAGTTTGGCAACGAGAAAAAATCCTGTCACCACCTGGGATCGAACCCCGGACCTTCCAGTCCGTAGTCAGCTGCTCTACCAACTGAGCTACCCGGCCGCCCCTTTCGAAAACAGATAGTAAGTAAAAACGTAATTTTAAGGAGCATGGAAGGAAAGTATTTATTTTGTGCAGATGGCAAAAATATGAGATACTTCATTTATTGTAAAATTTAAAATGAAGTATAAAGGAACAATGTACGTTGTCATTATTTTTCTTGTTATGAAGACTGCCACGCCCTTACCTGTAACTTGAATAATAAACGAACAATAAAAAGTAACGGCTTCTATGTCTTAATCGGGGTAAAATACTTCGACTTTTTTCGATGTATGTAGTGTAATTTGTATATTTTATTAATAAATAAACAATAAAAAGTATTGGCTTCTATGTTTTAATCGGTGTAAATTACTTCCACGTTTTTTTTCTACGTATGAGTGTAATTTGAATATTTCATTAATAAATAAACAATAAAAAATACCGGCTTCTATGTCTTAATCGGAGTAAAATACTTCAACGTTTTTTTGAAGTATGTAGTGTAATTTACAACTTCGTGACCAGCCTGGTACGTTTTTCTAATTTCAAATATCTGCTGATGTAAAGTACACGCTCTTTCTATGTTAAATAAGAAAATAAATTTATATTATTTTATCAATAATACAAAAATAATTAATAGGAAGGTAAAAAATTAACATGGAAAAAAGTGTATATAATTAATAAGTAGAAGAATATTATATTGATTTCGTTTTTTGGTCACAGTCCGTCTCTGCATTGTTATTCACTGCATTACCTGAGGAGATATCCACTCCACCCCTCTCCCTACGATAGTGGTGTGCGGGTTGCATTTCTATTACGTCACAATTTCGTGGTGTTTGGCAACCACTGATCTAGGGTATTATCCTCTTCTGCTAATTACGCCGTATCATCAGCATTTATTCTTCTTCCTACTATCACTCCTCCCATGTTCTGAATACAGTTCATTACTAAATCCTCCAAATAGATGTTAAGAAGTGTAGGTGATAAAGGGCATCGTTGACGTACTCCTTATCTAATTTCTTTATTAATTTGTTATAAATTCTAGGGCCGATATTACTACTATGGTTGAAAGCAGTGCTCACTAAACACTTGGGTTCAAACGAAGTATTGTATCCATGCCTTTGGTTTTGTATTTGTGTCATAAAAAATTTGAATCGTTACGAAACGCATAATGAGAAAGTATGTGTCGCTTCGTATCTTTTATTGTATCAGGTTAGAAAGTACTGGCAAATAGAGACGCTGCTTCTATTCGTTATGGAACGCGAGTTCAGAATCGCAGTACTCGTCATTGCGTATTAACGCGTAAATCAGTTACTTTGTATCTTTCATGAATTAATGGATCATACTGTTATCATTTCTATGACTAGTAACAAATGGAATGACGAAATATGTATTGAGAAAAACGCGAGGCTTCTTCGCTGGTGATGTTTGGCAGTGTAGAGTCTGGAGTGCTATCACACAAACGGGACACATTGCACTGAAAATCAAAGGGAGACATTTATGTAGTAAGAAATGATAGGTCTGGAATGTCGCTAATTTCCACGATTGCAAATCGGCTTTTTATCGACAGAACACTCCTAAAAAATTTGTTGATCGAATTATATAATGAGTAAACATCGGAGAAAACTGTGAGATCCACGATACTGCTTCCTTTGACATTTTCGATTGGAAAGAAGAGGACATGTTTTTCGGGTTAGGTGGAAACTAGTGACAAAACGAAGTAAAAAAAAAAAGGAACAAAAAAAACTATTTATTCAAAACAAAAGTTGTTGCGGAGTCACTGATATTGAACATTGTAGTTTTCCACTTTTCTTCGTAATATTTGCACTTTCTTCTCACTTCTGTCAAGAAGCTCCGGTAGCTCAGAGCACAAGCACCAGACCGCTAAGAGAAGGTCTCGAATTCGCGAGCAGTCTAATTTTCCTTCCTTTCCATTTTGATCTATTATCCTAAGTTTAGAATTCGCATAGATAACACTACGAGATGTTTTTGAAGTTCCCTTGTGTCTTGTATTTTTATATTTTAATGAAAAGGTCATCTTAAATTTTTTTTATATATGTTCATGTGTATACAGAGTGGAAGTGAAATAATCCTGCAGATTGAAAGGGACGATAAGTACACTTGAATGAATAGAAACCCTCTAATACGTTTCGTGATTAAATGCTCTTGGTCTTAGGACACCTGGTGTCTGCAAAATACCTTATGAATGTGGGAAATGCTATATCGGCCAGACGGGACGCACCATTATGGAACGCTGCAAGGAACATCAACGCAACATAAGACTATATTACCCTGATAAGTCTGCAGTAGCCCAACACAGCCTAGAAACTAGTCACAAGATTGATTTCGGCGCCACCACCATCTTGGACAAGACATCAGGTTACTGGTTATCAAGGAAGCTATCGAAATCCAGCTAGATGGCAATAATTTCAACAGAGACGGGGGTCTACAGCTGAGTACAGCATGGAAACCTGCCATCAATACGCTTAGACCACCAGCACACGGCAGACAGTAGCACGGGACCAGCAAGTAGCTCCTGATTGGCTACCGCTTCCACCAATCAGAATGCGCCTGGCGGTCGGGACTAGGAACTAGCTCCTGATTGGCCGGCAGCGGGAAACCCTACTATTGCATATATACCGGCTAGACATAGTCCCACATCACTTCATTCCCTGAAGAAGATGGCAGAGCTAGCCGTTGAAAGCTTGGAAGCAAATCTCCAACTCACCTGGCTGAGAACCCGAGAAGAGTTATTCTACATCAAACGCCGGGGAAGCCTCAAGTCATACATAATTTGAAGTTATTAGTAAAATACCTTTTTTCTTTAGTTTTAAGAGTAAAAGAATATTACAAATAGAAAATGAGCTATTCAGAAGTATCATTTCTTTAATTGGCTAGTGTTCTGAAGCTAAAAATGTGTCGTTAATTGCTTTGTACAGATTTTGTTTTTCAATTTTTAACTACAAATTACATTATTGTTACGCACTTATCACAAAAATTGTTACAAATCATACGAATTTAGGAACTTGATTCTTTACAGTTTAATTATGCATCCTAATGTACAGTCTTGAAGAATTTACAAGAGTAGCGTGATTTGTAACAGTTGTGGTAAACGCGTAAGAAAAATGTAATTTTGTAGTTAAAAATCGAAAGCAAACTATGGAATTCACAACACATTTTTAGCTTCGGAATACTAGCTAATTAAAGAAACGATACTCCTGAATAGTTCATTCTTTATCTGTAATATTCTCTTATTCTTAAAACTAAAGAATAATGGTATTTTACAAACAATTTCAAATTAGTGTAATTCTGAAAGTATTGAGTTTAGAACACATGTGTATATGCCATTGCTCAGAATATCGTCGGAAATAAACTCCGTAAGTGGCGGTAAATCCTCGTGAATCACCCTGTATATGTGTGCATTATAAATATTACTTATTTTTAATTTACAATGCTTTATTGCCATTAAGTGGGACTTAAACATAAATTCAGCATTAATCGAAACATACAGCTTGTAAACGATATAAACTGTCGATAATATACTGGCGATAGAGCATAAATTACTGACGAAAAAAATCTAATAAAATTTTTCTGAAACTTGAGGTTTTCATAGAAACAATGTTATCTGTGAGTCTAATGCTTTTGGAAATGCTAGTATACCGTAATTATTTACTTCGGTTCGTCACGTACATTGCAACTGTGGTGATATCCTTGACGTTCACCATTTACTCGAGCAGTAGATAATAGACTACCGTACTATCAATCCTAAAAACATGATATCTTAGGAATTAAAAACAAAAATAAAAGAAAAAAAAGTTTTCACTACACATGTTTAGTAAATGCAGATGTACAGTCTGTATAATTTGGCAGTTTACATCGTTTACATCGTGTATAAGCGAAATCAGATAGTACATTATGCAACGAGCCTATAATGGTAGTAATTAAGACGCAAGTATGTTTGTTTATGAAACGAGCGCAAGCGAGTTTCATAATTTTCATACGAGCGTCTTAATTACCATTATAGGCAAGTTTCATGCTACTTTTTATGCTCGACCATATTTCTAACTTGAAATTATTCAAAATTAGGTCATGTTATGGTTATGTGCGAACTGACCTGAATTGTGAGATGCGCGCAGACGCGAAAGTATTGATTTTTTCCGAGGCCAAATGTCATTGACCTTGATAGAGAATAACATGAACTAATTTGGATATAACCTGGAAATTTATTTAGAATTGAAAAACGAGATGACAAATTGAATTTATTTGAATATTATTTACAATTAACGCTAATTATTATAGTAACAGAACATAACCTTCTGCGACAGTATTGGATTTCCAGCCTCCGTTACTTTTCGCTAATTGTCTTTCGATTGCATATCCGAGAATGATCGATACTTGCGGTTTTATAACGGTACAAAGGTGACTTGCCATTGGCTGAACACCTGAACTTTAATGAATAGGTGTACTTTAATGAGGTGCATTAAAGGACTACTGCCAGGTGTATAATTACTACATTTCGGCATGGTCGAGCATAACATACATTAATGTTTAGGATATAATAAATTATATTGATCTTATTTTTCTTTTCTCTACGCAATGTTCTCCTTTCGTACCTCTTGTACTGCCCTAATCTATCTACTGTGCTTAGAATGTAACCTGAAAGGTAAAAGTTGTTTACGTAGCAAGAATGTACAGTAACAGAAACGTTCTCATTTTTTAATTTAATTTTAATGTGTATGCATGCACAGACTTATGGATCTTGCTCTACATATTGTAGTCATTTTTAGCAGCAGATGTTGCATGTGAAGAACGGAATATCCAGGGTAATTTTAAAGTAGAAAGTGAAGTTGTCCCCTGTGACTAGATATCACGCTATGGAAACATGAAGCTAAGTATGTATGTGATGAGAGGTTATCACTTGTTCTTGTAATACAGTAACATTCAATTTGTATGACATGCGTGTTATTTCGTCGCAATAAAGACACTTCTCATAAGAACGTTTATTCTCTTTGTAACTTTATTTGTAGCAAATGTTTAATGTATGGAAATTACTTACACAACTCTCCTCATTTTTCTATGTCACCATCACTGAGACTGAATTGCGACAAATTTTGTCGTCATCGGTAGTCGTGTTTCTACCATGCTATCCGCTATATCCAAGATTCACGACTTCAAACACGACATAGGGCTATGGATTTCAAATCACGATAAAGTCCTTAATGTGGCTTCCTTCGAGAGGGAAGTAAATATGAGAGGCCTACAAGTATAACGTATATTTACGACACATAAAAAACCCCGACCCTCATAGAATAAAAAACTAAAATTGTATTCGTGGCGCAGCAGCCCATGGAGGACCAAACCCGACTACTGGCCTCAAATTCACTTATCTCAATAGAGGTGAAAGATAATTTTTAGTTGGCTATTGAACGATGCTGTATTAACTACTAGGTTGTTTAGCGTCGATGGGGATTGGTGATAGGGAGATGGTGTTTAGCGAGATGAGGCCGAGGATTCGCCATAGATTACCTGACATACATCCCACGATTGGGGAAAACCTCAGAAAAAATGCAACCAGGTAATCAGTCCAGGCGGGAATCGAACCCACGCCGAGTGCAACTCCAGTTCAACAAGCAAGCTCCTCATCTGACTGAGCTACGCCGGTGGCTGCTGGACTTTCCTAATGACTAAGGAGCGGCTTCCTATGTAATTAAATATTCTTTTTGCGTGTGATAAAACACAATTAACAAAGTTAAAAATTCCGAACATGAAGTTTCAAGTTTAAAACCCGAATTTTATTTCACATAAAAACACATATTTTCACAAAAAAATTATGTAAATACATATTTTCAGGAAATCTATCATAAACACATAAATCTTGGAGTTTTTTTACATAAATAATTTTGTATAAGAACTTTCAAATATTTTAAAACTAAATCAATTATGTCACTCAGAAGCACGTTATCTTTTTTTTTTTTTTTTTTTAAGAATTCTTGGTTGCTTCATGTTTCTAAGCGCTGTGTGGTGTATCCGTGATCAATTTTCGTAATAGTATCGCCTCAAGTTCTGAGAACTGCTAGGCAGCATATCAGTGTTATTATTAGAGAATAAATTAACATGGACAAGGAGGAGAGATCTTGCAACACATAATTAGGAATGTTTATTGTTGCTGAAGATGATTTCATTCCACGCTTTGTTTGTGAAACACAACAGATAAGAACTCCTGTATAAACATTAGGCTATTTAATTTAAACAAATATCTCGCCTCTCGCTCATGCCTATCAAGTAAGGCAATATATCTTGTTGTGATTCCCTGTTATCGGGCTTCGTCAATCGATATCCTTCAAGATATACTGAAAGATGGTTATTTAAAAAAGATTTTGCTTTCCTATTAGCAAATCTAAGCTTTTTGTGTGTCATCATAAAAAAAACTCGAAACATCCAAAAACCTGTTGTCTGAAACAGAGAGGTGCGTGCCGTGGAAATTAAACTAGACTCGCTACCAGGTTCAGAAGTGCAAGTACTAAGGGACAAATTCCAGAATGTGTTTGGGAAAAACAGTGGATATAAAAAAATGTGTAAAGTTGCTCAAGTATTGGAGGATGTGCCTGTAGGTGAAATTGACGGTGTATGTTTGTGACATTCCTCTCTTTAAATATGCACGTCTGACGTCCTGTGATGTGGAAAGATCGTTTTCACAGTATAAGTCGTTATTCAGAGATAATCGGCATGCATTTGTGATGGAGAATTTGCAGATGACCTTTGTTGTTCACTGCAATTCTCGGCCAACTAACTACTAGCACTCAAGTGTGGTTAGTGAGTACCTAGTAACATTTTTTTTCAAGCTAAGTAAGGTATTTTTGTCATATTAAAAAAAAATATATTTTTTTATTTTTAGGAAATATTTTCGTACTTTTTAGCACATAAAAAATAAATATATTTAAATTTTTTAGCACATAAAAATCCGCTCCCTACTAATGACATATTCTAGAGCAAAGTAAAGGTGATAATGCATCTCCTTGCTTTAGCCCGCAGTGAACTAGAAAAGTATCCGACAGAAACTGGCCTATACGGACTCTGCTGTACGTTTCACTGAGACACATTTTATTTAATCGAATTAATTTCTAGGGAATACCAAATTCAATAAGAATATACAAAGTAGCCTATAGCTAACAAAATATAATAATTTTAAATAATAAAACAAGAAAATAAACATAATTAGAATACATGTATCAATAGCATAAGTACAAACTATTTACGTAAATTGTATTTTTACATTTGAATAGATCACTTAGGGGTCATAAGGACTTTTTTTTACAAATAATGATAATAATATTAATAATATTAGTAATACGTTTATTGCTAAAAACACACACAAAGAAATTGTAAATATAAAAAATTCTAGCACTCCCCTGAAAGAGAGTGATCTCGTGCTCAGGAGAGGATTCGATAAATTCAATAGTTCTTGGTAGAGTAAATTATCTATAAAAGAAAAGAATATTTTGTTATAGTTCGTCGATTTCCAGTGAATAGGGCCATTATTTGAATTGTCTCTAGATCAGTGATATTAAATCTTTTTTGCTAGCTTACCCCCAGAATAACTTTTTATTTCCTGAGCTTGCTGAAATTATGCTAATTCATGTCCACTCTATAGAAAGACCTATGCGGCATAGTGCAAAGCCACCTTTATCTTACAGATCGATGAGGCAGGGGCATGGAAGCACACCGTATTACAGCTTCTAGGAGGGCTGAAAGGTCTGGAGGAAAATAACTTTTATAGGTCACACCTTATCCGCATTCTCCTGCGAGTTTGTTGCTGATTTTGTTCAGTACATGAAGTTATATTTGTCCCGGAGCAGGGGAATTCGCGAAATGCTGCGTACCTAATACGTGGGTGGGGTAATGTCGAGTTCATCTAATATTACTTCGTCTCCCCTTCATCCGCAAGTTTTCTTTGCTTTGTGTTGCAAACCGAATAGCGAGAGACACGTGTGGAAATATTTCGAATGCCTAAAGCTGTGGACTGTTAAGTGATGTGTGTTTTCTTGTTTGCTTTTATTGGAAAAAAGTGTAAACATTTTCGTTTCATCGTAACGTGCTGAAATAAACTGTATGAAGTAAATGCTACTTTCTCATAATTGTAGGCCAGCGTTTCTCAAACTTTTTTGAAGTGGGGACCACTTTTTTAAGCCAGAACAGTTCCGCGGACCACCTTACTCTTGTTTCCTTCGAAAACAAATTTATCATTTTTGTAGCATATTTTAATACCAGTATACTTATATTTTAAAACAGAATTAATTAATTATAATACTTTTGTAATTATATTTTTTGTAGCCAACCACAAGTAACTTATAACAAATTCTGTGCATTGTTGATTCATCGCTTGCATGTTAGCAGTTTTTTGAAATCCTTCTTAAGTGGTACACGCTAGTAGTTGTCCATGTCTCTGTTATATAGTTCCCATTATAAACAATGGAAAACTGGCTTCGATCCGGATCTTTGAAAAGAAAGGAACATGATGATACGCTTCATTTAGACAGTGCTGATACTTCAGAAGCTGTGTGTGAAGAAATATATTAATTATAGTGCCATTAAAGAAATATCTAGTCCTACTAGTAGCTATTCAAAGAAAAAATACTTTCGTAAATATTATGACAAGATTTATTTGAAACTTGGATTTACTTGGTATGGCAATGAGAGTGAACCAAAACCTCGCTGCTTTGTTTGTTATGAAGTGCTTTCAAACGAGTGTATGAAACCCGCGAAATTGAAACGGCACTTAGAGACGAAACACGCAAGTGTAAAAAGTAAACCTGTCGGATTTTAAAATAGGCGGAGTCTAAAATTTTTTTATATCGTCATCTATAAAAACAAATACAAAAATTAATGCAGAAACATGCTCGATTTTCGACAAGTAAAGATGCAATCTGGCACGTTCTGTTATTGATGTACGACGTACAGTACGTGCCCATTTGAATGTGCAGACTGGGTGTCAGCAAAACTATTAAGAAAGTCATCAATACATGAAAAGGTTCGGTACTTTGGTCCTCTGTTATGAATTCTGGTGGTCCCTGGCTGGGTTACAGGCTCGGCACCAGATATGCAGGGAAAAGATGGCGAGAAACGCTACGTTCATAGTGCTTTAAATTCCTGTTTTGTTGTTGAGAGTAGACTGGGAAGTGGGTAGACGGGTTGGGTAAGAAATTTGATAACATATTAGTACTGGGAGAAAAAGTGAAAGGCGATTGCCATGTGTATTTTCAAAGTCTGAGATTTTCAGCTATAGTGTGATACGTAATTCGTTTGAATTTTATTTTTTCTTCTGTCTTTTTTGAAGGACCACAAGGACAGAACTCGAGGACCACAGGTGGTCCGCGGACCATAGTTTGAGAAACGCTGGTGTAGGCGATATTTGTAACAACAAAATAGATGTGGAACACAGCTATCAGTGGCGAAGCTTAGGTGTAAATGCTGGGTAGGTTGTAAAAATCTGCTTACTTGTATCTTTTCATAGAGCAGATGTTTCTGGGCTTTTCTATCAACGTTTTTTGTAACAGTCTGCACTTCCGTTTCCCTCTATACACCAACCATAGGTAAGAAGTTCGTACCAGAACTGTTTGGTTGTGTGAGCTTGGACTATATATCCACCGAATGAATAGTTATAACGCCGACAACAAACCACAAAACAAACATGTACAGTCGGGTATTAACCAAACTTGTCTTTATGCCTCAGAATAAGTAACAAAATAGACAAATAATATATAAAAAAATATTTGTCCATAGATATAAGAATAACAAACAAAATACATATTTATATGTATCTAGCCTTGTTATCTATACTAATAATAAATCTGTAGCCAAAATTTTTCTGGTAATTTTCGATTTTCTAAAAATAATTGGTGTTAACATGTATAATTAACCATCCTGAAACCGAAAATCGCTTTTTTTTAATTTTTGATTGTATGTGTGTCTGTCTGTATGTTTGCTACCTTTTCACGCGATAATGGCGGAACGGATTTCGATTAAAATTGGAATATAAATTAAGTTCGTTGTAACTTAGATTTTAGGCTGTATGGCATTCAAAATACGTTATTTAAAAGGGGTGTTATAAGGGGGCCTGAATTAAATAAATCGAAATATCTCGCTTATTATTGATTTTTGTGAAATATGTTACATAACAAAAGTTTCTTTAAAAATGATTTCTGATAAGTTTTATTCTTTGAAAAATTTTGATAGGACTGATATTTAATGAGAGAAATGAGTTTTAAAATTAAAATAACTGCCATCTAAGGCGGTGTATTGAAATAAAAAAACAAATGACTTCGTCTCTAAGGGGCCTTGGACACAACAATCGAAAGCTATGAAACATAGCCTACAGACAATGTTTCTGTGTTTGTATGAAGTAATATAGGAAGCTAAATTAACCGATTTGTATAATTAATTATTATTTCATCATTGGAAAGTGTAGTTTCTCTGGATGGACATAATGCTATAATGTTATTACAGTAACTTGTGAGTGAATTGAGGACAGGTAAGATTAAAATAGCTTCTTATGCACAGAAAACTTGATAGGTTATTCTGTATATTCATTTCCTGTATTTCTTAAAATAATGTTTATGAACATATTCATTTTTATCTCAGAGAATTAACGAACAACGAGAGTGTATTGATTTAGTATGTAGTAATAGTACGTTAGCTTAGCAATCCATTATTTTATAATTCAAATTTTAACTATACTCAATTGAATCGTGTTAAAATACATAAAATATATATGCAGTAAATGCAATGCAAAAAAATTGGGTAATGAGCCAAGAAGATTATGTTGCGCTGTTGTAAAAGCTGTTCCTCCTGAGATTCAAGAGCTCCCACAACAAATTAAAAACTTTCTAATTCGAGTACATCCATTATCAACACACTTTTTACATAATATAATATAATATAATATAATATAATATAATATAATATAATATAATATAATATAATATAATATAATATAATATAATATAACAATAAATCTGTAGCCAAAATTTTTCTGTTAATTTTCGCTTTTCCAAAAATAATTGTTAATAACAATTAATAACATGTTAGAGGAATTGTCATTGCACCAAATGAGTGGTCTCTGGATCAAAATGATCGCATTTTAATATTTTAAATACAATTTAAATTAAGTAACATGTTAAACGATACCCGGCCCCGGAACAATTTTTCCCTTGAAATTATTCAAATCTTCTTTACAGGGAGCTTCACCTGAAAGACTAGATTTGCATAACATATTAAACGATTTATCCTTCTATCAAACACGAATGTTCCCTGGATCAAACGTCCTATTTTAATTATGTAATTACTTTATATTTATTTCTAACGGGTGCAGCGGAGCGCACGGGTACGGCTAGTAATTAATAATAATGTACATTTTCAGTTTATCAAAAGAGATACTCTGCTATGTTGTGAAAAAAAATTGTATTCCGAAAATGTTCCTTCTACGTCACAAGACGTAACTAGAGAAATTTTACAATATGATACAGTATCCCTTACCGTATCAGCAAGTGAACAAACACAGCTTTATGAATATTAGAATGCATTTTATATATTGTGCAACACATTAAACTCGTAAATATTTTCAAGAACACTTTTCATTTTTGCTTCTATGACTATTGGGACTTCTGCGGATATTTGATTATTCTTTCACATCTCGCAGCGTCAGCCATATCTGTATAGGCACACTCCCTTGGTATGCTAAGGTTGTAGGTTGTGGGGATAATGGAACGGTTAATATAAATATATTTTCCTCTGGCACATCAATACATTTACTACACCTAACAACGCCTTTGGTTTCATGTGAATAAATAATTAAACTGGGAGTGGGCACAAGTCTACTACTGGGTGTTCATTTCAAAATGTATCATGACGTCACTGTTGTGAGTCAGCGATTTGAAGCGAGTTTCAGATATTATGTCAGAGAAGTTGCCTATTAATCAAGGCGTTCAATCTGAACTTGAGAACGTGTACGGTATAACTTGAATGTCGTAGCAACAGATGGCGGTCTGTAAAGTCTGTGTGCTACCATAACCTCTTTCGAACTGTGTTTTGCGCGGGCAAGTCGTACGCAGGGTATTTGTTATCATCGATTGCGTACGGCAACATTCCACAACACAAATCAAAATGCTCCGTGTCCGTGTTGACCGTCGAAGTTAATGTCAACAAATACGTAAGTAATCATCTCAACCCTCTCCCCATATCCCGACAGTAAGAAAAAAAACTCACTTCAATGCGTGTTTCCAAACAGTTCACATTCTTGCCACTACTGGCGTTGCCGTACGTATCGGTAAGTAATCTTCAGAATGAACGCCGTACTTGCTAGGCAACTTCTCTCGCATTTAGGTAATACGCCTCTGCGGAAGTGTAGGAAGATTGAATTCTCTAGGCTCATCGGCTAGCCACATGACGGCATACAGCGAGCCGTGACACATTTTGAACTGAACACCCAGTATATTTACTGTATAAACGATGCGTCTACATATGAAAAGCACGAAATCCATGTAATATCGATTTTCATAAAAAGTCGACATGTGAGGTTTCTGAATTTCCTGATTAATTTATAAGAAAACCACAAATATATTTTTTATTTCGAGTAACGCGCCATTATGTTATTGACTTCGTTCATTTTTGGACCACAAATTTCTACCTTTCATAAGCATAATTCGCAGATAAATTGACTCGTAGATCCTGAATATATGAGTAGAATATATAACCCGGGCAGTAAGGAGAAATCGATGTACACAAACTGCGAAAAATAGAAACGGATTTTTAACTTGTACGATGCACAAAAAAATAGAGTGATCAATTTTTGTTGATATCGGGAAGCGTTATTTAGAATGATACAAGAAGAAGAAGAAGAAGAAGACGGTGATGCCCTTAAACGATAATGGAATCAATTCGCCTCATTTCGTCCCGACCGACCGACCGTTCGTTCGTTCTCTCAGTCGACCCTGACGCAATCTAACAAGCGTCTATATTTAGCTCTGCTTTATCTCAGCGTTGCATGATAATCTACGTGGGAGAGACATTAGTTGATATTATATATTGTTCTTGTGTTCGCCTATAACCAGGACTCCGTTTCCTATTTGCCGTGCACGTCGCAAGTGTCATGCACTGTATGTGTTTAATGTTGGTACTGTGATGTGGCACTTCCACGTGACCTTGGAGTCTATTTTTGCTCGTGTTTGTCATTGGATGGGTTCATGTGATGTAGGCGGGAACAGTGGTAGTAACTTCTATATCTCCACGCTAAATATGAAAACGCCAGTAACTTTATAATAGCAGCTTCTGAATAGGAGGAGAAGGACGATGCTCAGAGCGTACACGGGAAAGCAAGGCCGGGCCGTGTTTTGCAATTCAGAGGTCGGAAGTTCGAGCGCTGACAGCTCATGTACATTCACATTTTGTTATATTTATAATATAGCCTATTCTGTAGAGCAATAAAACAATGCGGACGATAACGCATTGTCAAAATAAGTTCCTTGCGAGAACTGCACATATTATATATATTTTTTATTGGGTTATTTTACGACGCTGTATCAACATCTGTTATTATTCGGTTGAGAAGCTTTTGTCATCTAGTCTGCTGTCAAAAAATCTGAAAGTTAGAATTTATAAAACAGTTATATTACCGGTTGTTCTGTATGGTTGTGAAACGTGGACTCTCACTTTGAGAGAGGAACAGAGATTAAGGGTTTTTGAGAATAAGGTTCTTAGGAAAATATTTGGGGCTAAGAGGTATGAAGTTACAGGAGAATGGAGAAAGTTACACAACGCAGAGCTGCACGCATTGTATCCTTCACCTAACATAATTAGGAACATTAAATCCAGACGTTTGAGATGGACAGGGCATGTAGCACGTATGGGCAAATCCAGAAATGCATATAGAGTGTTAGTTGGGAGGTCAGAGGGGAAAAGACCTTTGGGGAGGCCGAGACGTAGATGGGGAGATAATATTAAAATTGATTTGAGAGGGTTAGGATATGATGGTAGAGACTGGATTCATCTTGCTCAGGATAGGGACCAATGGCGGGCTTATGTGAGGGCGGCAATGAACCTACGGGTTCCTTAAAAGCCGATAAGTAAGTAAGTATCAACATCTAGGTTATTTAGCGCCTGAATGATATGAAGGTGATAATGCCGGTGAAATGAGTCCGGAGTCCAGCACCGAAAGTTACCTAGCATTTGCTCATATTGGGTTGAGGAAAAACCCGGAAAAAACCTCGACCAGGTAACTTGCCCCGACCGGGATTCGAACCCGGGCCACCTGGTTTCGCGGCCAGACGCGCTGACCGTTACTCTACAGGTGTGGACTTATATAAATACACACTACTGCATGTTTTATAATCTATGTCATTACAGTATGTTATGGTATACTGCCATTTAACGCCGAGTGTACGTTTAAAACATACTATCTTTTTTCTATTGAAAAATTTTCAATGAAATGTTTACAGTTTATTTGTCAGAATAAAACGAAAGATTCCACAAGCTTTCAATGGGAGTATACGTTGTTATTATTATTATTATTATTATTATTATTATTATTATTATTATTATTATTATTATTATTATTATTATTATGTCCCTATGTGCTTTTAGGTTTTTACCAAATTCATCTGTTTTCAATTATGAGCGTACTTGTAAATACTTTAGCTTTTTTTAGCCTTTATGCTAGACGTTTTGAACTTGACTACTTATTCTTTTATAAGGTCTTAAAGGGTGATATTGATTGTAAATCCTTCATAAGCAATATCTACTTTCGGGCCCCTTCGAATGGTTTAAGATTTCAAAAAAAATTGTATGCCTGTAACCCTAAATCTCTCTCTCCAGTTGTCAGATGCATGAAAGCTGCCAATTTACATTATATTAATTCAGATCCGTTTAATGTATAGTTTGTTGTTTGGCTATTCTTATATTAAGCATATTCATTTCAACTTCATTCGTTTATGTTGTTTTTAGCTTTTCTGTATCATGTATTTTTGTAATTATCTATTCATTTTCATTATTGTTTATTCATATTTGTCACTAATTTCAATAATTATTTGTATGCACTATTTTTGTTATCTCTTCATTTTGTCATTATTGTTTATTTGTATTTGTAATTTTAATAATTATTTGTATGCACTGTTTGGTAAATCCTTGTGCACTGTAAATCTTGTGCTAACTTTTATTTTGTGCTGAACTGTTATTGGCCCCAGGCTGTTGTACAGCACAATAAATATTAGTAAATAAATAAATTAATAATAATGTTTATTATTATTATTATTATTATTATTATTATTATTATTATTATTATGTTAAAGACTTTGGAGTATTCTGTGACAGTAAACTTTATTTTCAGAAGCATGTAGATTACAAACACACAACATGCAATGTGGGTTGCTTTTTCTTTTTTTACGGGATCTGAGCCAGAAACATTGTAAAACACAGAGTATAATTTATATAAGTAGGATGAAAGAGTAATGGAACGGAGAAAAATTCTCTCCGGCGCCGGGATTTGAACCCGGGTTTTCAGCTCTACGTGCTGATGCTTTATTCACTAAGCCACACCGGATACAACCACGACGTCGGACAGAACTGTCTCTGATTGAGTTCCAACTCTTGGGTTCCCTCTACTGGCCGCCCTCTGCACTACGTCATAGATGTCTATGAACATAGGACCGAAGTCCACACATGTGCTGAGGTGCACTCGTTATGAGTGACTAGTTGGCCGGGATCCGACGGAATAAGCGCCGTCTTAAATCACTTCGTGATTTTACGCATATCATATATTGTTTCAATGTACCGAAGTACATAGAGGCAGTTCTGTCCGACGTCGGGGTTGTATCCGGTGTGGCTTAGTGAATAAAGCATCAGAACGTAGAGCTGAAAACCCGGGTTCAAATCCCGGCGCCGGAGAGAATTTTTCTCCGTTCCATTACTCTTTCATCGTATGATGACGCAGAATATCTGCATGGAAATATCATATGTACTTCGGTACATTGAAATAATATATGATATAAGTAGGCCTATGTGTTCTGTTTTATTCAACGATTTAGACCTAAAATATCTAGCAGTGATTATAGTGGTCTTCGAAATGGTCTTCATTCTTTTGATTCAGCAACTGTGTTGAAACCGGTTCTTTGTTTTTATTTATCATATTGCATGTTGATGTTATTCTTAGTAGGCCTAATTTTAAACCGTACCTTATATTCTTTTCTGGTTCAGAAATCATTTTTGTACACTGTTCTTACTTTACTTTTAGTTTGTCAGTTTTGTCTCCAAATATAGTATTCATATACCGGTATAATAAATGTGATTTACAATATTATAAAATGTTGATTTGTAGTGATTTTCGCACATAATTGGTTCCAAATATTTACAATTTATATAAAAGTAGGTGGTAGGTTATTTTACGACGCTTTATCAACATCTTAGGTTATTTAGCGTCTGAATGAAATGAAGGTGATAATGCCGGTGAAATGAGTCGGGGTCCAGCACCGAAAGTTACCCAGCATTTGCCCGTGTTGGATTGAGGGAAAACCCCGGAAAAAACCTCAACCAGGTAACTTTCTCCGACCAGGAATCGAACCCGGGCCACCTGGTTTCGCGTCCAGTTTATGTAGTAGTGGTGGTGGTGGTGGTAGTGGTGGTGTAGTTGGTGGTAGCAGTTAGTGTCCTGCAATGTTCGAACATGAGAGAGGCAATGAAGATTTTACAAAATTAATCTTATTCCATATGAAAAATTACAATCCTTAAGCGGCTAAAACATGAAGGGGCGGAAATGAAGGACAGCGAATATTCTTATAACAAAGGCCGGACTAACTTGACAGGCCTTCTTGTGCAGAGCGAACATCGGCGAATATCGAACTTCACCATCCTCGACAAACTTGATCCGAACATAGCGCCTGTAATGAACGACGCTAGTATTGGTGGTGGTGGTGGTGATGATCATAGAGGTCTGTGTTGTTTTTGGATGTTTTAACCGTCTTAGCCTTCAATGTAGAGGATATGGACAACAGAAACAATACGATAGGCTACATGATATTCTAATTTTAAATACCAAATATATCTTGTAATTGAAATTTGATTCGAAATTATTTTGCTGCCTTTCGTACTGACTCTGAAAAGTATTGACTCTATATATTTCTATTGGAAGGTTTTCATTACTTTAGAACTGCATCTTTAGACTGCCCTTTTAAAATAGGAATCTTTTGAGAGTTATGAGGTAAATATTTGATATTTGTGGTCATATGATCAGCATAGCACAATGCCCCGCTTAAGACAACACAGGGGAGTGTCTTGGGTCCCCTTCTATTCCTTGCTTTTGTAAATGATCTGCCAGTTAACATCTTGTCCAGGGTTCGATTATTCGCGGATGACTGTATCGTATATAGGGAAATAAAATGTCATGAAGATACTACTCTTCTTCAGAATGACCTTAATAGAATAAACGATTGGGCAATGGCCAACAAAATGAAAATAAATTCTCTAAAGAGCAAAGCCATCAGCTTTACAAGAAAAAGAAATAAAATAATCGCATCGTATATGTTAGGGGGTGAAACCATTTCGGAAGTTAACAAATGTAAATACCTAGGAATAACATATAGCAGCGATCTCGGCTGGGGAGAACACGTTACTGGCACAGCGGGAAAGGCATGGAGGGCGTTACACTTTGTGATGAGGGTACTAAGGAAAGGCTCTGATAAATCCAAAGAGATTGCATATAAATCACTAGTTCGTCCAGTAATGGAATATGGTGCTGCATGTTGGGATCCTTACAGATTAGAACATATTAAGATACTGGAAAAGATTCAAATACGGGCTCTCAAGTGTTGTCGTAATAATTCACCATTAAAATGGGACACACTCACGGACCGGAGAACGCGAATTCGATTATGCGCAATGTTAAAAACATATAGAGGTGAGCCTGCCTGGAGCGAAATAAAAAATAGGTTGCAGCCGCCAAATTACTCTCGAAGGAACGACCACTCATATAAATTGAGGGAAAGAAGACAGAGGACGGACACTGGAAAGTTTTCTTTTCTCAATCGTACTATCAGGGACTGGAATGCTTTACCTGCAGACTTACTAAAGGCTTTACCAATAACCAAAAATGTATTTAAAATAGGCTTAAGGACTTTACTAATAGACGGTAGTATATTATACACACTAGTTAAAGGGTGTAATTGATATCTTGTTATTTGAAGTGTTCTATCACTGAGTAAGTGTGTTGTGTCAGTGAAGTGTATAGTGTCAGTGAAGTCTATTGTGTAAGTGAAGTGTGTTGGTGTCAGTGAAGTGGCTGTGCAAAGTATTCGAACAGTGAAATGGTTAGAAGTTTTAGTGAAATCAGGTAGAATCAGTTATATTACCTGTTGTTCTGTATGGCTGTGAAACTTGGACTCTCACTTTGAGAGAGGAACAGAGATTGAGGGTTTTCGAGAATAAGGTTCTTAGGCAGATATTTTGGGCTAAAAGGGATGAAGCTACAGGAGAATGGAGAAAGTTACACAACTCAGAGCTGCACGCATTATATCCTTCACCTGACATAATTAGGAACATTAAATCCAGACGTTTGAGTTGGGCAGGGCATGTAGCACGTATGGGCGAATCCAGAAATGCATATAGAGTGTTAGTTGGGAGGCCAGAGCGGAAAAGACCATTGGGGAGGCCGAGACGTAGATGGGAAGATAATATTAAAATGGATTTGAGGGAGGTGGGATATGATGATAGAGACTGGATTAATCTTGCTCAGGATAGGGACCAATGGCGGGCTTATGTGAGGGCGGCAATGAACCTCCGGGTTCCTTAAAAGGCAGTAAGTAAGTAAGTAAGTAAGTAAGGTAGAATCAGTGCAGTGAGTGAGTTGACAGCGAAATAGTGTAGTGCCGAAAGGTACTTGTGCAGATATGAACCTGTCAGACTCGTGGGTCTTAGTTCGAGCTTAGGGTTAAGATGCAAAATAGATTTCCTTTAAATGTTATTTTAAGTGACCATGCTTCATTTTAGTTTAGGATGCTCCTTGTTGTTATTATTAATTATTGTTTTTTATTAGTTGTGTTTATTATTAATTATCATTATTGAGTGTAATTAGTTACCACTGCCACCGGGTATATACCCATTTGCAGTGTTAATAAATGCATACATACATACATACATAACAAACACAAGGAAGTGATACACGTATAGGTACTCTTAGATCGAATGAGGTATAGACACATTTTTGCTTGTGTGCGAGAATCAAACCTTAGTCCGCCAAGTTTCTAATTAAAAAAGCAGTTTTAACTAACGGCTGATTGCTGTTCCTTTAAAATAAGACTCAATTTGACAAGAACGTAAGTCATGAGCCATCTGATTGTCTCATGAACCAGTCCGCCGTTTAACGCATTCACATTTTAGCGCGAGGAAGTCACTTTCGTAACATTTATTGCGGTTTGTAATTTTGACAAGCTTGCCGGTGCCCCTGCTCTGTAGCATTCATTGAGCGTGTTATAATCTGGCAACGGCCACTGCCTCCGCCTCCGCCCGCCGTAACGTTGGGAAAAATGGAATGCCTTGCACGTGGTCATAGGTATGAGTCATCTGGGTATATACTTGATAGCCGACTCACGAATTCGAAATTAACTCATTGTGTCATTAATGGATGCATTAATTTGTGCGACACTTTTCGGCGTGTCTTCGTAGTTAGAAAACATTTCCTGGTGTTCAAATGCTTCCTCTGTTTTCTATAATAATATGAACTGTAGACGAATCGCTTATGATTATAGCCCCTGTATCTGAAACCGCCTCTCCCGTCTCAAAAAAAAAAAAAAATAAATAAAAAATAAATGTGTATGCAAATATATACAAAGTTTCACTAAAACATATTTGTATTATTTATGTTATTCTTCTTGTTAGTGAACATACTTGCTTTTCGATCCAAATATCACGGCTTTAAATCCGGCCTATATCGATAAGTTTTTAGGCAAAAAAAGAGTTCGAAGTGCATCTTGCTTGGAGCAAGGATATCGAGCCTTCCAGGTCTTCTTATTTGCTACAAGCAGATCACTTAGTCTATGGATGGATACAGATAAAATTCTGTCCTTCACCTCCTCAGTATTTGCTGCATGCCGACCACTTAGCCCAGGGGTCATCGGCACAGAGCACCCTCGGGCTAGCGTCTCTTAACCCGCGGATAAGAGCCTTCACTATGGTGCATCCGTAGCTGCTGTCGGGTATGCTCTCTCCCTCTCTGCCTGCTGCACGACGGGGCATATGATGTTGCACCGAATACCCTTTACCCGTTTCAGTGAGTGCTGACGACCACTGGCTTAGCCTATGAATCAACAGAGACAAAATACTGCCTTTCATCTGTTCTGTATTTGCTACAAGCAGATCACTTAGCGCATGGATTAAGAAAGACACCTCTTCTGTATTTGCTGGCTGCATGTCACTTAGTCTAAGGATTAACAGAGACAAAATACTGCCTTTCATCTGTTCTGTATTTGCTACAAGCAGATCACTTGGCGCATGTATTTGCTGGCTGCAAATCACTTAGTCTATGGATTAACAGAGACAAAATACTGCCTTTCATCTGTTCTGTATTAGCTACAAGCAGATCACTTAGCCTATGGATTAAGAAAGACACCTCTTCTGTATTTGCTGGCTGCAAGTCACTTAGCCTATGAATCAACAGAGAGAAAATACTGCCTTTCATCTGTTCTGTATTTGCTACAAGCAGATCACTTAGCCTATGGATTAAGAAAGACACCTCTTCTGTATTTGCTGGCTGCAAGTCACTTAGCCTATGAATCAACAGAGACAAAATACTGCCTTTCATCTGTTCTGTATTTGCTACAAGCAGATCACTTAGCCTATGGATTAAGAAAGAAACCTCTTCTGTATTGGCTGCAATGCAGGTCACTTAGTCTATGGATGAACAAAGACAAAATTCCACCTTTTCACCTCTTCTGTATTTATTGCATGCATCTATGGATGAAGAAGCAGTGAATTCTACCTTTTTTTTTTATCCCTTCTGTATTTGCAGCATATCTATGGAGAACAAAGACAAAATTCTTTGTTCAATGCCATTACACCTTTCCCAACGTTTATATAAGATATACCGCGATAATGATTGCGGAGATCTGTAATGGACATGAGTGAGAACATATCGAACTGTTATTGGTCCATTACATTCTGTATTCGATGAAATCCGCTGACGTACTGGTACAAAGTAGACACACAAATTGAAAGGGAGTATCAATTAATCCTAAACGTGAAAAAAAAATCTCCACCAAGTATGACATGGAAAACTAACCAAGCAACAGGTTGAATTATGAAATCTGTCTTCTGCTACGGTTGTGAACTTGGGATGCCTAAGGGAAGAAATAAGAGACAGGAATAGTAGTGTAGAAGGATATGTGAAGGATCGGGTAGCTAGAAACCCGTGCTGGAGCGACACAAGAGCAGTAGATTATGACGATCGTGAAACAATGGAATGTAATAGGCTTTGGAGACTGAAAATTTGTTATGGAGGATGTTGAGAATTTTCTTGCGTAGTTATGGGAAACGACACGGCAACGTTCGGTCGTATAAAACACGTACGCACTGTACATACACGCAAACACACATGCATGCATACATGCATACATACATACATACATACATACATACATACATACATACATACATATGTCATCGAACAACAGATGACAGCGTCTTGCCATCCTAACGGCAAACACCAGCCAGCTCTTCCTCTTCCCGTCCCGTGATCACTTGATCAAATCTCAGTTCCCCTCGCGTATGTGGTACCTAAGAGGTTACGTCCAATTTCGGCTTCCCCTTCAAAATTTTCTAGAGTTCCTTCAGTGGAGCAGCGTTACCTGGAGTGAGACTAGTGGCCAATAGGCTTGGAGCTCACATATTTAGTTTTGTACAGCCCCCAACCCCTTGCAAGGACGCGTTTTGCGTACCTTTTAAAATTTTTCCTCCCAATTCTCTTTCGATTTTTCGATTCGATACATACATACATACATACATACATACATACATACATACATACATACACACACATACATTCATACATACGTACACACAACGGGATAGATATGCCGATTCATGTCAGAAACGAAAAGGAATAAAATTGTCAGTGACGAAGCTCTTAAGACGCTTTTGAGGCATAGCCTACTCAACAAATTTGAGTTATTATTCCTAGTAACAGTAGGCCTGTAAGTTTGGAATAACGATGTATCGTAACACTTGATTGCACTCCGATCCTTCCATATATTAAGTTCACTGTTGACAGTCATTCCAGTAAGAAGCAGTGTTGCCAACACATATACTGTTGTATACCCGTCAGTCTAGCACCTTGAAATCCGTCAGAATCCGTCAAAATAAAAAAGGATCACTCAATATATCTATCTACAAATAATGGTGAGGTGTTCATTAGAAAGAAGGGAAAATTTTAAGGGGAGAGGTTAGAAAGCAAATTGAGAGTATGTATTATAGTAATAGAGGTAACAAAGGTAAAATAAGATGACTGCACACGTCAATGAAAGTTTGTATGTGTTATTGTAATTTGAAGGTAATGGGGAGCACGAATACAGAGATGTGGTGGCGACCCATTACCAAATAAGAGTTGTAGAATAAATATATCAATATCAATATCAATACACAAATAAAAAACAAATTTTAACACAACTTACTTACCATCTTGATTAAAATAATAATTCGTCAATCTGTGACTTGATTACGAGGAAATCTGAAATCGGAGGATTCCTTAATATGATACGGCAGAGGCAGGGCTGTTCAAATAAAAAGTAAAATCCCCCAAAAATTAAACAATTTAAATGACAGCAGCTAAAAAAACTCAAAAGACGATGTACTGTAAACAGTAAATTCCGCCAGAAAATCCGTCACCCGTCAAAGCCATTCTTCTCCCGTCCGCTACGTTGAAATTCTGTCAGTTTTGACGGAATTTCCGTCCAGTTGGCAACACTGGTAAGAAGAGAGCAGTGCGAGCAGCGAGATTTAAGACAAAAAGCATGGCTACGACCTTGACTCGCAAACTTGAGAGGGGACCAGGGAGGGGGCATCGATTCGCTACATCTCCGTAAGAAAAGAGGTTAGCCTACCGTCACGATGTTATGTCGCGCTATATTGGTGTTCTCTGAAAGCGCTGCGTTGTTGAGTTTAGTTTAATCAAAAGTGCATGCATGTGTGTTACATATTAATTTTGTGTAAAACGGCTCACACTGAGAGAACATTGAGATCATTATTTGTAGAATTAAAAGAAAAACCATTTCAGATTGGACGTATGAAACAAAATGTGCTTACGAAGATAGGAGATTGACACCACATTTACATATTAAAATATCGGGTGGAGGAAGCAAAATAGAAATTTTCTGTTTTGATGGTATAAGAACCAAGCGGGCTAGCGGCGTGGTAGAGGGCTGGCCTCGCATTCGGGAGGTCCGGGGTTCGATCCCAGGGGCCGGCAATCCTAACTGAGGTTTTCCATGGTTTCCTCAGTTATTTCCAGGCAAATGCCGGGATTGTACCTCTTGAAAGTCCGGCCATGGACGGCGAACCTTCTCTTAATCCTTTCATATGTGTGAATGAATGATGTGTACTGTCTTAAATGTTTGTGTTGTATCGGAGGCGGCCCTGGCATAGAGCTGATCCCTCATCCGGGGAGGCCCTCCATGTCCTTGTGTGGTCAAAAAAGTATGTATGTGATCCATAGTAATTCCTCTCGCGACAGGTCGCGGCCCTGTAAGGCCCGGGTGGCGTGGGTCGTGTAAATGTACCTAAAAGGGAGAGGTTAAACTGAGAGAAGGAAAGAAAGAAAGAAAGAAAGAAAGAAAGAAAGAAAGATGGTATAAGAAATATCCTTGGTTAACAGGTCTCTGAAACAAATAAGTTATATTGTTATACCTGTATTATGTTTTGGAGTGAAAATGAGTGGTCATCATCTTCTCATGAGGCTTGTATCACAAAAAATTTTGATGTAAAAGCCGAGAAACATCTGCTGTGTAAAAAGATACAAGATAAGCAGATTTTTTCAGCCTACCCATTATTTACACCTTAGCTTCTCCACTAAAAATTGTCAAATTCACTTCAAGAAGCAACTTCATTAATCATTTCCGTTAAATGAAACGGTACATTCTTAATAAATTCGATTTATTACGAAAGTACGGTATGTAGGCCTACTGGTATTTTCTTACAGGATATAAAAATATGTAAATATGCATGGTAAATGTTCCTCCGTTGAAATATGCATTTACATCTATAATCAAATGCTTTTAAAGTCGTCGACCAAGATATAATTTTCATAGTTATCTGTTTTGGATATGTTCCAGAATGTTGTGCAGCACGCATATTGCGTATAAAACTGGGCTTTATTTACAGCTGTAATAAACGATGTCATATAAATGAACATAGTTTGCCATTTCAGTTCTACTTTTAATCATGAACAAGACGATTTCGGGTAAACAGCCATCTTTGTGAATTTCATCTCAAAGCTTCATATAAACATTACACTTAATATTGTTTCATGCACGTATTTCTCTAACAGATAGTCGAGGCTATAAGTTATGAATAAAGCCTGCCAAAAGCAGATAAACAGACAGGTGTACTTTCTCTGTACTAAGTTGCCTCAATATTGTCTTATGAATTTCTTTAAAATTTAATTTTAATTTCTGAAACAATTAGCGTCATTTGATCATTATTACAAAGTTTTCTTCTTCTTAAATGGAATGCATAGTTGAAATTTCTAAATTCTACAGTTTTAACCCTAATGAGCTGAAACCTTTACTAGATTTGTCCCTCCGAATGTATATTTTGTGGAACAATTTTCATTTTGTTCAGTGTAACCATTTTTTAGATATAATTTTTTTTTATATTAGTGTAAATTAGGGTCTGTTGGACAGTCGGGCATGTTGGACACTTTGTACTTTAACGTGTTACCTCGCCACTTGTGGGCACCACATTCTTCTAGAAGTCAGTGACGGAAGTAGCCCCTCTCGTGGCTACTTCCGTCATGGACTTCTAGCAGAATGTGGTGCCCACAAGTGGCGAGGTAACACGTTAAAGTACAAAGTGTCCAACATGCCCGACTGTCCAACAGACCCTAATTTACCCTATTTGAAATATATTATACAAATGGTTCCACAACAAGAAGGTAAAAAATTTTAATTTTTTTAAGAATATGCATTTTAGTTGCTCTCCTATTCATATAACATTTTGTTATATGATTTTATTCAATTTTTGTTATTTTCAGAGTTAAAAATGTTCGAATGTGATGAATACTAATTTTATTATTATCTTTTAAAATTTATTTATACATCTTTTAATAACTTATAAAATATAAAGAATACAAACAATTCATACGACAAATTTTCTTAATTGTATTTTGTGAGTATACGTTGAAAATTTGAAGCAAAATGCTTAAAACTCCATCACATGGAATGTTTAAATATTGAAAAAAAAAAACACTTTCGAGAAAAACCAATTTTATAAATTATAGCTAGTTTTTTGTACATCTGGCATATCTGTGAATAGGCTACTTTAAACGGTTACTAGGACGAAAATTAAACTAGATTTGGGATCTAGAGAAATTATACTTAATTAATATAAAAAATCAGAGATCTCTTTTGTCAAATTTCACCAATACGTTCCCATAAGTGGTCTACCGAAACGATCGTTAGTATCTTCATAGCTATCAGATTGTGTCTGACCGTAACGATCGTATTGGCGATTCCGCAGCTACCTGACTAGTAGAGAAACGGATGGATGATAGACAGTCGTTTCCCGTTGCTTTCCTATCTTAGAATGATGATGATGATGACGATGATGATGATGATGATGATGATGATGACAGCGAAATGAACTCGAGGATCAAACGTCTAAAGTTATGCAGCAATTTGATCGGAGATTTAAGAAAAAAAAACTCAACTACGTAAGTTGTCCCAATTAGAATTCGTTCCCGAGACTGCAAGTTTCGCATTCAGGCTCACTGACCAACACTCCAAGCATTGGTCATTGGAAGGTTAAGACAATGCAAAGTAATTTACAAACTTTTACCGATATATATGGAACTTGTTCCTTAGGCCAATTTGAATAATAAGCTGATGTGAACTAGGGTCAGAGCTACTGTATAACAATTTCAATCATAAAAAATAACAAGTGCATTAACTTCGAAAAATAAATGGTGTCATATAGATGTCACAAACGCTAAAATTCTTATTTAAGAGTTTCATATCAATTTAGTTCTGCTTACATTTTATTTTCTTTAACCTTCCTTCAAGAGGCATTATATTAATCCGCGTAAATGGGAAAGTAAACTTTCCTCCTCGCATTGCAAACAAACGTATTGTTTTTATGCCCCGAAAAGTAAGACATGCGTCTTAATTTATGAATTGTAGGCCTACATTTTAAGTAATTATTTAACACAAATTCAGAAGAAGTAAGTTATACCTATTAACCATCTTGAACGGGTTACATCAGCTTCTTGTCTATGCGGATGACGTGAATATGTTAGGAGAAAATACACAAACGATTAGGGAAAACACGGAAATTTTACTTGAAGCAAGTAGAGCGATCGGTTTGGAAGTAAATCCCGAAAAGACAAAGTATATGATTATGTCTCGTGACCAGAATATTGTACGAAATGGAAACATAAAAATTGGAGATTTATCCTTCGAAGAGGTGGAAAAATTCAAATATCTTGGAGCAACAGTAACAAATATAAATGCCACTCGGGAGGAAATTAAACGCAGAATAAATATGGGAAATGCGTGTTATTATTCGGTTGAGAAGCTCTTATCATCCAGTCTGCTGTCCAAAAATCTGAAAGTTAGAATTTATAAAACAGTTATATTACCGGTTCTTCTGTATGGTTGTGAAACTTGGACTCTCACTCTGAGAGAGGAACATAGATTCAGGGTGTTTGAGAATAAGGTGCTAAGGAAAATATTTGGGACTAAGCGGGATGAAGTTACAGGAGAATGGAGAAAGTTACACAACACAGAACTGCACGCATTGTATTCTTCACCTGACATAATTAGGAACATTAAATCCAGACGTTTGAGATGGGCAGGGCATGTAGCACGTATGGGCGAATCCAGAAATGCATATAGAGTGTTAGTTGGGAGACCGGAGGGAAAAAGACCTTTAGGGAGGCCGAGACGTAGATGGGAGGATAATATTAAAATGGATTTGAGGGAGGTGGGGTATGATGATAGAGACTGGATTAATCTTGCACAGGATAGGGACCAATGGCGGGCTTATGTGAGGGCGGCAATGAACCTTCGGGTTCCTTAAAAGCCATTTGTAAGTAAGTAAGTAAGTAACCATCCTCTTCTTATGTTGTTTCTTATCTTTCTTTCTCTCTTTCTTTTTTTCCTTGTTTGTGTCTTTCTTCCTTTCTTTTGTATTACGATGGCAAGCAACTACAAAGCCTGATTCACAGTATAACGTCTGGATTTTTACGAAAACTTTCACACTAATGATTATAATCGTCATATGACGTTTATGCTCAGAATGCCCTTTAGAACTGATTCCTAAAACGCGTGTCATTAACCGTGAATCACCCTCTATTAATTATGTAGTTCTGTACAGAACACAAGAGAATAACTATTGTTTTATGCATTATTTAATACCAGGTAGCTTTTTGTCTCTATGTAAAACTTCGCTTATAGCAGATTAAAAACGAAAGTTCGCGCTTCAATTCACTTGCCTGAACGCAGGTGAAATGCGCGCGACCTTCAAAGACAGGCAAGCCAATCAACTAGTTCGCAGGGACGTGTTTCTCAAAATGGAAAATACGAAAAGAGTAAAATTATTCAGAGTGGCATTCGTGTTCATATAAACTTTTCCACTCTAGTCTTAGAAATATGCTCCGTAAATATCTATATATCTTCATGTGTAGAATAAATTACTTTCTACAGAGAATGGTAAAATTGTGAAAATTTATAACATTATGTAAATTACTGTTGATTTTTTTTGTTGGAGTGAGTCGAGCGCGGTGTCTGGCTTTGTACCCAGATGTCAGTTTTGAATGTATTTTATGAACTGAGGTGAATTTTTTTAGCTATATATGTCTTGCTAAGTAAGTGGTTACGTTTGAAACGCCTTTCTGTTTCTGAAAATGAAATCATTCATTCCCTCATTCATATTTCTCTGCCCAAGGGCAGGTCTTTCATTGCAAACCGAGCATTCTCCAATATTTTCTATTTTCTGCCTTCCTCTTTGTCTCCGCATATGATCTATATTTTATTTATTTATTTATTTATTTATTTATTTCATCAATCATTGTTCACGTCATGGCGGGTTAGATGTACTCCAGTTCTTAATCCGCCATCACTCTCAATACAAATATAACATAAACTAATGCATAATGAACCTATAAGCGTTCTCTGTTTACAATAATAATAATAATAATAATAGTAATAATAATAATAATGGCACATAACTAATAATAAGTATAGCTCTTGTATTTAAAACACCTACCTTAGTTTTCTCAATTTTATGCTCAATCTCTTAAGAATTATTCTGTTAACTTCATTGACTACTCTTAGTAGTTTCTTATCGTGTGACTACTCAAACATTTATAATTCCATCTCCGTTAGAGCTTTGACTTTCTCTTCCCATCTAATTTTAACTCTAAAAAGAAATTTTCCTAATTTATGCAAATTGCTGGCGTTTAGGTGACCATTCATTTTTTTATAAGCTACTATAGCGTTTATTTGTAGAAATTTTTTATCTACCCAACTATGTCTCAAACTATTCGTTGCCTGGCACTTTAGCGCAATATGCATTGCGTCTTCAGCTAGTCCACACAAAGGACATTTATCCTTCTCTACGTTCCCTCTCCTATTCTTGAGTCTCCAGATACCTAATCTCCACCATGCCATTCCTGTTCTCTCTTCCCTTGAATTTAGTCTAACATATTCTTCCTGTTCCCAAAACTGCTTAACCTCCCTATAGTATTTTAGTGATCCTAGGTCTTTAATATTACTAAAAATATCTTGTCTCGAAGTTTCGTTTGCCCTCTCTTTTACTATTCTTCCAATAGTTTTCGTGTTTATAGACCCTAGTTCTCTCCATAGCCAATTTAGACCTAATCTGCTTATTTCTCGTTCCAGCTCCTTCAGCCAATTCGATTTCCAATTAGCGGCTTTCATGCAAAAGATACATGTTTTCATAACTGCCGAATATGATCTATATATATCTTAATGTCGTCTATCTTCTTCTACCCCGAACTCTTCTCCCGTGCATCATTCAGTGCGCTTTTTGTTCTCAGGCAGTGACCTAACCAATTCCTTTTTCTCTTTCTGATCAGTTTCAGCATCATTCTTTCTTCATCCACTCTTTCCAACACAGCTTCATTCCTTATTTTGTCTGTACACTTCACACGTTCCATTCTTCTCCATATCCACATATTTAAATAGGTTATTTTACGACGCTTTATCAAGATCTTGGGTTATTTAGCGTCTGAATGAGATGAAGGTTATAATGATGGTGAAATGAGTCAGGGGTCAAGCACCGAAAGTTACCCAGCATTTGCTCATATTGGGTTGAGGGAAAACCAGGTAACTTGCCGGAGCCACCGGCGTAGCTCAGTAGGCTAAGGCGCTTGCCTGCCGATCCAGAGTTGCGTTCGGGCGCGGGTTCGATTTCCGCTTGCGCTGATTACCTGGTTTGGTTTTTTCCGAGGTTTTCCCCAACCATAAGGCAATCAGATAATCTATGGCGAATCCTCGGCCTCATCTCGTCAAATATCATATCGCTATCACCAATCCCATCGACGCTAAATAACGTCGTAGTTGATAAAGCGTCGTTAAATAACCAAGCAAAAAAAATTAACTTGCTCCGACCGAGAATCGAACCAGGGCCCTCTGGTTTCGAGGCCAGACGCGCTCACCGTTACTCCACAGGTGTGGACTCTCCACATTTCAAATGCTTCTAGTCGCTTCTCTTCACTTCGTCTTAATGTTCGTGTTTCTGCCCCATACAATGCCACACTCCACACAAAACACTTAATTAGTTTCTTTCTTATTTCTTTTTCCAGAGATCCAGAAGATGTTCCTTTTTGTATTAAAAGCTTCTTTTTTTTTGCCATTGTTGTCCTCTTTTTGACTTCTTGGCAGCAGCTTATAGTACACCCCAAGTATTTGAAGCTGTCCACTTGCTCCAATGTCTAATTTCGAATTCGCACATTTGCCTTCTTTATTTTCCTTCCGATAACCATGCTCCTCGTCTTGATTGCATTTATCTTCAGCCCATACTGGTCACAGCTGTCATTTAGCTTCAATAGCATATTCCTTAGTATCGTCTCCTCTTCTGCTAACAACGCCATATCATCAGCAAATCTTATGCAGTTCATTCTTCTTCCTCCTACTACTGCCCCTCCCAATGTTCTGACAACAGTTCTTCAGTAAATCCCCAAGTAGATATTGAACAGGGTAGATGATAAAGGGCATCCTTGTCGTACTCCTCTCCCTATTTCACTTACTTCTGATATTTCTTCTTTTGTCCTGACTTTGACTCGTCGTTTCATATAAAGATTACTGAATAGCCTTCTCTCTTTCCAATGTACACCAATTTTCTTCAGGACCCCCATGAGTTTATTCCGATCCTCTCTGTCAAATATCTTTTATAGGTCCACAAATACTATACACACTTCTTTATTCTTCTCGAGTTACCTTCCGCCGATTGTTCGCAGCTGTCCAATTGTATCCCTGTAGCTTTTCCCTTCCTGAAATCAAATCGTGCTCTTTTTCCATCTTAGAATACAGACGCTGATTCAGATTCGCAGGAATGAAATCATTAATGTTATGGTTTTCTCCGCGGTTCGCGCTGTCATTCAAGGATGCTGCACAGCCGTGTGGTCAATGAAATTTCGTAAATTAAACAGAAATGCACACTTGATTGTGTAACTTCTCTCTGCTAACAGAAAGGTGAGTGTTTATTTCTGTTCTGTAATACAGTATGTAGGCGGAAAGTTTACGAGAAGTGACAGAGGTTCCAGGAATCTCTAAACGGCGCCTCTGCTTGCCATACGACAGGATATGATGTCAGGTTGCTATCACGGATAATGTAATTTTGGCAGGTTTCATAGTTTCATGTGAAGGATACGTGTACATTAGATGTAGTTCCAATGTTGCAGTCCGACTCCTACGTAATACAACAACTTGACGTATCAGTTCTGTTTCATCATGACTTCCCGCTGATAGAAATTGAGCTTATTCGATCGGCACGTGGTGGCAGCCATTATCTGCATAACTGTACAATAAATGTTTTCGGTTCCTTTCTTCCTCTACCGACTTATCATTTGCTACATTTTCACTAATCAATAACGTGAAAGTAAAAGTATGTACAAGTAAACTATTGTGTTCCAACTGTGTGCGTTCCTGGTCACATTGATGACATAGACCAGTAAAAAAGTTTCAACTCCCTTATTGCACTGTAAACTTCTGTCGACCTTCCCATATATATTGGACTTTCAACACTGCAAGAAGATGTTAATAAACATAGAAGGACATGGAATGAAGCGCCAACTCTGAGACAGACTAAATTTCTCTCTAAGAACGTCCTTCGCAAGTCTTTCGTGGCTCCGACTTAAAGAACGTAGAACTTTACACTCCTTGTCATTGCTCTTTCGAATTCTGCACACTTCAACACCAAATTACCTTTCGTCTCGTTTCTCTTATCTATATTCTACCCACGACGTAAATACCAGATCACTTATCTGTGGCGCATTAAGTATACCTCTTCATAGAACATCTCGTTATTCATCATCTTTTACAGTATCCACCTCGCGACAATGGAATTCCCTGTCACAAACTATTAGGGACTGCAAGACAATAAACACCTTTAAAAACAGCTTAAAAGATAACCTTCTTAGCATTTCACTCCAATCATACTGACTTAACCTCCTAAGTCCTGGGGAAAATTTTGGGATTCAGAAATCTATGAAATTTTAATATAGTGTTGCAAATGACTGTGTATTGATAAAAAAATTGGGGAAAAAAATCAAATAATGAAAGTAACTCAAAATTTATATATCCTATAGGAGACCTTGGAACTCAATTTATTGTAAATTAATTATATTAACATTGAATATTTAGTTTAAGTTTTTAATTTATGTGATACAAAATAACAATTTTTACTTTAAAATCTAGAAACCTCATGTCTCCCTTAGTAATATGTACAAATTTTAGGTTACGAATATGATTATGCCATCAAACAGAACAATGTTTTATTTAACCCATTCAATATAATATTTATTTAATTTTATAATATTATCAACAATTCAGTGACTTACCTACATGCATCTCCTTCTTTCCAGAAACAGCCATCTTGGAGCGTGTATGGCTGGCATGTAAATTAATTAATTTCGTTAAATTAATATTTAGGTGGTGCTGTTGTCTCTTCTAAACATCCTCAACCTCAACTAGTTTCAAGAAAATTTAAAACATTCTTCTTGAGATGGCGGGAATTTTAAAAAAGTACAGGTTAATGTATCCCATAAGAGATACTAGGACTGAGGAGGTTAAACTATCACTGTTTACATTGTTACTCCTTGTCATTGTTCTTTCGAATTCTGCACACTTCAACACCAAATTGCCTTTCGTCTCGTTTCTCTTATCTATATTCTACCCACGACGTAAATATCAGATCACTTATCTGTGGCGCATTAAATATACCTCTTCATGGAACATCTCGTTATTCATCATCTTTTACAGTATCCACCTCGCGACAATGGAATTCCCTGTCACAAAGTATTAGGGCCTGCAAGACAATAAACACTTTTAAAAACAGCTTAAAAGATAACCTTCTTAGCATTTCACTCCAATCATACTGACTTAAACTATCACTGTCTACATTGTTACTCCTTCCTTTAGACATCATCCTTATTGTGCTGTATTTTCAAAATTGTCTCATAATAATCTCTTTTTATTATCTAACATTATTTGAAATATATTAACATTCTATTTATTTTAGCTTAATTGTGCTACATAGTTTGGATTTCAGTGTTTAATTAATAGGTCATAGTATTTTGTTGCTTAATTCGTAAATAACTCTTGTATACATGTAGCTCTTATCTAAATCAAATTGTTGAATTCTTTGTAAGTTGATACATATGTATGTATTCATATTCATATTCATATTTATCATCATCATACGGCTTTCAGGTAGTGGTTTCCCTCAATTTATGCACACGGTCCGCCACTACCTTGCTTACATTCCATCATATATCCTTTATATTTCTCTTATTATCTAACATATGTGTGTATACTTATTGCTGGTTGAGTGGAAGAGAAGGCCTTACGGCCTTAACTCTGCCAGCTGAAATAAATTATTATTATTATTATTATTATTATTATTATTATTATTATTATTATTTGATTGAATTCCTCTTATAATTGTCAAGTACAAGTGGTTTAAATAGGTGTAGGGCTGAGAGACTCCTGTGAGGAGACACCTACTAGTCACTGTCATTCCTGAAGTGAGTATGCCAAATGTCTGCTTTGTGGAAAGGAAGAAGAAATTTTCTTACACGTTTTGCTCTAATGTCCTGAATTCGATGGAGTTTTTTTTTTCCAAAGGCAGATACTTGACTCTGCATCATCCAGACAAGAATCCCTATGTATGAATGATGATTTGAAACTGTGGTTCTTTTTTTCCATCTCATTAGTATGGTCCTTTGTGCACCATGGGAGGCGTACTTATGATAATGATTATAGAAGCGATAGAGAAAACGGGAGTACCCTTGTTCTCCCTGTTTTTCCTTGTTCTCCTTGTATTCCGCTTGTTCTCTTCGTGTTCCTCTTGTTATCCTTGTCTCCCACTTATTTTACTTGTGTTCCTCTTCTTCTCATGAATTTCCCTTATTCTCTTTGTCTGCCTTGTTTTCCTTATCTTCGCTTTTTTATCCTTATATTCCCTTTCTTCTGGCATTCCCATTCTTCTTCTTCTCCTTGTTTTCTTTGTGTTCCTCTCGTTATCCTTGTCTTCCACGTGTTTTGCTTGAGTTCCTCTTGTTCTCGTTTATTCCCTCTTTTCTCCTTGTTTGCCTTGGTTTCCGTATCTTCGAGTTATTATCCTTACATTACCTTTTTTCTTCTTGTATTCCCCTTCTCCTCACATTTCTCTTCTCGTATTTCTCTTGTTTTTCTTGCCTTCCCTTGTTCTCTTTGTATTTCCCTTATTCTTCTTGTCCATTTATCCTTAAATTCTATGCAGCTTCGATTTTTGGATAGGTAGAATCAGTCACGTTCTCTATATTTAATGAATAATGAAAGGCGTTCAGTGCAAATTCATTTTGACAGCTAAAAGAAAAGAATCTGAATATACTAAGATGAGCCTCTTGCTTTCATTTTCACGTTATGCTCTAATGTCCTGAATTCGACGGAGTTTTTTTTTTCTAAAGGCAGATACTTGACTCTGCATCATCCAGACAGGAATCCCTATGTATGAGTGATACATCGAAACTGTGATTTTTTTCCCATCACATTAGTATGGTCCTTTGTGCACCACGGGAGACGAACTTCATGATAATGATTATAGAAGCGACTGTGGAATGTCGATAGAGAAAACGGGAGTCCCCTTGTTCTCCCTGCATTTCCTTTGTTCTCCTTGTATTCCTCTTGTTCTCTTCGTGTTCCCCTTGTTATCCTTGTCTTTCACCTGTTTTACTTGTTTTCCTCTTCTTCTCATGAATTTCCCTTATTCTCCTTGTCTGCCTTGTTTTCCTTATCTTAGTTTTTTTTGTCCTTATATTCCCTTTCTTCTAGCATTCCCATTCTTCTTCTTCTCCTTGTTTTCCTCGCCTTCCCCTTGTTTTCTTTGTGTTCCTCTCGTTATCCTCGTCTTCCACGTGTTTTGCTTGAGTTCCTCTTGTTCTATCCCCCTTTCTCCTTGTCTGCCTTGGTTTCCGTATCTTTGAATTGTTATCCTTATATTCCCTTTTTTCTCATTGTATTCCCTTTTTCCTCACATTCCTCTTCTCGTATTTCTCTTGTTTTTCTTGCCTTCCCTTGTTCTCCTTGTATTTCCCTTATTCCTCTTGTCGTCCATTTATCCTTAAATTCTATGCAGCTTCGATTTTTCTCGCCTGGAGACAAAGGTAGAATCAGTCTTTGAAACGTCACGTTCTATATATTTAATGAATAATGAAAGGAGTTCAGTGTAAATTCATTTTGACAGCTAAAAGAAAAGAATCTGAATCTACTATGATGAACCTCTTGCTTTCATTTTCATAGACAAAAAAGGAAATTATATATTCGCGAATATTTTTAAGTTTAGTGATAGATTGCAAGAATAAGAAAGCGACGATACGAACATATCCAGAAAAATTGAGAAAAGAAGACGTCAAAATCTATACTAATAATAAATCTGTAGCCAAAATGTTTCTGATAATTTTCGATTTTCCAAAACTAATTGGTGTTAACATGTATAATTAATCATCCTGAAACCGAAAATCGCTTTTTTGACATTTTTGTTTGTATGTCTGTCTGTCTGTTTGTTACCTTTCCACGCGATAATGGCTGAACCGATTTATATGGAAATTGGAATATAAATTAAGTTCGTTGTAACTTAGATTTTAGGCTGTGTGGCATTCAAAATACTTTATTTAAAGGGATCTGAATTAAATGAATCGAAATATCTCGCTTATTATTGCTTTTTGTGAAAAATGTTGCATAACAAAAGTTTCTTTAAAAATGATTTCCGATAAGTTTTATTCTACGCAAAATTTTGATTGCACTGATATTTAAGGACATACAAGACTTTTAAAATAACAATACAATACATTTTCACCGCCGCCTCAGATTACAGCGTTGCTGTTCCTGCAGTAACTCCTATGTGAAAATATAACATTTTTGAGTAGGAAGAAAAAACACATTTATTCATTCCATGACAATGGTACATAGGAGATCGTGAATTCTTACATTTTGGAAAGAAAGAAATATAATTAAATATCTCTATAATTATATGCTGTATCACTATTTAAGTTATTTGAAGAGTTCAGAATCATAATGGACCAAGTATCATTTACTGAAGACGTAGAAAACAAGGGTTAAAATTAAGTTATTATCATAATTCAATGGAAACATACAGCAAGTAATATAAAGTATACACATTAAAACTAAATGATATGTCAATCTTCATTAAACTATGGTTACATATAATAACAAATAAGAAACATGTGAAAGGAATTGCCATTGCACCAAATGAGTGCTCTTTGGACCAAAATGATCGCATTGCAATTATTTAAATACAATTTAAATTAAGTAACATATTAAATGATTTATCCTTCTATCAAACACAAATGTTCCCTGGATCAAACGTCCTATTTCAATTATGTAATTACTTTATATTTATTTCTAACAGGTACAGCGGAGCGCACGGGTACGGCTAGTATGACAATAAATTTCAAACTATAAGAGAACTAGAAAGTCGGTACGACCTGAACCAAGATGCGAGGGTTAATTTATCGGTAATTGGTGCAGATATTGAGACCTAACGGTAAGTTATCGTTGATGAGAAGTGATCCTAGGTGTTACGATGTTAATGTACGTTTGAACAGAACAATATGATCAAGCTCTTAATCAGCACGAATAGTCTCTATCGTCCTTACCATGACCTTGATACTCGTGCCCATGTAAGTGATTCAGTCTATCTTTAGAAATGATGGGCCTACGTATAATCTTACCTTTATTGATTTGCTTCATGTTGACATGCAACTGCTGTTTCCATCCTGCCATCCTGTTGTCTTCACAGAGTCCAAGTTGTAAACAGCCACTTAACGAATCCATTTTTTTTAACGTTCCGTTTGATATAGTAAAAATTAATCAGTGGGTGGAAATAACTTTTACCTACATGAGAAGTAAACGACATTTCACACAAGTTGAGAGGATGCGAAGGCATTTCTTTCCCCTTCTACTTGCCCTGAGTCCGTCAGTGACAGACTGGTAGCTGTTACTTCTTATACCTGCACCCCCCAAACAGTACACACAAGAAAATAACATATTAAATAAAGTACATTAGTGAATATAAAATACAGTGACACAGATGTTTGACGATTATATGTTGGAGTATATTTTACTGTCGTTCTTACAATATTTTCAACTAATAAATAATTAAGTTAAGGAATGTTAGTTTATGTTATGAAGTCAGGGGGGAACGACACAGTGCAGATTGTCCCGTTGTGCATGCTGTAGAGTAGCAACTAGCAGTGGAGAAAAAATTTATCTTCTGCTCTCAGTAGCTTTTCAATGTGCCAGTTGATATAAACAACAATAACATGAAATATAAACGCTTAGTATAGACTTTTGAAATATAGATTACCGGTAAACACTTTCGATAATAAAATTTGTCACTATGTTGAAAATCAATTAGTCGAACGTTTGTGAGCTGGACAGTAGCATCTTCCCCTTCACTGATGGTAGGGAGTGTGAGTAGAGGAGAAAGGCCTATCAACCAAACTGAAATGGGGATTAGTAGTCGAGTATTTCTTGGCCCCACGAAGTTCTACCGTTAGCCAATTTTTTGGGGGTGTTTTACGAACTGATTTGACAGAAATTTTGAGACAAACATCCATGTCCACTCAAGACGGTATCTCTTATGGTATTCGTGTGTACGTATCATATTATGGGTTTCACTTTATTTAATATTATTTATAGTTAGTTGATTTCGTCCACTTATCGCATTATTTGCGAAACTTAAGCGCCTGTTTTTGAAGATAACATATCACATTATTTACCATTAACGACCTGCATATCTTGATTTCGTTTCCAGTTATCGAAATAATCCTGTTCCAGTAAATTCTCTATAATGCGTACTTCCATTAATTCTGACTCGATGTTCCCCAATTAGTCCGAATTAGTGAAGTTCCACTGTAGTTTTAACGATAATAGTGGTGGTAGTAGTAGTAGTAGTAGTAGTAGTAGTAGTGGTGGTGGTAGTAGTAGTAGTAGTAGTAGTAGTGGTGGTGGTAGTAGTAGTAGTAGTAGTAGTAGTGGTGGTGGTAGTAGTAGTAGTAGTAGTAGTGGTGGTAGTAGTAGTAGTAGTAGTGGTGGTGGTAGTAGTAGTAGTAGTAGTAGTGGTGGTAGTAGTAGTAGTAGTAGTGGTGGTGGTAGTAGTAGTAGTAGTAGTAGTAGTAGTGGTGGTGGTAGTAGTAGTAGTAGTAGTGGTGGTAGTAGTAGTAGTAGTAGTGGTGGTGGTAGTAGTAGTAGTAGTAGTAGTGGTGGTAGTAGTAGTAGTAGTGGTGGTGGTAGTAGTAGTAGTAGTAGTGGTGGTAGTAGTAGTAGTAGTAGTGGTGGTGGTAGTAGTAGTAGTAGTAGTGGTGGTGGTAGTAGTAGTAGTAGTAGTGGTGGTGGTAGTAGTAGTAGTAGTAGTGGTGGTGGTAGTAGTAGTAGTAGTAGTAGTAGTGGTGGTGGTAGTAGTAGTAGTAGTAGTAGTGGTGGTAGTAGTAGTAGTAGTAGTGGTGGTGGTAGTAGTAGTAGTAGTAGTGGTGGTGGTAGTAGTAGTAGTAGTAGTAGTGGTGGTAGTAGTAGTAGTAGTAGTGGTGGTGGTGGTAGTAGTAGTAGTAGTAGTGGTGGTGGTGGTAGTAGTAGTAGTAGTAGTAGTAGTAGTGGTAGTAGTAGTAGTAGTAGTGGTAGTAGTAGTAGTAGTAGTAGTGGTGGTGGTGGTAGTAGTAGTAGTAGTAGTGGTGGTAGTAGTAGTAGTAGTGGTGGTGGTAGTAGTAGTAGTAGTGGTGGTAGTAGTAGTAGTAGTAGTGGTAGTAGTAGTAGTAGTGGTGGTAGTAGTAGTAGTAGTAGTAGTAGTGGTGGTAGTAGTAGTAGTAGTATTGGTGGTAGTAGTAGTAGTAGTAGTAGTAGTGGTGGTAGTAGTAGTAGTAGTGGTGGTAGTAGTAGTAGTAGTGGTAGTAGTAGTAGTAGTAGTAGTGGTGGTGGTAGTAGTAGTAGTAGTAGTAGTAGTGGTGGTGGTAGTAGTAGTAGTGGTGGTAGTAGTAGTAGTAGTGGTGGTGGTAGTAGTAGTAGTAGTGGTGGTAGTAGTAGTAGTAGTGGTGGTAGTAGTAGTAGTAGTAGTGGTAGTAGTAGTAGTAGTAGTGGTGGTAGTAGTAGTAGTAGTAGTAGTGGTGGTAGTAGTAGTAGTAGTAGTGGTGGTAGTAGTAGTAGTAGTAGTAGTAGTGGTAGTAGTAGTAGTAGTGGTGGTAGTAGTAGTAGTAGTGGTGGTGGTAGTAGTAGTAGTAGTAGTAGTGGTGATAGTAGTAGTAGTAGTGGTGGTAGTAGTAGTAGTAGTAGTAGTGGTGGTGGTAGTAGTAGTAGTAGTAGTGGTGATAGTAGTAGTAGTAGTAGTAGTGGTGGTAGTAGTAGTAGTAGTAGTAGTAGTAGTAGTAGTAGTGGTGGTAGTAGTAGTAGTGGTGGTGGTAGTAGTAGTAGTAGTAGTGGTGGTAGTAGTAGTAGTAGTAGTACCTACGTTGATACATTTTAATAATTTCTCTACACAATTAGGAGGTATGAGTGGTATTGTTATAGTTAGACAACGGTTCTGACGGAGAAAAATTGCGTTGCAGTGTTATGGTAAAATGTAAGGTACAGATAATCCTATTGTTATAGTACTTGTTTCATTCCTCCGTACGCAAGATTTTATGTTCAGTAGTTTTTCGTAAGCCGTCCTCATTTGTCGAATGGTTATCATGCTTGCCACTAGATCCAAAGTTCGCAGTTTCACATCCGACTAAGGGCGATGGGTACTTGAAAATTCATAGTAATATGAAGCAAGATTTTGTTCAGAATAAAAGTAGAACTGTGGGGTTCATGTCGTATATTTACGATTGTGAACATTGTACAGTGGGAGAGGGCTCCAGACAATATTTTTCGGCTATTTCTCGCCCATGACAAATTTAAGTCATTATAAGATACATCTTAAGTCTGATTAGTGTAATATATATTTTTTTCTGTTATATGGAGGAGGGACCCGAAGGCTTGCACTGCAGCCTGAGGCTTATTGTGCTTACCACTCCTGTTCTTGTGAATGATTGGGTAGCCAAACGGCCGCGGTCTTGTACAAGTACAGCACGCCGCACCGTGAACTGAACCCGTGCTATTGTATGGATGATATGTGAATTCATGATGGCGAAATGAGTCCGAGGTCCAACGTCCGAGGTCCAACGTCGAAAATTACCCAGCAATTCTGTTTCAATTTTTTGAGGGAAAACCTCAGAAAAATCCCAACCTGGTAACTTGTCCCAACCAGGATTCGAACCCGGGCTCGCTCGTTTCACAGCCAGACGCGTTGACCGTTACTCCACAGCGGTGGACTGTGTAATATATTACTAGCAGCGATGTATGCAAGAGAGAGAGAAAGAACTGTACAGCCTAACCTATTTTCTCCTGGGTTAGTTGCCTCATGATGCCTTAATGGTGACACGAGGTTCCAACCTGTTTCGGACAGTTAACTAAACAACAGTCGTCGTGAATAATTTTATTATTTTTGATTATGAATTTATTTTTTGGATCCTCAAACCTCAGAAATCGAATTCTATATTAGAAATTTAGTCTTATCAAACATATTTGGAGGTATAGCAAATAGACATTCTTCTTTCTTGATTAAAAATAATTCGGGTAAAGAGGGACATTGACAAAATAAATCATATTCATTTTTATTGATATATTTTTTAAAAAAGTACAAGGATATGAATATTTTTTAAACTGAGTAATCCATGAGTAGGATTATGGACTTTCTCGTATATAAATGCTGCGTTTCGGGGTTCTATGGATGGAGGGCAGGTTTCAAAAATACAGTACTGTGTATTGCTCTAGTCTACCTTGTTCATGGTGTGGGTTATATCGCCTGTGGTGGTTTATTTAGACTACACGCATTACAGTCGAGTCGGAGAAGTTGTCGCACTCTCGCGGCGATCTTGTAGCAACCAGCAACTATTATAGTCACACTTTAATAATAATAATAATAATAATAATAATAATAATAATAATAATAATAATTATTATTATTATTATTATTATTTATTTATACTGGCAGAGTTAAGGCCTTAGAGCCTTCTCTTACACTCTACCAGGTCACAAAGTATACAAGCAGTTAAAATTTAACAAAAAGTTAAAGAAGAGAATACTAACATATTACAAAAATAATAATAATAATAATAATAATAATAATAATAATAATTATTATTATTTATTTATACTGGCAGAGTTAAGGCCATAGAGCCTTCTCTTACACTCTACCAGGTCACAAAGTATACAAGCAGTTAAAATTTAACAAAAAGTTAAAGAACAGAATACTAACATATTACAAAAACAATAATAATAATAATAATAATAATAATAATTATTATTATTATTATTATTATTATTATTATTATTATTATTATTTATTTATACTGGCAGAGTTAAGGCCATAGAGCCTTCTCTTACACTCTACCAGGTCACAAAGTATACAAGCAGTTAAAATTTAACAAAAAGTTAAAGAACAGAATACTAACATATTACAAAAATAATAATAATAATAATAATAATAATAATAATAATTATTATTATTATTATTATTATTATTATTATTATTATTTATTTATACTGGCAGAGTTAAGCCCATAGGGCCTTCTCTTACACTCTACCAGGTCACAAAGTATACAAGCAGTTAAAATTTAACAAAAAGTTAAAGAACAGAATACTAACATATTACAAAAATAATAATAATAATAATAATAATAATAATTATTATTATTATTATTATTATTATTATTATTATTATTATTATTTATTTATACTGGCAGAGTTAAGCCCATAGGGCCTTCTCTTACACTCTACCAGGTCACAAAGTATACAAGCAGTTAAAATTTAACAAAAAGTTAAAGAACAGAATACTAACATATTACAAAAATAATAATAATAATAATAATAATAATAATAATAATAAAGAAAGTAAAGTACATTGGAATATAATGAAAGCAACTCATTTAGTACAAATGGTTAATATGGAAAAACGTAAGGAAGAATATATCAAAATAGAATGTAATAAAATAATAATAAAAAGAAAAGAAATACGAAGATTAAATAAAATTCACAATAAAAAGGCCATGATAATAAATTCATCGGCTGATAAAGAGAACAAAAAGGGGAAAGGAAGGAAAAAGAAATATATAGCCTATATTTTTACAAAACTATGGCAGAGAACTTATGGCTTATAACTGAAAGGAATTTAATTCAAAAAGTGCAATTGAGGGGCTGGGTGCAAGAAGGGCATTTTAGAGGATGTCCCCTTTTTGAGTAAAACGCTTTAGTGTGTTCTCTGATCTGTTATGCATATGATCACCAAGTTGTAGTTCAATACTGTGATCATAGAGGTCAGGAGTACCCAAAATGTAAAGGCGTGCATAGGTAACATTATTACGGTTTGAATTTTCAACATCAATTTTCTCAGAACTTGCATTTGAGAGAAGTGCCTTTCTTGCACCCAACCCCTCAATTTTAATTTATTTTTGAAACTAGACAATGTCCGACAGTCTCTGACATGTTGTGGTAGAGAGTTCCAGAGATGAGCTGCAGAGACGGTGAAAGATGAAGAGTAGAAGGATGTTCTGTGTTTAGGAGTGGAGAGTGTGATATAGTGTTGTGAGCGAGTATCTATTTCATGAAATGAGGACAAATGTTGAAAACGGGAAGCTAGGTAGCTAGGGTTAGAGGTTTGAAGAATATTGAAGAGTAAAGTGAGAGAGTGAATAGTTCTTCGCTCTTTGAGACGGACCCAGGACAGCATATTTAGTGAAGGTGTGATACGGTCAGATCTACGGCAAATAGAATATCCTACTTCATAGATATTGAATTACGTTTTCACTGCCATTAAATTTAATGTGTTTGAACGAAAGGATATTATTTTTTATATTTCTGCGACTGCATTATAATTTGGCATTGAAACAGGTTAGATATTTCATTTTTCAGAGCTAAATCAAAATATATCGTAGTTTCAAACATAAAGGAAGATACTGTAAGATGACTAGAAATAATTTGTGTGTTCAAATATAGATACTTTATTCTACAGACGCCGAAACGACATAAGTTTATAGTCCTTAAATTAAATAATTACAAATTAGGTAACATTGTTTCGAATGCTGTTTATTTGAAGTAGAGTTTTTTTGAAGTGAATACCATTAATTTCATAGTAGGCCCTACGCTTTTGTGTTATACTGATGCTTCCGTTCAAGTGATATCAACTCGTACAAGAGTACAAGGTAGTTTTCCCGTTCAAGTCATACCTACTCGTACAAGAGTACAAGGTAGTTTTCCCGTTCAAGTCATACCTACTCGTACAAGAGTACAAGGTAGTTTTCCCGTTCGAGTCATCAAGTCATACCAACTCGTACAAGAGTACGAGGTAGTTTTCCCGTTCAAGTCATACCAACTCGTATAAGAGTACAAGATAGTTTTCCAGTTCAAGTCATACCAACTCATACAAGGGTACAAGGTAATTTTTACGTTCAAGTTATACCAACTCGTACAAGAGTCCAAGATAGTTTTCCAGTTCAAGTCATACCAACTCATACAAGGGTACAAGGTAATTTTTACGTTCAAGTTATACCAACTCGTACAAGAGTACAAGATAGTTTTCCAGTTCAAGTCATACCAACTCATACAAGGGTACAAGGTAATTTTTACGTTCAAGTTATACCAACTCGTACAAGAGTACAAAGTAGTTTTCCCGTTCAAGTCATACCAACTCAAATTAGAGTATAAGGTAGTTTTTACGTCATACCAACTCGTACAAGAGTACAAGATAGTTTTCCAGTTCAAGTCATACCAACTCATACAAGGGTACAAGGTAATTTTTACGTTCAAGTTATACAAACTCGTACAAGAGTACAAGGTAGTTTTCCCGTTCAAGTCATATCAACTCAAATTAGAGTATAAGGTAGTTTTTACGTCATACCAACTCGTACAAGAGTACAAGATAGTTTTCCCGTTCAAGTCATACCAACTCGTGTAAGAGTACAAGGTAGTTTTCCCGTTCAAGTCATATCAACTCGTACAAGAATACAAGGTAGTTTTTCCGTTCAAGTCATACCAACTCGTACAAGAGTACAAGGTAGTTTTCCCGTTCAAGTCATACCAACTCGTATAAGAGTACAAGATAGTTTTCCAGTTCAAGTCATACCAACTCATACAAGGGTACAAGGTAATTTTTACGTTCCAGTTATACAAACTCGTACAAGAGTACAAGGTAGTTTTCCCGTTCAAGTCATACCAACTCAAATTAGAGTATAAGGTAGTTTTTACGTCATACCAACTCGTACAGTAGTACAAGATAGTTTTCCCGTTCAAGTCATACCAACTCGTATAAGAGTACAAGGTTGTTTTTCCATTCAAGTCATTTCAACTCGTACAAGAATACAAGGTAGTTTTTCCGTTCAAGTCATACCAACTAGTACAAGAGTACAAGGTAGTTTTCCCGTTCAAGTCATACCAACTCGTATAAGAGTACAAGATAGTTTTCCAGTTCATGTCATACCAACTCATACAAGGGTACAAGATAATTTTTACGTTCCAGTTATACAAACTCGTACAAGAGTACAAGGTAGTTTTCCCGTTCAAGTCATACCAACTCAAATTAGAGTATAAGGTAGTTTTACGTCATACCAACTCGTACAAGAGTACAAGATAGTTTTCCCGTTCAAGTCATACCAACTCGTATAAGAGTACAAGGTTGTTTTTCCATTCAAGTCATATCAACTCGTACAAGAATACAAGGTAGTTTTTCCGTTCAAGTCATACCAACTCGTATAAGAGTACAAGATAGTTTTCCAGTTCAAGTCATACCAACTCATACAAGGGTACAAGGTAATTTTTACGTTCAAGTTATACCAACTCGTACAAGAGTACAAGGTAGTTTTCCCGTTCAAGTCATACCAACTCGTATAAGAGTACAAGATAGTTTTCCAGTTCAAGTCATACCAACTCATACAAGGGTACAAGGTAATTTTTACGTTCGAGTTATACCAACTCGTACAAGAGTACAAGGTAGTTTTTTGTTTGAATTCGCACAAAATGACATGAAGTTTAATTATGCAAGTAATATGTGTGAACTAAGAGTGATGGGTTAGATCAACAGGTGGGTTGGGTTAGTCATAGTGAACTTCAAGTCCAAATAGTGTCGTTATTCTATATCTTTCAACTGTTTACTCAGTTCCGTTCATTATCAGAAATTTTTGTTTAAAGTGTTAATATCTTTTTCAACAATGCTGGGAACTGATTTTTCTATTTCCTGACTTGCAGACAGAGATAGCCTACTTGCTGTTTCAAATATCTGCCAACAAAGCAAGAAGCAAGTAGTCTGTAATTTTACTTGGAACTCTTTCGTTAAAGGACGGAGAATTGTTACTTGCCATAAATGTACGACACGGAATCTTTGGCCTTGTTTCCCTTCCGAGGAAAGTAATGCTATATTAAAAATAAAATAATTCCTAGCACGACAGCCCATGAAGGGCCCAGACCAGCCTACTGCTGTCCTCAGGAAAGATGAACATTGAGCCACCCACTATGGACGTTACGTGTGTTCAACACGATAATTCCAACAGCTGTTATAGCTGATTTTTGAAACCGATTTTTCTACTTAGCGTAGCTCCCAAAATTCGCCACGATCCTGAGTCTACACCGGTGCCACATACTGTCCGAAATCACGTGAGAAAAACCTTTTCCCATGAGTACTTGCGGCAGCTATCATTGCCTAACGTGAGTCGAGGCATCACAACACAACGGTTGAGCACAAAGTAATGTTGAGGATTCTTATTTCCCTTAAAATATCATCTAGGGCCGGGTTCAAACTGCGAACTTTGAGTCCAGAGAACTTCAAAATTATTACAGACGTGGACAAATTATTAGACTAAATTAATTATATGTGCAACGAAGCTGTATTTATCGGTAGAAATAATGAACAGAAATGTATTTTGCACAGCTGTAATGAACAGAATATTGAGTCTGGAGGTTACTAATATTTTGTGAACATTCCCTTATTCTTTATTAACACGCTGATTTTGTCAGGGATGCTGGAAACCAAAGTTTGACACTTTCTTTGAATATCAGCATCATTTAGCCAGATATCAAACAGTGCTTAAATGAGTCCATGTTTTGTTGTAAGCCTCTTTTTGTTCACTTTCTTCTTCAGTATAGAACACAGATTTTCAATTCCGTTCGTGTCCGGTCTTCTTGCAGGCCTAGGAAGAATATCTTCTGCAGTATATAATTAAAACACCTGTAGTACCAACATAGTCAGAAAAAATATACTTAACCATTGGAAAAATATACCAGAAGATGTAACCAATCATATTAACAACAATAGAGACTCTGTGAATTATACTGATAGTTGATATGACGAATTATATTATGTTTCCAAGAAAACGTTTTAGTCTAATAATTTCTCCACGTCTGTAGTGTGTAAAAATAGACCAGATACCGATCTGGCTTGCGAATTGTTAAAATGTGTAAATTATTTCCTCCAAATACATTCAAACTTTTTTATCTGCTCCCCTAATGATGCCGCAAATAGAATGCATAAAACTGTCATTTGTTATTATTTCCGTTGCCTTGGCGTTACCCACTGACGTGGTGACGAGATATATTGGAAATATTTTTAGTTCTGTTGGTATATTTTTTTTTCTCGAACTTTACATTAACATGCATCAATCAAACTGCGGCCCTTGAAATGCTCTATTCGCAGAGTCAGACCGTCCGTAAAATGTTTTAAACAACTGTAGGCTAGTTCTTCAGTTTCGAAGTTTCAGGTTTCGTTTACGACAATTTTCGGAAGGAGGGTGCCAGGCTGTTTGATTGACAGCTCTCCTTTCTGCCACTTAGGCGAGATAACTGGATGAAGAGAACGGTTGAGTTTCTAACTGGTTTATTTTTCCTTGCCGGTTCGTGCTTGGAACATACCCCAGATCACAATGCAGCGAGTAACGTCCTTTCCGGCGGAGAATGAATGATACCTAAGAATGCGCAATACTAAGGCCAATAGTAGGTTATCATAATAGTTAATGGAGTGGCTTGTGTTCGGTTTTCAGTTTATGTTAAGTTAGGTGATCGTCTATCTGTGTATGTTTTCCCCGAAAATATGTCTGATGACGTGTAATAAGCAAATACCTTACTACAGAGTGATTTATATAGAACTGACACATTTCTTTCATTAATTGTTTCAAAACAAATTGTGCTAGCGACAACTTATTATAGGGTAAACATTGGTAATTTCGTGATAATTTCATGAAAATTAATTTAAAATGCAAATGTGTAAATTTATCGTTATTCCGATTTTTTCATCTAAAAGACGATAATTTGCTGTACAAATCTGGAGGCATAAAAGATTGTACACGTTCTTGAACAAGTGCCAAAAACCACTTTTACAACTTAAGCCAAAAGGTTGGTTATTTCGTGATAACCTTGGTAATTTCGTGATATTACATTGATAATTTCGTGAGAGGTAGAAGAATTGTGGAAAAATTCATTAAAGTGAAATGAAATTCTCATTTATTGTTACAAGACTTCAAACATAGTAATTCTGGCCAATATTCATAGCAAGAAAACATAGAAATACATATCAACACATAATAAGAATGAAATCAAAGTAAAAATTGAAATTGGAAAGGGATCTTCTTTGCCCTGAAAGGGTGAACACTTTTATTACGGACTTTACTATAGCCTATATTACTAGGGTAACTCCAAAAGTAATGCATAACATTATTATTATTATTATTATTATTATTATTATTATTATATAAAGATTACAATGCAAATGGGGGGGGAGGAATTGGAGATGGTCTATTACGCAGTACATCTAATTTAATAACTAAAATTTACGAGAATTTCGGTGACAGATTTTAAATCCGCGAAGGGATCCTACAGTTAACCAAAGAGATGGTAGTCGCACGGTGCCAGTTCAGGACTGTAAGGCGGATGTCTGCCTCTGTCTCCGGTCCAAAATGTGGACCATGTTTCATTTTCTGTCACAATTCTTGCAAGTAAGTCATCGAGCACTTATCATTGGCACTTAGCATGATAACAAATCAAATAGAAGCTACACTGAACCCATTGCATCCCCCTTTCCTTTTTTGTTATCACATCTTATCTTCAGATTTCTAAAATTCATATTGTAATACAATTTTTAAAATAATATAAAATGTAACGCTTAATGCTCAACAAAATTTCGCCTCAAACCGCTAAGATTTCTATCAGTAAAGTTAAGCCTATATTGCGACTAAAGCTGTATCTAAAATTCCAAAAACATTTCCTAAAATTTCATGAAGATACAATAAATATTTGTACCAAATATCATATGCTTACCTTTAGTAATAAGCATGTAATATAATTACAAACATCCACAAAATTTCTACGCCTGAGAAGTCGACGGTAACTTGCTCTCTCCAAACATAAAAGCTCACTGAAGCAGCTACAATAGTCACACAAAGCGTAGCTGTATGATTCTGGAAACTGGACAAAATATGCAATCCCTTGGCGGAAATTTGAATCTCGTAACACCATTGGTTAGTTCACGAAAGAGCAAAGAAAAAGTATCACGAAATAACCACGAAATTACCAATGTTTACCCTACCTAAAATGTAGAGGCATTTTGGGAGATTATTTACCTCTATAGCAAATGTTGAAAATGTCGTCCATCCTGCATAAGGCACAACTCAACACGTCGTTCCATGTTACTGGCCACTCGTTGGAGGACTCTGTTGTCAATAGCTTGAATCTCCTGTGTGATGTTGTGCTTCAGATCGTCCAATGTCTGGGGACGTATGGCGTAAACCCTGTCTTTTAAGTAACCCCATAGAAAGAAGTCCGGCGTTGTCAAATCCGGAGATCTCGGTGGCCACAGGTTCCTGGAAATTATTCGGTCGTCAAAGAAACTTGCAATTAGTTCCATGGATTCATTTGATGTATGGCATGTAGCGCCATCTTGCTGAAAATATCCTTGACTCAGCTCTACATCGTCCAGTTGCTCAACAAACTCCATGAAAATCAGTCGGTACTCTGCAGTGTTCACAGTCTGGTTAAAAAAAATTGGCCCCACTATTCTCTGTGCGGATATTGCGCACCAAACTCCGATTTTAACCGGGTGCATAGGTGCTTCATGGATGACATGTGGATTTTCGATGGCCCAATGGCGTGAGTTCTGTGAGTTCATATAACCGGATAAATGGAACCATGCTTCATCTGTGAACCATGTGATGGACAATATGGCAGGATTTTGCACAATGAACGTCTGAAACCAACGACAATAATTAAATCTTTTATCCTTATCTGGTTCCTGTAGCTGATGAACAACCGTAACCCTATATGGCTTTAGGCTGCCAACAATAGGAATAAAATATAAACATCTGCGCATCTAGTGACAAGGAATCGAAACTCCAGAACATTCTGCTTAATTTGGTGCTAAAATTGGGTCATTGAATGAATTTCCAACGGAATAATTAAAGAAAGAAATGTGTCAGTTCTATATAAATCACTCTGTATAATAATACCGGACAGCTGTATACTAGCAGAATTGGCGTGAGTGCGAAATATCGCTGGGCCTGATCGATTACCACGCTATATTTTGGTCAAAGAGTACAAGCTACAGCAAGATTATTTTAATTATTCTGTGCTCTTTGGTTTGTTCTTCTGTGGTTACAAGGCAACCATCATAAAATGACAATCGTTACGAACAGCTGTTAGAGGAGCGGCCATTTTTTTCTCCATATACAACGTTTAATGAAGGGGTTTAGAATAGAATGAATTAAAATTATAAAGTCAGAACTCACTTAATCTAATGCTTTTGTTTTCTACATCCGGATGATAAGAGTGATTGTCATGTTTACCGTTAAGTCCGAGATTGGCAGATTCAAAGCCAGCTGGAATCGTCCTTTGTGATCTGAAGTCGTGAGAAGGAATATGGATATATATATATATATATGTATATATAGGAATTCATATTTCTCTAACGCCAAAGCAATCCTCCAACGTGCCATCGAATTGTTGCGTCAGAAATAACTGTCACCGCCCATGCTGTTTGAATATTACAACATACTGAAAATAACTGGATGGATCACTTCATACTGATTCCATATTTTACGATGCTTGACCCTGAACAGACCTTGAGAGAGAAATCGGTAAGCGACAACAAAAGGAGTGAGAGCTATTTTTGTACCTTACAGCTACAGTTGTCAGGTTGCCCTTTCAAAAAAGTAAGATCAAACAGATTTTCTTTAATATGAAAGTAATATTAGAAATAATCAGAATATGCAAATATACCGTTCCAATCTTCCCATTTTCTCTTAGGACGGCCAACATCTCTACGTCCGAAGGATCTGTACAGTAAATCCTGCTTAACCCTGCATTACTCAGGTGGGGTGTGGTAAACCCCGGTGCGTATATTTCAACGAAAATCTAAGAGATGGAGCTAGTGTGTACTCTGTGCATCTGTATACTTTTCAATCACATCCAGAAGAGTTCACTTAAGAAATTGTTTAAGTGAACTAAGAATAGTATATTTAATTGCGTTTATCTGATTTGTGAAACTTGCGGAAAAATATATTAGTTATTTAAAATGGGGTTTGTGAAACCCCACCTGAGCAATGGTGAGAATAACTATAACATGAGTAACGCAGGGTTAATTAATCGTTCATTGCCCATCTGTATACTAATATTTGATCTCATGAGTTTTCTTTCTCTATTATTTTCACATTTTAGTTCATTTCTAATTTTGAGGCGCTCAGTGCGGCAAATGATTCAACCCACAAAATTTTTATATTGCGTTTATCGGTTCAAAGAGTACCTCATATTGTTCTCTTCAAAGTGTAAATCGGTCTAATAATCATTCCCAGTTTTTCCATGAAATCTCAGCACAATTTTCGTTTGTGTACCGCATTTCGTGCACTGTTACAAAGAGGTAAGGTGGAAATAGAATTTTGTGGGTTGCGCCATTTGTGTGCTGAGTACCTCAGTTATGAGGTTACTTATTTCGTCTCGTCGAATGTGTCAGAAATCTCATTTCTACAGATTCGATTTCCCTTCGCTCCCATCTGTTCAGTGCTGAATTTTCTGAACCATACAATCAAGTAGGAAGGAACAACCATAATTATATGTTTTTTTTTTCTTTCCGGAGGAAGACCCTTAGGCAAGCACCGTTGCCTTACGCCTATTGTAAAACCTCCTGATATTGGAGTGATTTTGAAGTCCTTAGGACCGCTATTGAAGCACGCGATTCACTTCTTGGTGCCATTTTATCGATTCAGCCACAGCATTCAGTTCTGACAGAAGTCCACACTGGAAGGTGCTTTCAAAAACCTTTCTTCGCCTTTGGGAATGAATTACCAACCGTTTATAGCCCATATGTTACTCAAGGTATATGTATCATATTCGGAAATATCATTCTTCACTTGTTAAGATAACATGTAGGCCTATAAAATGCAACATCTTCGTGGCATCGGTTTTTCTTAGTGCCTAGTTCAAGGGTGAAAAGACACGCCTGACTGGATCACGTGATTTCTAGAACTCGTATCGTGTCTGTCCTATACTAAGTTCACAGCAGTAAATAAAGTATCGATTAAAAATTAGGTTTCGAAATAAGCTATGTGAACTTTCTTTACAGGAGAAGGCTTTTCTGTCTCCGTTTGTTGTAAGCCGTTTTCGTGTTCGTGACAAATACATCATATTAACACCAGCGGCTGGTTTAGCTTCATGAAACTCTTCTTTGTGTAATTCCCAAGCGTAAGAAAAGGCAATTTTAATTGCGGTTATAATTTATTCATGACAATAAATGTAGTTACAAGACCCGCAATGGAATAATATACGAGTAACTAAATTAAAGAAAAATGGACAATCGTTTGCCGATTGGTTTTAAATGGAGGCAGATTATTTTAAGAGTTTCGTGGCTTGCAAAGACACGTAGAAAATTTTGCAGTTCCGTAATATACTGTATAAATATGTCTTGTGACCGTACGTTCATGATTTCAGGTTATATTGCATAAAGTCATTATTATTTGCACATTTTTTAAAACTGTAGCTCTACGTGATTGTCTTCGACATGAATATTGTATCAGACTAGATTTCTACTTCGCAGCGATCTTAATTGACCGTATTTGTGTACTTTGTTTGGACCTGTTTTCTGTGTCCATTGCTGTTCCTCTAGGAATTAGCATAATTATGACTTGTTTTAGGTAATTTTTGTTTGTAGAAGGACTGTCAACCTTGAACACACCATCGGAGCCTATTTGGCCTGCGTGTTTTCGTGTTATTTGTTTCTTCTTCCCGCGAATTCTTGTTGTTGTTGTTGTTCTTCTTCTTCTTTTTCTTCTTCACTTCTGTGGTCTTTTGAAGTTTATTTTTCCTTGAGATGACATCTTCGGCCATTTAACTGATCCGTTTTCACACATTTGGTACACACGTTCGTTCTACTGTCTTCATCTTGTTCCGAATCTGTACTATGGCTTTGGTTGCAATCCCGCTTGGACGAAAGTCAGTAATCCATGGCGAAGTCCACACCTGTGGAGTAACGGTCAGCGCGTCTGGCCGCGAAACCAGGTGGCCCGGGTTCGAATCCCGGTCGAGTCAAGTTACCTGGTTGAGGTTTTTTCCGGGGTTTTCCCTCAACCCAATACGAGCATATGCTGGGTAACTTTCGGTGCTGGACCCCGAACTCATGTTACCGGCATTATCACCTTCATTTCATTCAGACGCTAAATAACCGAGATGTTGATAAAGCGTCGTAAAATAACCCAATAAAATAAAATAAAAAAATCCATGGCGAATCCTCGAACACATCTCGCCAAAAGGCCATCTTGTTACCACTAGTTCCATGGCTGCGCAGTTGATACAGCGTCGTTAAATAACCGATTAAAACTTTGTTTAGCCAATGCAGGATGAAGAGGTAGCAATGGTGTGGTCACTGTTGACAGCTTTGTGGATGAAATGGCTGAAAGAAGTGATTGTGCCGATTTATGAAGAAACGATTGCCATAAAGAATTGAAAATATAATATTCAGATGTAACAATTAAATTCGTTGTAAAGTAGAGATCAGTTCTCATAAGATGTTCTTGAAGAAAAGACATCTTGCATAGACGAAGGCTACGAAATTTTATTTTATTCTATTTTTTTAAATCAGCGAATCCAAGTTGTTCGTGAGCAACTGAACATTTGAAATATACTCGTAGTAGCGAAAATCAGTAGTGACGACAAAAATTGCTGATATTAACACATCTTCCGATTGAATGAAAATTGTATGTCATTCAGTATAATGACTAGAGCCCTGAATTTCCATGCAAATGCATGTCTTTATATAAGTGTTACTTACTTACTTACAAATGACTTTTAAGGAACCCGAAGGTTCATTGCCGCCCTAACATAAGCCCGCCAGCGGTCCCTATCCTGTGCAAGATTAATCCAGTCTGTATCATCATACCCCACCTCCCTCAAATCCATTTTAATATTACCCTCCCATCTACGTCTCGGCCTCCCTAAAGGTCTTTTTCCCTCCGGTCTCCCAACTAACACTCTATATGCATTTCTGGATTCGCCCATACGTGCTACATGCCCTGCCCATCTCAAACGTCTGGATTTAATGTTCCTAATTATGTCAGATGAAGAATACAATGCGTGCAGTTCTGCGTTGTGTAACTTTCTCCATTCTCCTGTAACTTCATCCCGCTTAGCCCCAAATATTTTCCTTAGCACCTTATTCTCAAACACCCTGAACCTATGTTCCTCTCTCAGAGTGAGAGTCCAAGTTTCACAACCACTTCTCAAACTTTGAAAATATTCATTCTTTGATTTATCGATTCCAGCTGCCCAGCTCTAAAATCACTGACAGATACTGGGAAGCGAGAAGCCTCGTGCCTCTGTTTAGTTCTTAGTTTTTAGTTCTTCAAGGATTTTGTTTAGTTCCTTTATTAGATTTAATTTTAAGTTGTATCAAGTTATTAAATTACATCAGTTAGGTCAGATGCAACAGTGTTCATGAGTAGGATATTTATATACAATAGAAGTAATTTAATACAGTTGTATGAACACTTTATAATGATTGAATAAAATTAATAAAATCAGTTAAATCAGTTTAAATTTATAAGTATACGCTGTTAAAATTTTATCATAAAAATCGTAATAAGTTTGTATTACAGACACACAATTATGACACAAGACGAAATATTAATTCAACATTAGTAGAACCTAAATGTCTCACATCTGCTGGTCTAAAGCATAGCATAAATTTTGGCCCTCGGTTATACAATGCTTTAACTAAATTACACCCAGAACTTCTAACATGTAACCCACTAACATATAACAAGAAAATTAGAAACGTGTTAATATCTTCAATTTGATTAAATAAATTTATAGCCTATGTGTATGAATTAATCAACCTATATTATATTTGTATTCTATAATTTTGAAATATATATTAGTCCTACTTTTCACGTGCGATATTATTCTTCTCTAGTGTTAATATTATATTATATAATTCCATTGCCGCTGTAATTATATTTTAGTTCCTATTTTATTTTACTTATTTATTTATATTATTATTTTTTATTTTAATATTATATCTGAACTGCGACCGAGCACGAGCGCTGCTCATTCGGTCTCAAATTTTGTTAATACTACTGTATCTTCTTTTTATATTGCTTGTATTATTTTATTTGTATTTCTCTTTGTTTGTTTTGTAATTATATTTCTTTACTCTGTATATTTGAAATAAATAAATAAAATAAATAGTTAAAAACCAAACATGTTTCGGAGGAATGCTCCTCCATCTTCAGTGGTAGTACCACGACGCTGGTACAGATGTTCGACCGCGTAACGTAGCTTAAGGAAGACTGTATCAAGTTAATTGTTTTAATCTTGAGGTTGTGTTTAGGTCAAAGATAAGTTATCTATGTACCTGTCATTCGAATAAATAAATAAATAAATAAATAATAAATAAATAAATCAATGAATGAATAAATAAATAAATAAATTTATTTATTTATTTATTGATTCCAAATAACCGCACTTTTTCCGTGCTTGTTTGCCTGTTTTGGCCTTTTTTGGAGTAAATTCATGCATAATGCATATTTTGAAGATTTTAGATTTAATTAGACTTTTATATTGTATATTATGTCCTTTTTTCTGGATTTGGTCCATGTATATTATGTTAACTTGCATTATACTGTCTTTTATGAATGTTGCTTCATACAATCTGGTATTTTCCAAGTTATTTTTCTACCGAGAAAAAAATAAAAGCTACCGTAATATGTTTCCATAGCATCCTATCTGACAACTAGTCTTTGAACTTTCCACTAAACTCTCTCTTTGTTACAATGGGATTTCCAATTCCGAAGGCTCACTCGTTACAAGCCGGAGATCAAAATATTAAAAGAAAAGCAGAAGCAACATGCAAACTGCAATTTGGCATACTTTCGTGTCGAGTTGTGAAGTGTTGCTATAGCTCCTGTTAGAACTGCAAGAAGAGATCTTGTGTCAAAATGGATTGAGGAAAAGGAATTTATGAAGACGGAACGGTAGTTTAGTTTATTGTGATTGTTGTAATAAAGAAGTAAGTACTTTTGTATTTTACGATAGCGTCGCGGTTAAGGCATAAAGCTGCAAATTCGGAAGGTATCGGGTTCGATTTGCGATGGGGTCATGGTGATGCAGAAGTGCAAAATACTTACAATTCGATCTCACGTTGTCCCAAATTTCTTTGCTTAAATATGCATCTGTCTCTTCTTGTGATGTAGAAGGATCATTTTCCGTGTTCAAGAACGTGCTTCAGATAAACCAAAAGCTTAAATGAAGAAAATTGTGAGAAATTAGTTGTACGTTGTTTCTGAATAAAATAAAAATGTAACATAATTCAGGACTCAAATTTGATAGTGCTTATTTTTACTGTTTTTTCACTTCATTCTGCTTGTTTTGTTATGTACAAATTTTACTGCAAGATAGGTCTATAATTCAGCCGTGGCAAGAACGTGACTCGCGAGACATTGTGGCTCGCAGTGATAGCTGGGCATTTCGCTTGCTTCTAACCTCCGCCAACCCCAACCCTCTCATTCTCTGGAGTCAAACTCCGTTCCATTTGTAGGCCTATTTGTCTCTGACATCATCATCATGATCATAATAATAATAATAATAATAATCATCATCATCATCATCATCTCTGTACGTCGACCCTTTTTCAGCAGATGTACGAATAATGCTGTTAGCTCTTCAATTTGAACTCACTGATTTACTATGTGATGTCAAATGAAAGCTAGATGTAAGGACTTGACAAATGTTGAGCTTTCAAATCTTTGCCAAAAAATAAATATCCGAAGCTTCGTTCTTTCGCTTGCTCTGTTGAAGCCATGTTCGCTACAACTTACATTTGTGAAAAATTATTTTCAACAATGAAAATAGTAAAAACCAAATTTAGATCACGACTGACAGACATATACCTTCGTGATCAACTACGACTGGCAGTAAGTGACATAATTCCTGATTTTGAAACTTTGTCGCAGAGACATTCTGAAGACAGTTAATTTTAGGTTGTGATATTATTCATTTCTTTCTTTGTTACACGTTCTAAACATCAGTTTGTAGCCTTGTGCTGTATAACATTATATTTAAGTGCTTGACGTAAGGAAAATGAAAATCCGTTAATAAGTCAGACAGTTTCTTTACTTCCCTTTCGGGTGTCCGCCTCCCTCCATAGGTGCTATGCACGTTTCGGGTTACACAGTGGCTCGGCGCACGATTATATTTTCGCCACCGCTGGTCTAGATACGTCACAAAGTTTTCAACTTCTATAATTCTACACGCTTCATTCAAATAACTAGTATAATATGTTGTATACGACTAAAAAACATGAAATTTAGAGTTTAAGGAAGCCAAGTGACTGAGGCCCGACTTCATTTGCCTCAGCCAATCAGCCGCCACTGTGTTTCTCCCAGAGTGGGGCGCTAGACGTCAAATACTCATCATTGGACAAAAATGTGAGGAATAAATACGCTCGTATGATATCTTCCATCGTACGTTTGTCGTCTGATCTCTGTATTTTTTTTTTTTTCGCGTAAAGGGGAATTTCATACATTTAATTGGTTGACTGGGATGTAAAGTAAGTGCGCACTCAGACAGATGTGTTAATCTGGTAAACATTCCTTCCTTACGTAAGTATGATACCTTATCGTGTCGTTAAATAAGAGCCATTTGCTATAATCGATCGTAATGACGTCGTCCTCTGGTGTTCACTAATGTCGCGCCTTGATGTCCAATTCTGCGGATTGGACTTCATTTCCAGAGACGGCTTTTTGGTTGGCTCGTTTCATTACAGGCTGCAGTCCCAGTAAATTGCGACTCTAATGGGGGAGATGCAAGCCAGAGATCTTGTTAACCGAGGCTACTTAGTTGCAAATCAAATAAGCTTTTCGCTTGGCACATTCAAAATGAATACTCTGACATTTCGCTCGTAAAAGAAGATATGAATTGTTCACTCGACAGTACACATTAACAGAAACAGCACGTTTTAGCATATTGCGTTTCACACAACGTATAATTCTTTTTAACTATTCCATATCGTTTTAATTTTGCCGTTTGTATTGAATTACGCAGACTTAAAAAATGTTATATTATGAGAACACTGATACATATGGGCAATTCGATATGAAATCGATCAGTGAAACACCTCGCATTTTTTTATACTCTAATTTTTTCCCTATTTATACAAGGTGCTGAGGAGAGTGCATTTTCAAAAATATATTATCGAAAGTCAAACGATTTTCGTATTATTGAGCGACAAATTTAGCGTATTTAATAAAAACAAGCCTCTTTCAGCGCTCAGAACTCTGGAACCATTTACTGCAGAACATTGAACGAGAGCTCATTTTGAAGCTGACATTTGGTAGGTTATGTTAAGAAGTAATCCTTATTTTTATTGTACACAGAGAGACAGATAATCTGATTTTACTTACTTTTAGGCTTTTTGCCAATTTGTAAAAACGTAAAAAAATATTGAGAAAAAACCTTGCATTATTAAGAGGGATTCGGCATTGTTTGCTTAGTGTCACAGCAATAAGTTTCGAGGGTATTAAATAAATTATTTTCACACGCCTAGACTTGAACGGCGCAGTACCGCACGCACTGGTAAAGAGCTGAAGATAAGCCAGCATTGGGCGTCATTTTACTCGTGTGTTTATGAAAACCTGTGATAAAACTAGCACAGCCATGACTGGTAGACGACACATCACGTGTTTATATCTCCTGGCCTTGCTTACCTCGGCTAGCTCCCGCCTCACAGTCAGCTGGTTAGTTCACGCGCGTACTATTTTTTTCTTTATTTGATAGGTACTTTCTTATCAACATACCATCAGTAAAAAATATGTGTTTATTTGTACTTTCAATGCGGAATCTAACTATATATTTTTAAAATATTCTGTCCTTGGCAAAGGCGTCTTAATGAAGAAAAATCTAAATTTCTCCATTTGCATAAAAAGTAAGAAAATCTGTTTATATGTCAATATAAACTTTAATTTCTCAGCATCAAAATAAACCATGATTTTGACCATTGGGTGAAAGGGTTTCGGAGCTACAACAGTTTAAAAATGCTAATTTTATGAAAATACGATAAATTTAAATATTTTTAATTTAAACACTATGAAGTTCTGATGCCTCAAACTTTGCACAAAGCATTGTATCACAGTTCTCTACGTACAAAAAAGTTTTATTGTATTTAGAAATTGTAAGGTCAAATTTTCTCTATATTTCGGTCGATTTGAGATGGAATAGCTCATATATTTTTTTTATTATATACAGGCTTACAATGCCCAAGCCCACGTTTTTTCTTCTCCACTGTTCTCTATTTTCCCAGTCTCCTTCTTCTAAGCTTTTCTGTTCCATTTCCTCTACCATATTACCCGTGGTCTGTAGATATCCATTGCAATATTTGTCTAGATAGTCTATCATTCTGTTTACTCCGAACATAGCCATACCTATTTGCTTAAATGGATACACTTCATAGGTAGAGTTTTGATATTCAACCCTTCTCCTAATGTATTCATTTGTTATTTTATCTAATTTTGAACTTAACGCAGTTCTTGTTGGGAAGTCCATTCTTGTAGATTACATTTGTTGTAGATTGCTTATGTTAACTTTTGAATTAATATGCATAATTCTGCTTCATAACTTGGAATACTCCTAATGATACCTATGTTTTTGTTTTTAATAGAAATTTATGTAACTAGTGTAAAATCTTGGTAATTATGGCAAGAATGAATATTTAGGCATGAGCATAAGCGTGCGTCCTAATTTTCATGAGTGGCTATAATTCAGATTATACACGTGTTACATACCAGAATTCATGCTATTCTGGCATTGAAATGTGTAAAAAAACTATTAAAAATTTACAAAATGTAATTGTTATGTCGTAGGAGAGACAAGAGTACTGCATATGAGGTAATACGTATATTGCATGGTTGCTAAGTAACCGTTTCTAAGAGAATGTTATTTTGTTATTATTTTCAAGCTTTTTTTTTACATGTACGTTGTACAAAATTGTGTTGTAAAGGCGGTAATGACGTCATGGAATACTAGTTGCTAGGTAACCTTTTTAGGCCAATTGTGTACGATTTATAGTGCCATAACAAGAGTATTTTAATGCTGTCTTTGCATAAATTTATGTTTAGTCCAAGATTCCATTTAATCGTCTTATCATTGACCTTCCTTTCTTTAATTTCTGTCATAAGTCGACCATATTTGTAGCTTTTATTTCCAGATATTTGAATTCTTCACATCTTTCAATCAGTTCTCTTGTTTCATCTGATATTTATCATTTATCTCTTCATTATCAATTATTGTCGTAATTAATTATGTCAGAGGAAGAACAATTATTGTTTGTATGCATCTGAAGTCTGACTAGTGTAATATGTAGTTAGTCGGCGATGTAGGCCTATGCAATGGAAGGGGAAAGGAACTGGTCACCCTACCCTATTATCTCCTGGCCTAGTTGCCTAATAAGTGCTGCTTCTTGGTATAATTTTTGAGGTTCAGACCTATCTTCGGACAGTTGACCAAAGAACAACAATTAATTTAATCTGTGTTTATTTTTAGCTCCTAGTTTTTATACCCTCCTTTCAATTTTCTCATCATGCATGTTAAATCATCATAATCACCAGCTGTTTTACTTCTGATTGAGGTTCTGTCTGATATGTACATCTATTATTAGGCTGTAGATCGCACTTGACGATACAATATGTGTCAGAGGAAGAACAATTATTTGTATGAATCTGACGTCTGTTTAGTGCAATATATTTTATTAAAAATTTGTTTAAAAAAGCAGAAAGATTACCCAACTGAATTGTTGTTTAAACACTTCAAAGTTTTTAATATTAAACAAATGTATTACTTTATTTTATTAAAATATTTTCATAGAAATTTTAATAACTTTGAAAGGTATATACATAAATATAGAACTAAAAATATGAATTCTCTGCGTTTGTGTGAACCTAAATGTAAAACCAATGCAGCTTTTCATCATAGCATGAGTCAAGGTCCCAGGTTATTAAACAAATTTTATTCCAATATTATTTTAACCACGAATCCTCTCCCAATTAATAAAAAAAAAATAAAAAAAATTGTATTGGATTTATAGTTTGGGTTTAAACATATTAAAGACTATTTAATCTGTATTCACTCTCAATTTTAATTTTATTTTTGTCTGTTTGGAATCCCCTCCTGAGCACGAGTCTTACTCATTCAGGAGTGGGCTAGTTTATCTTTCATTGTATTTATTAATTTGTATTCATCTCAGACTTACTAGCAATAAAAATAAATAAATAAATAAATAAATAAATAAATCTATACTAATAATAAATCTGTAGCCGAAATTTTTCTGGTAATTTTCGATTTTCCAAAAATAATTGGTCCTAACATATACAATTAACCACCCTGAAACCGAAAATCGCTTTTTTGAAATTTTTGTTTGTATGTCTGTCTGTCTGTCTGTACGTTTGTTACCTTTCCACGCGATAATGGCTGAACGGATTTCGATGAAAATTGCAATATAAATTAAGTTCGTTGTAACTTAGATTTTAGGCTATATGGCATTCAAAATACATTATTTAAAAGGGGAATTATAAGGGGGCCTGAATTAAATAAATCGAAATATCTCGCTTATTATTGATTTTTGTGACAAATGTTACATAACAAAAGTTTCTTTAAAAATAATTTCCGATAAGTTTTAGTCTATATAAAATTTTGATAGGACTGATATTTAATGAGATAAATGAGTTTTAAAATCAAAATAACTGCCATCTAAGGCCGTGTAATGAATTAAAAAACAAATGACTTCGTCTATAAGGGGCCTTGGACAGCAACAATCGAAAGCTATGAAAGATAGCCTACAGATAATGTTTCTGTGTTTGTATGAAGTAATATCAGAAGCTAAATTAACCGATTTGTATAATGAATTATTAATTCACCATTGGAAAGTGTAGTTTCTCTAGATGGACATAGCCTAATGCTATAATGTTATTACAGTAACTTCTGAGTGAATCGAGGACAGGTAAGATTAAAATAGCTTCTTATGCACAGAAAACGTGATAGACTATTCTGTACATTCGTTTCCTGTATTTCGTAAAATAATTTTTATGACCAAATGAGTGGTCTCTGGATCAAAATGATCGCATTTTAATTATGCAAATACAATTTAAATTAAGTAACATAATAAACGATTTATGCTTCTATCAAACACGAATGTTCCCTGGATCAAATGTCCTATTTTAATTATGTAATTACTTTATATTTATTTCTAACGGGTGCAGCGGAGCGCACGGGTACGGCTAGTAGATAAATAAATATAGCTAATCGGCGATGTATGCAATGGAGGGGGAAAGAAACTGGCCACCCTATCGCATTATCTCCTGGATTAGTTACCTCATGACTCATGAGTGAACTGTTTATTTTGCTGTCAGCTCCATTTCCCCCTCTCCTAGTATAAGTGCCCCTCCCTCTCCGAGGGAAATGGTCTGAATTCAGCACTGATCGGTAGGGTGTGATAGCTCGTGTTTTGCTCCTTTTGGGATTACGTACATGTGCTCAGTTTTCACCGTTCTGTTTTCATGTTACGAAATAGTGAAGGAAATTCCAAGTAATTCTGCGTCTCTGAATCAGTACCACTGATCAAGCTTTATCCAACCACGCAAAGTGGTTTTGCACAGTAACATCGATTTCGCTCACAGCAGAGCTGAAGAAGGGACTCCTTGAGTCAGAACTCTGTAATTATTTATGCCGTAAATATCTTCTCACTCTGGTTGCAGATTGCCTTGTTGCTAGGGTGTTACTAGCGTTGTTTCATTCTGTTACGTTGGCAGTAGTGTCTGTTCTCGGAATCGTTGTTTAGCTCTCGTAGCAGTGCGCGTCCAAGACGGGAACTGTGTGCAAGTCTCTGAATTACGGAGTAATTATTGTGACATGACGTTGTAGTGCTGTTTAGTGTTTGTTGTACTTAAATGGTTTTGAGTGTTTAGTGTTTTATCAGTGTTTTGACTGCGAAAATGAAAACAGCAGTAGGTACGAAAATATTGTTATGTATTTAGAAATATGTGACAAATACACACCTTGCACAATGTTAGAACCTACTAAAATTCAGTTTTTTTACTGTATGTTAATCTCTGTAGTCCATAATTGATAGATTATGCGGTCTCGAATAGACGATCGTAATGCAGTAGGTATTAATTTTATGTATATTGAATGTAGACAATTCATTAACTAGCGACTAGCCTATGACATGCGTGATTATTAATTATACCATACGTTAAAAAAAATAATCACGTATATGTGTGTTCGTGTAGTTTTGTAAGACAACCGTTGAGATATATCACTATCAAGAAAAATTATAGGAGCATTTGTTTTGTTGATTTTAATATAAATTCACATAAATGTATTGAATGCATTTGAGATTTTGTTTCACCACCCTATCTAATATTTTCTGCATTGATTATAATTTCAAATAGTTTGTTGAGTGGAAATTACGCATTTTGTGATATTCCAAGAAAAAAATTATTTAAAAAGTTTAATCACCGTCGCTTAAGCACTGCATTTTTAACTAACATTTTAATTGTCTCGCTTAAGCTTCAAATCTGACCCTTGCTGTGGTTAAAATGTTCTAAATCAGTCAAATTCTGATGTGGTGAAATTTTATAGTACGTAGGTTTCATTGCTAGTATTTAATTCTCACGAAATCTCTGAAATATTGTACTGTCACAATTAGCTGTGACTCTGAAGACTATCAAAGTGGCAGTGACCCTCCTTATTTTGCCATTATTGCGTCATGTGTGTGATGACATCGTTGACAATATATTTCTGCTTATTTTTTTAAATATTAACATTTAATAAGTTCGCCGTCATTGATTAATTATTCATCTTATAAATGCATGTTACTGCACAAATATGCGAATACGATCTTACATTCATCATGTGCTTCAGATTCCTTTGATGTCACTGTTTTGAAATTAGTTATCAAAGTGTGTTGTTTAATATGTGATAAGCGAAATGGGAACAATGTTTACTGAAGTTGACCCATTTCAGAGGAATCACAGCTGAAAGATGTAACTGTTAACTGTTGCAATTGAGGAAAATCCGTTTTGTTAAAATATGACAACCAATGGTATCGTAAAACAAATCTCAGTTATGTTGTCATGTTTTCTAACGTTTTTATAAGGCGTAGGGATTCAGTATGCTCAAATTTTATAGCACGTTACCATTTCACACACCTTAATAAACAAGATTGATAATGTGACTTAAATTAGAATGATAATACATGTAATGTCAGTTTGTATTTGCGCGAATTATTGTATAGAATTGATTTTATTCCTACAATAATGTCAGTAGTATTTAGAATATCTCATTGATTAGTTTTTGGCATGCTGTATGTTTATGTATGTGTCTGTATGGTATAGAAACTTTCCTTGTGAACTATTGGTCACATTTTGTTTGCACTTAATATTGGTGATTAATTTTATTTAATAGAAAATACGTATGACGTTGATTTATTACACTTTTCGTCCAAAAATAACACCCGTAATCAAATTGACATTCAAGGTTTCGGCTTCAGCTGTTCTGAAACTAAAGCTTCAAACAGGTCTGACCACTTTCTTTCCGATAATAGTAGATATACTTCGCTATGTGTTGTGTTACCCAGTATTTGTATTCTCCTTTAGGATTTTTGTTTTGTACTTCTGTATATTCAGCAGTGTTGTTTTTTTTTTTTTTTCATTTGTTTCTGATAACTTCATTTCTGATTTTATCTGTTCACATAAAAATCGTCACCTGCTTAAATAACATCTTCTTTGTACTTTACTTTAAAAAATTACCTAAGCATAGCCGGAAATAGAGCAAATAGGAGTTAAGACAATTTTTATCTATTTTTAATCTAAAATTAGGGAATGTATCGTCTGAGATCGTTTGTCAATGCATATAAATGTAAAATCCACTCAGGACCATTCAAGGGAATCTTTGTCGAAACATTAGTTCCATTCACACCCTGTTACAATTTACCAGTGTCCTTTGTTTTGTTTCGAGTCCACTTGCTGGAGTAACGGTTAGCATAACTGGTCGTGAAACAAGCGGGCCCGGGTTCAAATCCTGGTTGGGGTTTTTACCTGGGTTTTCCCTCAACCCATTAAGAACAAATGCTGGGTAACTTTCGACGCTGGACCCTGGAGCCTTTTCGCTGAAGTTACCACCTTCATCTCATTTAGACGCTAGATAACCTTAGAAGTTGATAAAGCGTCATAAAATAACCAATTAAAAAACTTGTTACGTATGTGCGAATGAATATCTATAATGGAATATTGTTTTGGAATTTCCCCTTGAATTATTTGCTTTCATGGTAGTGTTTTGTACTTGTGAAATAAATATTATGTATTAAGTAATATAATTTACTTAGGCTTAAGTAAATAATATCTAATATAATGTATTTAGTTTTATTATAAACCACTAATACTGTATAATATTCCTACGGTATCGCTTTTAAGTACCAATATTCGTAAAGCATGGACTAATATTATCAGGCCAGTAAGCTGTTGAATATCATATGCAAATAACTTTTATGTTAATTTGTACAAAATTAATTCCAGACTTCAAGCTATACAATTTATAAATGAAGAAGGATGTCTTCGTTCTTGGGATAATAAAAATCCCTTTATATGAAATTTACATTGTTAAAGCTTCGTGTTTGGGTTCGTTTTTGAAGCAAGTAAAGGGAAAAAGTTTGTAAATAAATTTCGAAAAGACAAAGTAGGCCTATATGATCATGTCACGTGACCAGAATATTGTACGAAATGGAAATATAAAGATTGGAAATTTATCCTTTGAGAAGGTAGAAAAATTCAAATACCTTGGAGCAACAGTAATAAATATAAATGACACTTGGAGGAAATTAAACGCGGAATAAATATGGGGAATTCCTGTTTTTATTCGGTTGAGAAGCTTCTGTCATCTTGTCTGCTATCAAAAAATCTGAAAGTTAGAATTTATAGAACAATTATATTACCGGTTGTTCTGTATGGTTGTGAAACTTGGACCCTCACTTTGAGAGAGGAACAGAGATTAAGGATGTTTGAGAATAAGGTTCTTAGGAAAATATTTGGGGCTAAGAGGGATGAAGTTACAGGAGAATGAAAAAAGTTACACAACGCAGAACTGCACGCATTGTATTCTTCATCTGACATAACTATGAACATGAAATCCAGACATTTGAGAAGGACAGGACATGTAGTACGTATAGGCGAATCAAGAAATGTATATAGAGTGTTAGTTGGGAGGCCTCAGGGAAAAGATCTTTGGGAAGACCGAGACGTAGATGGGAGGATAATATTAAAACGGATTTGAGGGAGGTGGGATATGATGATAGAGACTGGATTAATCTTGCACAGGATAGGGACCGATGGCGGGCTTATGTGAGGGCAGCAACGAACCTCCGAGTTCCTTAAAAGTCATAATAAGTAAGTTTGGATTCATAGTGATTTTATTTTTCTTTGTTTTTAGTTTATAATTCAGGTAATCAATTATTAATCCGTGTTTTATAGGGGGTTGTGGTGTCGCAGTTAGCACATGTGTCTTGTATTCGAGAGGTGCGGGGTTCGTTTCCACAGACCAGCTATCGCGATTTTGATTTTTCGTGGTAGGCTTCTCTCTCCGTGCAAATAGCGGAATAGTATCGATTACAGAAAACTCCACAGCCCGTTTCATAGCCAGTATTATAATAAGTGATTTAGTTGGAAAAAAATATTTACAGGAACTCACCTTATCAAATTAGCAATTACCAAATGGACTCGTACTGGGTGTCAAGTTTGGCATCTTCATTTTTATTTATTTACGCCGCTACCTTCCGCGTCAGACCAGCCATCTTCCACATACGTAGCGCACTAAAATGGCGGAAGACACTTTCATGTCGGGAGATAACAGAGGTACGTAGGTTTGTTACAAACTGTAAAGGAGATAGGAACGCAGAAACGAACCCGGAAAACATTATGAAAACTTGAAATTTGCGAAGTGCGTTGAATATATGTGGGAGTCTCCCTAATACACTTGTTGACATATCTCTCTATAACATCTAATAATAATGCCATTCGTTTTATTGAAAGTTTTAATTTCAAGTATTATAATTTGTTTTACATATTGAAGTCGTATTACAAAGATAAAAGAGCTGTTTTACTATTATCCGATTGATTACTAAAGAGCGTTCAGCTAGAAGTCTGACGGAGAACACGCGCATCAGACATCTTTGCATGGCCGGCATAGACTGTGTTGTTATTGATCCGTAACCTTTTAACATATCCTGAATGACTTGAAAGTATTTGGTCATCGACGTGATTTAAGATTGAGACGACTGGTTGTCTTGATAGTTCATAATTACATAACATTACGATTGATTCGAAATTAGCTTGGCATTTTTCCGTTAATAAAAATATTTACGAATGTACTGGTAAGATTATAGATCACACTTCTCCATTAATGTGTAGTTGAGAATAACTTAATATAGTCCACACCTGTGTCGTAACGGTCAGCGCGTCTCGCCAGGTGTCCCGGGTTCGAATCCCGGTCGGGGCAAGTTACCTGGTTGAGGTTTTTTCCGGGGTTTTCCCTCAACCCAATACGAGCAAATGCTGGGTAACTTTCGGTGCTGGACCTCGGACTCATTTCACCGGCATATCACCTTCATATCATTCAGACGCTAAATAACCTAGATGTTGATACAGCATCGTAAAATAACCCAATAAAAAAACTTAATATATTTTACGTACTGTACAAAATTAAATCTAAACTCTGAAACTTCTCCGTTAATTACACGGAAGAAAAGTAACATAATATTTTGTTACAAACCTGTTTGGGTCATTCCATAGTGACACACGTAACATTTTCGACGTAACTAACTGTGATCTTCGCAGGATATTTGAATGAAATACTTAGTAGTTCATGAAAACGACATTGCTGTCTTTTAACATATCCATTCCTAAATATAAACACAAATTCTTAATGAAAAGAAATTAATAATACTGTATAAGAAATATGAAAATTATATGTGTGACACACGAACATTTTCTTGATACTTAATTTATTACCAAAATGGAAAATGTTCATATTATTGTGCTAAATGACATAAATACATTCAGTTGTTTTCGAGACAATTAAGACACTTGTGTAGTACATGTAACTGCGAAATCACAAACTTAAAAAAAAAAAAGCGGTGCCACTAATAAATAAAATATTACAAAATGATATGTTGTGACACACGGACATTTCTGTCATGTTGGTTACTAATTGTTTTAAATGCACTGCAATACATCACTTCTTGTGAAAGACTTATACATTGTGCCTACAGTTCTTATTATACAAAACAACACTTGATAACACTAAAATACACTTTCAGATTTAAAATATCCACGGTTGTTTACGACCATACGTGGTGATATCTCCTGTGTAATGTCATGTGACGAATACACCAATATGTCCTATTTTTCTGTCATTTGTAGTACTGTATTACCCTTCTTTGAACTCACAGGCACTTCAAATTCTTCGCCACCACAAGCTTTCGTAACTTCCCCTGTATATTTTATGCCTTTTTTTTGCGTGTTCATTTAACGACCGTGTATCAACTACTGTACTAGGTTATTTAGTGTCAATGGGATTGGTGATAGCGAAATGGTATTTGGGAAGATGAGGCCGAGGATTCGCCATAGATTACCTGACATTCGCCTTACGATTGGGGAAAACCTCGGGAAAACCCAACCAGGTAATCAGCGGGAATCGAACAGTACCTATTCTTAAAATGTGCTGCTGCACCATCCCTTCCGGGCAGTTACTTTCCTTAGTCTATTACTGTAAAAATCATCAAGTGTTGCTTTGTTTAAAATTGTTGCGTAAGATGATGTAGGCCTATGTTTGGAAACATTAGATATAACTGCATTAACACTGAGTGCATAGTTCATCCTCGGGAAAAACCCAACCAGGTAATCAGCGGGAATCGAACAGTACCTATTCTTAAAATGTGCTGCTGCACCATCCCTTCCGGGCAGTTACTTTCCTTAGTCTATTACTGTAAAAATCATCAAGTGTTGCTTTGTTTAAAATTGTTGCGTAAGATGATGTAGGCCTATGTTTGGAAACATTAGATATAACTGCATTAACACTGAGTGCATAGTTCATCCTCGGGAAAAACCCAACCAGGTAATCAGCGGGAATCGAACAGTACCTATTCTTAAAATGTGCTGCTGCACCATCCCTTCCGGGCAGTTACTTTCCTTAGTCTATTACTGTAAAAATCATCAAGTGTTGCTTTGTTTAAAATTGTTGCGTAAGATGATGTATGTTTGGAAACATTAGATATAACTGCATAACACTGAGTGCATAGTTCACGATGTTGCCCCTTGTTTTTGTAGTTGAGTAGACCTACTGCAGCATTTATGGTAACAGAAGAAGTTGGGTCAGGGATCCAGTGCGCTGATATTACCTCATTTTGTGCTATCTCAAATTAAATTTATCTAACTTAAATTCTTGAAAATACTAGACTATCACAAAAAATGTTCGAAATGTATAAAAATTTATGATATCAATAGAACAATAATTAATATAGATTAAAAAAAGGCCTACCTTTCAGAAGTTCTAAATGACACCTAGGGTAAGTTAATTAATATTATTAAATAAAACAATTTTAAATTAATATCATAAATTTAGTACCATTCACCTAATGTGCAAATATATAAACCAATTTATTTATACATAGGCTTAGTATGGTGGCTACCTACTTACCATAAATATGTAGTATAAGCTTGTTTTTTTATATGAAATAAATTAACATAACCAATTTTTGTAAGTTTTTAATTCAAGGAATTAAAAAAAAATAAATATTTTGCACAAACTTAGGCATAACTGAAATGCTGTCAAACGCCTTTTAAAACGTTTATGTACCACAAGGGTGAGAAAATCTAGCAGGATAAAAGCTGTCAAACGACTTTTAAAAAATTTAGGTACGACAAGGGTGAGAAAATCTAGCAGGATAAAAGCTGTCAAACGACTTTTAAAAAATTTAGGTACCACAAGGGTGTGAAAATCTAACAGGATAAAAGCTGTCAAACGACTTTTAAAAAATTTAGGTACCACAATGGTGAGAAAATCTAACAGGATAAAAGCTGTCAAACGCCTTTTAAAAAATTTAGGTACCACAAGGGTGAGAAAATCTAGCAGGATAAAAGCTGACAAACAACTTTTAAAATATTTAGGTACCACAAGGGTGAGAAAATATAGCAGGATAAAAGCTGACAAACAACTTTTAAAAAATTTAGGTACCACAAGGGTGAGAAAATATAGCAGGATAAAAGCTGACAAACAACTTTTAAAAAATTTAGGTACCACAAGGGTGAGAAAATATAGCAGGATAAAAGCTGTCAAACGACTTTTAAAAAATTTAGGTACCACAAGGGTGTGAAAATCTAGCAGGATAAAAGCTATCATACGACTTTTAAAAAATTTAGGTACCACAAGGGTATGAAAATCTAACAGGATAAAAGCTATCAAACGACTTTTAAAAAATTTAGGTACCACAAGGATGTGAAAATCTAGCAGGATAAAAGCTATCAAACGACTTTTAAAAAAATTAGGTACCACAAGGGTGTGAAAATCTAGCAGGATAAAAGCTATCAAACAACTTTTAAAAAATTTAGGTACCACAAGGGTATGAAAATCTAACAGGCTGAAAGGTGTAAAGCCCGCTTTTTTTTTTTTTTTTTTTTGGAAAATTTAGGTACAAGGATGCGGAAATCTAGCGGGATATAAGCTGTTAAGCGCCTTTTGGAAATCTAGGTACGACATGGGTGTAGAAATCACGTAGGATAGAAGCTATCAAGCGTCTTCTGAAAAATTTAGGTATGACAAGTGTGTTGAAATTATGTAGGATAGAAGCTGTGAAGCGCTTTACCTATTTACTGGCTTTTAAGGAACCCGGAGGTTCATTACCGCCCTCACATAAGTCCGCCATCGGTCCCTATCCTGAGCAAGATTAATCCATTCTCTGTCATCATATACCATCTCCCTCAAATACATTTTAATATTATCTTCCCATCTACGTCTCGGCCTCCCTAAAAGTCTTTTTCCCTCCGGCCTCCCAACTAACACTCTATATGCATTTCTGGATTCGCCCATACGTGCTACATACCCTGCCCATCTCAAACGTCTGGATTTAATGTTCCTAATTATGTCAGGTGAAGAATACAATGCGTGCAGTTCTGTGTTATGTAACTTTCTCCATTCTCCTGTAACTTCATCCCGCTTAGCCCCAAATATTTTCCTAAGTATCTTATTCTCAAACACCCTTAACCTATGTTCCTCTCTCAAAGTGAGAGTCCAAGTTTCACAACCATAAAGAACAACCGGTAATATAATTGTTTTATAAATTCTAACTTTCAGATTTTATTGACAGCAGACTGGATGATAAAAGCTTCTCAACCGAATAATAACAGGCATTTCCCATATTTATTCTGTGTTTAATTTCCTCCCGAGTATTATTTATATTTGTTACTGTTGCTCCAAGATATTTGAACTTCTCTACCTCTTCAAAAGATAAATTATTTATTTTATTATACTTGTTGATAATTATTGCATTTTACATAGTTGTTTCTTTTACAGTATCAACTATTTATCTTGCTTCAGTAACATTTCATATAATTCGTATAATATTATTATTCATATAATATTATTATTATTGCGTCAATAACTACTGTATATGATAATAATAATAATAATAATAATAATAATAATAATAATAATACTTACTTACAAAAGGCTTTTAAGGAACCCGAAGGTTCATTGCCGCCCTCACATAAGCCCGCCAGCGGTCCCTATCCTTTGCAAGATTAATCCAGTCTCTTTCATCATACCCCACCTCCCTCAAATCCATTTTAATATTATCCTCCCATCTACGTCTCGGCCTCCCCAAAGGTCTTTTTCCCTCCGGTCTCCCAACTAACACTCTATATGCATTTCTGGATTCCCCCATACGTGCTACATGCCCTGCCCATCTCAAACGTCTGGGTTTTAAGTTCCTAATTATGTCAGGTGAAGAATACAATGCGTGCAGTTCTTTGTTGTGTAACTTTCTCCATTCTCCTGTAACTTCATCCCGCTTAGTCCCAAATATTTTCCTAAGCACCTTATTCTCGAACACCCTTAACCTATGTTCCTCTCTCAGAGTGAGAGTCCAAGTTTCACAACCATTAAGAACAACCGGTAATATAACTGTTTTATAAATTCTAACTTTCAGATTTTTTGACAGTAGACTGGATGATGAGAGCTTCTCAACCGAATAATAATAATACGCATTTCCCATATTTATTCTGCGTTTAATTTCCTCCCGAGTGTCATTTATATTTGTTACTGTTGCTCCAAGATATTTGAATTTTTCCACCTCTTCGAAGGATAAATCTCCAATTTTTTATATTTCCATTTCGTACAATATTCTGGTCACGAGACATAATCATATACTTAGTCTTTTCGGGATTTACTTCCAAACCGGCCGCTTTACTTGCTTCAAGTAAAATTTCCGTGCTTTCCCTAATCGTTTTCGTATTTTCTCGTAACATGTTCACGTCATCCGCATAGACAAGAAGCTGATGTAACCCGTTCAATTCCAAACCGTGCCTGTTATCCTGAACTTTCCTAATGGCATATTCTTCGCTTTAGAATAATAATAATAATAATAATAATAATAATAATAATAATAATAATAATAATAATAATAATAATTTGCATATAGCGTCAATCGTAGTCTTTTGTTATTTCTTATACAATTTCAATGTAATTTGGGGGTACTTACGAAAACTAAAAAAAAATGTATTTTTGGGGTACGCTAGCAAAAAAGTTTGAATACCACTGATCTATACAATGTAGAATGTCTTATTAACGGTTCATATCTAGACGGAATTGAAACTCATGACATTGACTTTATACAGTACAGTATATGAAACACTGTTACTTTACTGATATATATATATATATATATATATATATATATATATATATATATATATATATTATTTTTTACTCTTTCTCATCGTATTGTATACTCGTATTTCCGTTATATCCCCAATATTGCACCATTCAAGCATTTTATTTTACTTTATACATACTGTAGACATACAACAATAGTATTTATGTGCAGGTCGTATGTAATAGCTAATAATAGATCTGTATATCATGTTGATATATTTTATGACATGAGATAGCGTCACAGTTCTCAGATTATGACTTGAAGTGCTGAGTAATATTTTGTGTTTAGTTGCAGCCCGGAACTTTATGGTATAATATTTTACTATGTAATCGCGTCGAGGTATATTTAACTTTAGAACGGAAAGGGAAATGTTATATTATTTGTCTAGGAAATCAGAATTAATTCTTGAGTGTTACAGTACTGGAAAATAGCGTTTGTGGTATTGTGAAATATCAATACCTCACTATGAGTCTTAAAATATACATGGAATCCGAATCACCGATGAAAAGTATTTATATCTAAATATCAATTACGTTTTAAGTACGTTATGAAGCAATTTACATTCATTAAGTTAATATTAATTTAACAATCACGTTTAATATGAAATTGTCTACTTGCCACAAGGATGTAATGTTCATGCATATTTGCTGACTTACAAGATTCATGTGTTCCAATACATACACGCTCTCGTCATGAAACAATACTAACAATACCATCCCATCGCACCTCCTCATACTCATCTTCTTTCACAATAGCCCTGCCAAGACTCTGGAATTCGCTACCTGCTAGCATCAGGGACTGTCGAAATAAAATTGAATTCAAACGAAAACTTACTAGGCACTTGGTCAGTAATTGATTACTTGTAAATAGTTTCTTTAATCTATCACAAAATATTTCAATATTCAGTAATTTCATCACTATACAATTTTGTTATTCTAGATTTAATTTGTAATTCAGTAAATATAAAATATTCTTTGTTTCTCTATGATAAATTATCTAGCTTTAATTATTCAGGTAATCTTTTCGTACTTTGATTTTATTGTAATTATAAATTTAATACTTATTGTAATATTATTTGTAATTGTAATTGTAAATTTAATACTAATTGTAATTTTATTGTTGATATTGTAGTTGGGATCTCCTGGTAGAGGGGCAGAGAAGGCCTGACGGCCTTATCTCTACCAGGTTAAATAAATAAATACTACTAATACACCATTTTTTTTTCTAATTTTTGAGCCGTATGTCAATATCCTGTTGTTTGTTCTAAGATGGTTACAAAGACGTCTTATTATTCTGTGTATGAAAGGACACACTGTAAAAATATTTTCCAAAATTTAAGCATATTGAATTTACCTTGCGTGTACAGTACATTCTGTGTATGAAGGAACACACTGTAAAAGTATTTTCCAAAATTTACGAATATTGAATTTACCTTTTGTGTACAGTACATTCTGTGTATGAAAGGACACACTGTAAAAATATTTTCCAAAATTTACGAATATTGACTTTAACTTTTGTGTACAGTACATTCTGTGTATGAAAGGACACACTGTAAAAATATTTTCCAAAATTTACGAATATTGAATTTACCTTTTGTGTACAGTACATTTTGTGTATGAAAGGACACACTGTAAAAATATTTTCCAAAATTTACGAATATTGAATTTACCTTTTGTGTACAGTACATTCTGTGTATTAAAGAACACACTGTAAAAATATTTTCCAAAATTTACGAATATTGAATTTACCTTTTGTGTACAGTACATTCTGTGTATGAAAGGACACACTGTAAAAATATTTTCCAAAATTTACGAATATTGACTTTACCTTGTGTGTACAGTACATTCTGTGTTTGAAAGAACACAATGTAAAAATATTTTCCAAAATTTACGAATATTGACTTTACCTTGCGTGTACAGTACATTCTGTGTTTGAAAGAACACACTGTAAAAATATTTTCCAAAATTTACGAATATTGACTTTACCTTGTGTGTACAGTACATTCTGTGTATGAAAGGACACACTGTAAAAATATTTTCCAAAATTTACGAATATTGACTTTACCTTGTGTGTACAGTACATTCTGTGTATGAAAGGACACACTGTAAAATATTTTCCAAAATTTACGAATATTGACTTTACCTTGTGTGTACAGTACATTCTGTGTATGAAAGGACACACTGTAAAATATTTTCCAAAATTTACGAATATTGACTTTACTTTGTACTTACAGTACATTCTTTTCCTGATGATGGTGTTTTATATTTTGTTTTCAGCAGGTCTGCTAATCATAACATTTGCAATTTTAATTACTCAAAACACAAATCGTAGGCCTATTTTCATTTTTTACTCTGTGTTAATCTAATCTGTAATTTGCAATTATTCATGTCGTACAGTCTTCAGTCTTAAAACTTTGAAGAGCCGAGAGAAAAGGCTCAGAACAGAATTAACCAAATCTCTACGTACTCATACCTTCTGTTCAATTATGAATTGTTTATGCTTGTTAATTAAATTGGTAGTCCACACCTGTGGAGTAACGGTTAGCGCGTTCTCCTGCGAAACCAGGTAGCCCTTCTTCGAACTCCGGTCAGGACAAGTTACCTGGTTGAGTTTTTTTTCTGGGTTTTCCCTCAATCCAATATCAGCAAATGCTGGGTAACTATCGGTGCTGGACCCCGGACTCGTTTCGCCGGCATTATCACTTTCATTTCATTGAGACGCTAAAGAACCTGAGATGTTGATACAGTATCGTAAAATAACCCACTAAAAATTAAGTTGGTAATTATGCATTATACGTTGGTATAATTTTAACTTGTTTCACACCTCAAAAATACTAAACTTGTGTAAGATTTATGGAATACAATACATGAAATGTAAAGACATAATTTATGCATTGGAGTATAAGACGAGTCTGCAATATCACAAGCGTGTCTTTTAAATTTCCACGCTAATTGGAAGCAAATAATATGGGTTGTTGACCTTGATGATGTTACATTTCGGTAGTTCCAATGAGAGTTATTTGAAACATTTCAGTGAACAATGAAATACATTTCAGAGCAGTGTTTCTTTTCTACTATTACTCCCTTCCTAGGACACGAGTAACTATGTGTATACTGTATAGATGCAGAAGTATACTATGATATCATTATTTTCACCTTCAAATCCAGTGTTGTATTCTCACAAAATTTAGGCATTGCCGGAATCTGATTCGAACTCTTCATATTGTACAGTAGTGGCAAAAAATACCGGACCGACCTTTGTAGCTGATTTCAGAGCCTTGTTCACTCCAGAGCACGATAGACTGGTAACTAAGACTTTCGTGGTTCGAATCCTGCCTGGGAAGGAAACTTTTTGTGTTTCTTATTCAAATTTATTCCCAATACTTTTAGATTGCTGGTAAAATTCATGTTCAGGGAATAATAAGTTAATTAAATAGTAAAATATCGCTGCAATCGAAAAGTATTGGGAATAAATTTGAATAAGGAACAAAAAAAAGTTTCCTTCCCAGGCAGGATTCGAACCACGAAAGTCTTAGTTCCCAGTCTATCGTGCTCTGGAGTGAACAAGGCTCTGAAATCAGCTACAAGGGTCGGTCCGGTTTTTTTTTTGCCACTACTGTACAATACGTTGTCTTAAACAAGAATTTTTGTGATTCTTGAGATTGTCATCATCATCATCATCATCATCATCATCATCATCATCCTTGCATGTATTGGGCCTAGTGGCCCATTACGGTCTCTTGCCAACGCTTGAACGGTCTGCCCAAGGATCTCTTGCCCTCAGGATGCTAATTTAAAATTTGGCGTGGAATTCTAAAACGAGGAATTCTGATGACATGTGATCTCCAGTTTTGTCTGTATTTCTGTAGGTATTCCGTAATCGGTTCAATCTGCAGTTCTTTCATAATGTCAAAATTTCTAATGTGATCCATTCTCGTGTATCCCGCTGTACGACGCATAAATCTCATTTCTGCCGCCGTTAATCTTTGTGAATCAATATTACGAATCGTCCGAGCTTCACTACCAAAACAGAGTATAGGTCTGGCCAATGTTTTATAAATTCTGGTGCGCGTGTGTTTTTGTACTAAGGTTGGTTTGAATATCTGATTAATTATCCCCACTGCTCTGTTGAATTTAATAATTTTCTCATTAAAATCTTTTTCTTCTTCATATGAAATTTGGTAACCGAGATAACTAAAATTATTAACTTGTTCGGTGATCTTATTATTGATGCAAATTTTGCTACGGTCTGGTTCCTTTCCTAAAAAAGCCATCACTTTATATTTGTCAGATAAAATTTCCATATTGAAACTTTCTGCCATTTGATTAAAGTTGTAAACCAAACGTTGTAAATTATAAGAGATTCTTGAGGTTGTATTTTGTGAAATCTATAAATATCGCTCGAATCTGGAACATTCAAAAGCAAATGGAAGTAAAATTTAAATGACAATTCGTCATACGCTTATTTCCACCAAATATTCGCATTAAATTCTGTCTTTCACTTCGAGAAGAAAATAAATATTTTACATATGAGTGTGCGCTTCTACTAACGGAATAATGATAAAGGGTGTGACGCCAGTGAAAAGTTTTACTCTTCACTATAGCCAACAGAAGCCTTGTTTGTGGCTAGATTGTAGCTCGCTGGTTTTCCATTCAGTGAGAATGAGAGGGGTTGTCGAATTTCAGGAGCATTCCGCTGATTTAGGGAAGTACCTTTCTCTTCCGTGAGAAATATATGACTGTTTCAGCTGATGAATTAACCAATTGGACTTGGCTCTATTGTCAGGTCTGTTGTGATATGTGATGGTTATACGATTTGTTTCTTCTGAATAAATAATTATTTTTCATTCATTTATTAATTAGCTCAGTTGGTAGAGCAGCTGGCTACGGACAGGAAGGTCCGGGGTTCGATCCCAAGTGGTGACGGGATTTTTCTCGTTGCCAAACTTCCAGAACGGTCCCGAGGTTCACTCAGCCTCCTATAAAATTGAGTACCGGGTCTTTCCCGGGGGTAAAAGGCGGTCAGAACGTGGTGCCGACCACACCACCTCATTCTAGTGCCGAGGAAAGCATGGGGCTCTACCTCCATGCCCCCCAAGTGCCTTCATGGCGTGTGACGGGTATACCTTTACCACAGTATAGAGAACATACAGTAAAGACACCTAAGCCATTTCATGGGCACAAATTCAGAGTGCGCATGTCACGAAACCGGATGTATTATCTGGAACCTCCACCAGATGGATCTCCATCTACGCAGGGCTGGCATTATTTAATATTAACTGAAAACATTCATTACTCATCTTTTAACAATTTTTAAAGACATGAGGCAAAGGAATGGCAATATAACCATAATAATAATTACTTCCGAATGCAATCCTCATGCAAATATTCACTAATTGATGCTAACGTTCAAGTCACTGTTTGAGGCTTATGTAGGTAGAATTGATCCAAGTACAACATAATACATCATGGCGTCCGTTGCGGTGAAGTGCGAACATGAACGTCAACAATGGATATAAGTATTTTGACTTCCCAGCGACATAACATTAATGATAGATAATATACATACAAGATTATTCGTATTACTGACCAATACTTACTTACTTACAAATGGCTTTTAAGGAACCCGAAGGTTCATTGCCACCCTCACATAAGCCCGTCAGCGGTCCCTATCCTGTGCAAGATTAATCCAGTCTCTATCATCATACCCCACCTCCCTCAAATCGATTTTAATATTATCCTCCCATCTACGTCTCGGCCTCCCTAAAGGTCTTTTTCCCTCCGGTCTCCCAACTAACACTCTATATGCATTTCTGGATTCGCCCATACGTGCTACATGCCCTGCCCATCTCAAACGTCTGGATTTAATGTTCCTAATTATGTCAGGTGAAGAATACAAAGCGTGCAGTTCTGTGTTGTGTAACTTTCTCCATTCTCCTGTAACTTCATCCCGCTTAGCCCCAAATATTTTCCTAAGAACCTTATTCTCAAACACCCTTAACCTATGTTCCTCTCTCAGAGTGAGAGTCCAAGTTTCACAACCATACAGAAGAACCGGTAATATAACTGTTTTATAAATTCTAACTTTCAGATTTTTGGACAGCAGACTGGATGATGAGAGCTTCTCAACCGAATAATAACACGCATTTCCCATATTTATTCTGCGTTTAATTTCCTCCCGAGTGTCATTTATATTTGTTACTGTTGCTCCAAGATATTTGAATTTTTCCACCTCTTCGAAGGCTAAATCTCCAATTTTTATATTTCCATTTCGTACAATATTCTGGTCACGAGACATAATCATATACTTTGTGTTTTCGGGATTTACTTCCAAATCGACCGCTTTACTTGCTTCAAGTAAAATTTCCGTGTTTTCCCTAATCGTTTGTGTATTTTCTCCTAACATATTCACGTCATCCGCATAGACAAGAAGCTGATGTAACCCGTTCAATTCCAAACCCTGCCTGTTATCCTGAACTTTCCTAATGGCATATTCTAAAGCCAAGTTAAAAAGTAAAGGTGATAGTGCATCTCCCTGCTTTAGCCCGCAGTGAATTGGAAAAGCATCAGATAGAAACTGACCTATACGGACTCTGCTGTATGTTTCACTGAGACACATTTTAATTAATCGAACTAGTTTCTTGGAAATACCAAATTCAATAAGAATATCATATAATACTTCCCTCTTAACCGAGTCATATGCCTTTTTGAAATCTATGAATAACTGATGTACTGTACCCTTATACTCCCATATTACTGACCAATAAAATAAATAACTATTTTACTAATAGTTTGATAGTGGTTTGATACTAGCGACATAGTTGGATTCATTGAGAACTAGACCTTACTGAGCTTGAATTTAGTACCAACAACATCAAAGGTTCCGACAAGAGTTATCCTTACTGATTCTTCATATGCTGTGCCTTTACCTTCACTTATCAATTATATCTGCCATTGCACAAACTGTGTACGACTCTTATGCTGTTTTAGCGTTAAGGCAGGCCTATCGCTAGAAATAATTCTGTTGCAATTAGGATTGCTAAACATAGCGCACTTCAAGTTATTTACAAGAAGAGATGTTTTTGTTAACGGGCGAGAATAATAAACCTGTAGCTAAATATGGAACTAGCATTTCGTCATAAACAAAACGCCTAAGGCATGGAAGCCACAGTCGTGAATTCGAAACCCGGCTAGGGCAAGCTCGAAAGTCCGTTGTTAATGTAATGGCGTATCTTCGGTGGTTGCCGGGAGCCCTGCTATCTCCTACTGTGGGCATCCAATCATGTGTCTTAATATCGGGTCAAAGAAGCTCATTTATGGACCGAGAGTTATGTAGCTTGCCAGGTGTGTGAAAACCTTTGGTAGACAGGAATAAAAATGCAGCATGATATAGCTCCGACTTCCTTCACGCGGTGATGGAATGTGTTTAGCTTTTTCATTGTCACGATATTCTGAATTCATGTGTAAATTACCTACGCTTCTACGCAGGCGTGTTGTACATTTTCACTGTCTTGTGATGGGCTCGCGGTGACTCGGGTAATTACAGTCACGACGTCATGGGAGACATTTTGTTTTTAGAAATGAGTTCGTGAAGATACCATAAAGATGAAGGATGGAACAACATTTGTTATAGTACATTGCTGTCGAGACTGTCGTCATATGTGATGTTGCGAAAATGTTGTTAATCTTTCATGACCTTACATTTAAGGCGAAAGATAAACGTATATTAATATAAATAACAGGAATAATTCATGAGAATTTTCGCAGTATGTTCTTCTTGGAATAGCCAATATTTAATATTTCACAACAAAAACTACAAATTAAAATAACGGAACTTTTTCTACATCTTGATTATACAACGTTTATCACTGTATCACTGAGGAATATAATTTATGCTTCACTTTCACTTGTTAATACTGAATTACTATTGATATTGATAATATTAATGAGATGGGCAGGGCATATAGCACGTATAGGCGAATCCAGAAATGCATATAGAGTGTTAGTTGGGAGGCCGGCGGGAAAAAGACCTTAGGGGAGGCCGAGACGTAGGTGGGAAGATAATATTAAAATGGATTTGAGGGAGGTGGAATATGATGGTAGAGACTGGATTAATCTTGCTCAGGATAGGGATCAATGGCGGGCTTATGTGAGGTTGGCAATGAACCTCCGGGTTCCTTAAAAGGCATAAGTAAGTAAATAAGTAATGATAATATTAATATTGATGGCTCTAAGCTGAAACTAGTCAACTAGGTATTTATAATAATTATAGATATATTAATTTGTCCTACAGAATTTATCTGTAATATTGACACTTAATATTTGAGAATTCGGCGTAGCGCAGTGGTCAGAGCGCTTGGACCCGTGTTCGATCCCCGGCGCCGGAGTGAATTTTTCTCCTCAAATATTTAGGTATTTATAAACTTAGTTCAATATTAACATGCGAAAATGATTACCATAAATTATATTTCTCATTAAATATATTTCTGAGCCCTTGGACAACTATGTACAATGATATTTTGAGCCTTAATGTACAGTAGTTGGTAAGAGTCTACTTGTAGCATTTTTTCTGTTCTTCAAAAACCGAAATAAATAAATAAATAAATAAATTTTAATTTTATTTTAGTAGGTTATTTTACGACGCTTTATCAACATCTTAGGTTATTTAGCGTCTGAATGATATGAAAGTGATAATGCGGGTGAAATGAGTCCGGGATCCAGCCAAAAAGTTACCCAGCATTTGCTCATATTGTGTTGAGGGAAAACCCCGGAAAAAACCTCAACCAGGTAACTTGTCCCAACCGGGAATCGAACCCGGGCCACTTGGTTTCGCGGCCAGACGCGCTACCCGTTACTCCAAAGGAATAAATAAATAAATAAATAAATAAATAAAGCTATAAGTGAATGAATAAATAGATAAAAATAAATAAATACACAAAAATGCTTTTTTTTGCTGTTATTTATACTCACTTTAACATCTCTGGTCATATCGCGAGTTAATCTTTCGGGTGAAATCCGAAAGCCTCTGTACTATTGTTGCGAAATAGATGGCGTCTGTAGATGTATTAGGCCTACTGATTTGTTATGAATATGATTTTGGTGATGAATGAAGCTGATGATATCCAAGGGATGTTGTGGCCCGAATTTCCTGGCATTTGCCTTACTAGTGAGGGAAAACACTGAAAAATCTCAACCAGGAAATTCAACCCGACCGGGAATCGAACCCGGGCTCTCTGCTTAAGAGACCAGCATGCTAATCCCTACACACAGAGGTACAGACGTGGACAAATTATTAGCAAAGTTGAAGATTTTTTAAATATATTTTTACAAAATATGATTCTTCAATTTAGACTACAGTTAACATTTTTGCGTATTTCCAAATTATTAGCAAAATTGAAGATTTGTATTGTATAATATTTTTAGAAAACTTAACTCTTCAATTTGGACTACATTTGATATTTTTGCGTATTTACAAATTATTAGCAAAACTGAAGATTTTTTATTATATATTTTTACAAAATTCGATTCTTCAATTTGGAATACAGGTGACATTTTGGATAGTTCCAAATTATTAGCAAAACTGAAGATTTTTATTATATATTTTTACAAAACTTGACTCTTCAATTTAGACTGTAGTTGACATTTTTGCTAATTTCCAAATTATTAGCAAAATTGAAGATTTTTATTATATATTTTTACAAAATTTAACTCTTCAATTTAAACTACAGTTGACATTTTCGCATATTTCTGTCTACTACATGATAGAAATATGCAAAATTGTCAACTGTACAGTAGTCGAAATTGAAAAGTCAAATTTTGTAAACAGAATTATCATAAAAATCGTCAATTTTGTTAATAATTTGTCCACGTCTGTAGTCAAGATGCTTTTGTGCTCGTTATTTTGTATCGACATATTGCGCCTCTGTTCTTCAAGTTTTAACATATCCGGGTTCGATTTCCTGCAGGAGAGTGAAGATTTATCTCTGTTCCACAGGAACTGGGTGTGTGCTTCCCCTTGTCTTGTGGTCGTTCGTATTTGTCTTTAGTAGTCTTGTGGGTACCACCCAACGTAAACCAAAAGTGTATGTGGGCTTGGACAAATATGACTACAGCTTTGCTTGAGGTTAATAATGTTAGTACTTGATTAGATTCGAAGTTTGCCGATACTCTTCAAACTTGTATTGAATAGTAGACTGAATATGAGCTGGAAAGTTGCGCAGCGTTTATCCCTGGATTTTTATTTTGTTTTGACGCAGCAGTTTCCGGGACATTTCGACATTCCGTGGTTCAGTGACATCTACCAAGTGTAGTTGTCAGCCTCAAAACACGATACTGTGTTTTGTAAGAGCATGCTCAAGCAGATAACAAAGAGCCAACCTAAACGTTCTTCACGACCTTTTTAACTGCATAAGTAAAAGTGCTACCGTCTCAGACGGGCAGTTTATTTTATAGTGTTTTGCTTAATGTTTTTTGGCTATCTGCATTGTTGTGCAACCGTGAAGACGATTAGAAAAATGTAATATAGAACTGTGGCCTTGTAGGGAACAGTTGAAGCTGAAACTTCCTGTTGTTGTTCTAAATAATTAAGCAATTCTGAATTTTGAGACAAAACACATTCTATAATGGGATACCTTAGTCTGTCTGTTTAACAGCTAACTCCCTAATTCGGAGTTTTAAAGATCGAGATCCCGGATGAGAAGGTAGTAGACATCTTCCAATTTCGGCTGTGATTTACAGTTAACGGGATCTCACGGACTGATCTGTTCTGACAGATCAATTTATATTGTTCTCACGTCTCATTTTTCTTTTATTTTTTTAAATAATAATAATAATAATAATAATAATAATAACAATAATAATAATAATAATAATAATAATATTAAACTGCCCCCCCATTGAGGGTAGCCCTTACGGACTCAGTATATCCTAAAAAAAAATTATTATACATATGTAAACCTAGATATTAAATTTTAAAGAAGGGAGACAAAGAAAAGGGCGTGAAAAATTACAATTGCTATTAATGTGGCACCATGTGATTAATTAGGATTTGGCAGGATTTTTTTAACACAATTATCACAATGTCATCCCTCAGAGATGTTGGCAGAGCAAACTGCCGTCGAAATTCTTCGAAAAAAGCTGGTATAGTCCCTTGAGCACCTATGAGCAAGCCGAATACCTCAACGTGAATTAAGGCATATTTCAGTTTGAAATAGTTGACTGTAGGCTCATATATGTATATTTTAAAGTTATGTAGCGTCCTTCTCAGTAAAGTTTGCTATTTTATATCATAATTTAATATGATGACATTTTTTGTATTTCTCATTTTACATTTCTCCATTCCTTCAGTACTGAAATAAAATATAACCAATGTGTACCAGAATTAATTTCATTTCTGTTGCTTCCGTTAACTAGGTTTTTTTACTTATTTTATTACTCGTATTTGAATAACTACATAACACACTTTTGAGTAACTTAAATCGAATGGTTATTAGCTTCAGATTCACATATTTTTCTATCATTACCACCATAACCACTACCGCCGCCACCACTACCACTACCACCACCACACCACACCACCACCACCACCTCACCAACACCTCCACACCACCACCTCACCACCACCACACCACCACCACTATCTCCTCACCACCACCACCACACCACCACCACCACACCACCACCACCACACCACCTCACCACCACCACCACACCACCACCACCTCCTCACCACCACCACCACCTCACCACCACCACACCACCACCACCACCTCACCAACACCTCCACACCATCACCACCACCACACCACCACCACTATCTCCTCACCACCACCACCATACCACCACCACCTCACCACCACCACCACCATACCACCACCACCACCTCACCACACCACCACCACCACACCACCTCACCACCACCACCTCACCACCACCACCACACCACCACCACACCACCACCTCACCACTACCACTACCATACCACCACCACACCACCACCTCACCACAACCACCACACCATCACCTCACCACCACCACACACCACCACCACTACACCACCACCACCACCACCTCACCACCACCACACCATCACCTCACCACCTCCTCACCATCACCTCACCACCACACACCACCACTACCACACCACCACCACCTCCTCACCACCACCACACCACCTCCACCTCACCACCACCACACCACACCACACCACCACCACCACCTTACCAACACCTCCACACCACCACCACCACCACACCACCTCCTCACCACCACCACTATCTCCTCACCACCACCACCATACCACTACCACCACACCACCACCTCCTCACCACCACCACCATACCACCACCACCATACCACCACCACCACCACACCACCACCACCTCACCACCACACCACCACCACCTCCTCACCACCACCACCATACCACCACCACCACACCACCACCTCACCACCACCACCACACCACCTCCACACCACCACCTCACCACACCACCACCACACCACCACCACCACCACACCACCACACCACCACCACCTCACCACCACCACCACACCACCACCTCACCACTACCACCACCACACCAGCACCACCTCCTCACCACCACCACCACACCACCACCTCACCACCACCACACCATCACCTCACCACCACCACCACCACTACCACACCACCACCACACCACTACCACCATACCACTACCACCATACCACCACCACCATACCACCACCACACCACCACCACACTACCACTCGCACCACACCACCACCACCATACCACCACCACCACCTCACCACCACACCACCACCTACACCTCACCACCACCACACTACCACCACCACACATATTATTTATTGCGGGGAAAATAATGAATGTTATCTATTTAATTACCCTCTTGGTTTATGGACGCTTCCTACATTGCTTGTACTGAACACCCATAAGGAGAAAACTACTAACATTGGAGTATAAGACGAGTCTACAATATCACAAGCGTGTCTTAATTTCCACGTTAGTTTGAAGCAAATAATGTGGGTTGTTGACCTTGATGATTGTTTTTAGTAGGTTATTTTACGACGCTTTATCAACATCTTAGGTTGATGATGTTACATTTCGGTAGTTCCAATAAGAGTTGCCGTATTTGAAACATTTCAGTGAACAATACATTTCAGAGCAGTTTTTCTTTTTTCTACTATTACTCCCTTCCCAGGACACGAGTGACAGTGTTAGGATTGTATTGTACTGTATACCGTAGATGCAAAAGTATACTGTAATTTCTTTATTCTCACCTTCAATAGTTGTAATTGTTCGACAGGTCATATCTAGGCAGTCAGCTTGTGAGTTCAGGTGCTCCATTAGTACTTTAACAAATTGTACTTCTTTGCGTTTAAGGAAGTTGCCATATGCCATGTAATTAGGCTACCAGTCTTCTATCGGAATTAGATCCGTATCAAAAGAGTTGTTTAACCTGTGTTGCGTTGAGCAGTGACTATACTGTCCACATGATTGTGGAGTTCCTCTGTGGAGGAATAGCCATCTAATGTTTGTTCAAAATTCAAGCCAGAAAATGAAGAAACGAGTGAAAGGAGTTCAATCCTTGAAGGAAAGCGGTGTTACTGTATTGTGTGAATTCATTGTCATTATCACACATAGAATTTGTGTGCAAATCGTACACCTCCAGTTCTCCGAAAATTGTAATGTAGAATGTTGCATAAGTAATGATGGTATTCTCTTTCTGGAAATGTGGCTGCCACTTTGCTCCACAGTTAAATTCTGTAACAAGTGGAGGATATCAGTCCAGAAACAGCGAATTGACGATGTCAGCTTGGTAGTACTTTTCCATGTACAACTTCCTGTTACTATTCTAATGACTTGTTTAAGGAAAATGTACGAGGTAATACAATAATAACACACACATCAATACACGAGCAGGTTTTAACCTTTAACTTATTAATTATCTGATAGCTACCGTAGTTTATGTGTTTGATTATTCGTTAATACTTCATAAACGACTTGAACATTGCTTGAAAGCCTCGTTCGTGAATTCCAATCCCTCCTAGATTTCGATGTTCAGCGTCAATATAATGTTTTTTGTTGCCTTAATTGTAGATCGGTATTGTGTTGATGACAGATCAGGGAGGTCCAACATGTGCCCGTTTTGTATCAGTTCAAAGAACGCAAGAGTGAAAATCTGGAAACATAGACGTTAGGTTCTTTTTATAATGTCCACAATTTTAATGTCCATTTTATTATGTCCATTACATTAAAGTCCATTACACTATGTCCATAAATATATGTCCAATGAAGTATATGTCCACTTTATTTTAGTCCAATTGCACAAATTTTATGTCCTCATTTTTATGTCCACTACATGATTGTACAATACATTATGTCCATCTACAAATTGACTTCAATTCCCTACTCAATCTCTTCTGCCTGTTCATCTTCATACAGCTTCAGATGATAACTAATAGCTTTGAGGCAAGTTCTGATGTGTCCTTCGTTGTAGTGGTTGTAATTCCGAACAGTCTCTTCTACTCGACTTAAATTTTGTAGGTACGATCTTTTAATAGGGTGCCGCACAATCAAATGCCCGCCAAGCAATAATTGGATTATTATAATTTCATTATTCCTTTGGTTTTTCTTGATAAATTCCATGAATTTCCAGACCGACGCGTGTTTTGTAACGATGTGTTTCTGAAAGCGGTTGTGTCAGCCCTCGACTATGTTAGTTGTTCGATGTTGTCCTGCCAGAACCTGATTATAAGTGTTCCATATTTCAGGTGCGAATCTAGGTGGCATTGCTCTTCTTCTTCCTCGAGCAGGTGTTCCTCGGATGTAAGTTCTTTCCATGTACAATGCTAAATCCGTTACGTTTGGCTCAATATTATCTATAAGGGTATTAAAAACAGCCTGAACATCTTCCAGTGGTACAAAAGGAATTGACGTGAAAGTGGAAGTGGACATAAATAAAAGTAGACATAACAGTCATGGACCTAAAAAAATGGACGCATATAAAATTTGGACATAAATGAAAGTGGACAAAAATATTAGAGGACATAAGTCATATGGACATGGTTTCAATGGACTTAACGTCTTGGAAGCGAAGATCTGATGTGTATAATGTCTACGTTACGTTCATGCTGTGTAAAATCCAAAACTAAATACTTATCTGAAGGTACAAGGGATGAAATTGTAAGAATGTCTGACGGTTATGAGCAGGCTTTGAGACTTCGGACCCAATAGAGCAGTTCAGTGGGAAATCCGCATAACGGCGTTCTGAGTATAGTGGTAAAGCATACTGTGGGTGGGACTACTGTAGAATGAATGACAACAAATACGCAAAGGAAAACGCTCTGGATTTGAAGGTTCTGACGAATAATTTCGTTTTCATACAAACTGTGTCTGAAACTATTACACGGTTAGAAAAGTCAGAGCAAGAGATGCCGGAAGCCCATCAAATTAGTTGAGAAAATGACACATATATGAGACACCAAGTACACCGGTTACTGAACGTGTAAAACAGAAGTGGAAATCAATTTTATGTAAAAATAACGGATATGGAACATTGTGTAATGTAAACAGCAAATTAGTGGACATAGAGTCACATCAGAATGAAGGACTGTCTCTTAGAGACTGCAATGATGTAAGGTTTCTTCGTTTTGCTCCTGTCACGTCATGCGACGTAGAGCGCAGCTTTTCACAGTACAAACTGTTTTTGGCAGATACGCGAAAAAGATTTACGTTTGAGACACTGAAAATGTATCTTGTAGTACATCGCAATTCGGTACTGTAACTGCACTTCTTAAAGACGACCAATAGGATAAATTAAGAAATTAAAATTGCTACATGTTTATTTCCACCATTAACACTGTGTATAATTAAACAAAAATGCTTATAAAAGACAGGGGAATATAGTAATATGCGTTACAAGAGCGGTATGTTGATGTTTTCATGTTCGAGGAAAAGATTGAAAAAGCGAAACGTAGTTGAGCTTTTTTAATTTCCGGGAACATGAAAACAAACATACCGCTTGTGTATCGTACATTATTTTGTGCGAAGATCGTTTATTACATACCTGAAAGAGGAATTTCTAATTAGTTGCAATGAAATCTCCATCTTGGTTTCTGTTCAATGACGGCAACTTTTAAAAACTAAAATATCTATCTTCAACATTGTTGCTATAAAATGTTTTCTGTGTTTACTATATTCCAGCAGGCCGTGATATACGTCTGTCTTTTTTTTTCCCCAGTCTATAAATGGGAACTTAAAACAAACGGTAAGGCTATGTAATGATTTATTTTTCATTTTAATATTTTAACAATATTATTTATATAACATATTGCAGTAATAACATCGGCATCTGGAATCTTGTTGATTTTTTCACGGCTTCCTTAATGTTACTTGTATCAGGAATGCAATAAGTTTCGTGGAGTTGTAGACTTTACTTAATTTTTGCAAATATTTAAAAACAATAATTAACATTGCAATTTAGGTGAAATTGCAGTGGCAAGTTTCCAATTTATAATGATTACTATGTTAAACGTCTCTAAAAATAATATGTTAAAAGCCTAAAGCAGTAAAATGAATGTCGCGCTTAAGCGGTAAGAAGAGGGAAATTGTTATGTGTGTTACGTTGGGGAATACTGAATGTGGTATTTCACACTTACCGCGTATTGGTTTTGTGCGGAAAGCAAGCAAATACGCACGATCTCGCACAAAATACTTTTCACATTCTTTTGACATTGTCAGTGTGTAATGCATATTTACTTTCAGAATGTACATATGTGTGTGTTTCCCCATACTACCGTACTCTACTCTAAATAGCAACGTTGTTACCTCAACATATCTCTACCTTTCACTACCTGCAGCGAGTCAACAACCTATAGTACATGCACAGTAAACTTATTGTATCGGGTCCCAAGTCTCGAAGCCTGGTTATGAGCAATGTTAAGGTAATATTAAAGTATGTAAGAAAGTAAGGAAAAGCCGTTTTGTAGTTGTGGTTCATCTCGTCACGAACCTTGCGTATTTCGTATCCATTCTTTTTTGAACTGCTCAAGTTGATTATATCCAAAACTAGCCTGCACAGTATAAATGTGCAGGAAGCATTAGTCGTGAGGTTAATATGGCGCAAGACAACAAGCGCTTGAAATAACAGGACAATCACAAAACGTGGGATACACAACCATTTCACGCGAGAGATTCGGATAAATTAGAACTTTGCATGAAATTATAAACATTCGATAGATGTTGTAATGCAAAATAGCTAATTCACCTTGAAAATAGAAACCCATTCTCATTGTCTCGGTTTAACAATGCTATAACAGTTTGATTTATTGCCGGCGAGAGATACAGCTGGAGAATGAGTAGGAAGAGAAAGGAAAGATCCCAATTAATGGCATCTTGTTCTCTGGTGCAATGAAATTAATGAACTTCAGCTCGTCAGTCGCTATTGCGAGGTTAGCGCAATTCTATCCAGCACTGCCGTACCGTTGCTATTGGTAACGTTTGTCTTTAAATAAAAAAAATGACTGCAGGATGTTTTAGTCACAACTGATTCCTACGGTTGATAGAAATGGGTAGAAGAACGTCCTCGAAAGAAACCATTATCATTTATTACCCAGATATTTAGGAAACCCGCCTTGCATATTAATAATAATAATAATAATAATAATAATAATAATAATAATAATAATAAAATAAATATAAGTGATACTCGGGAGGAAATTAAACACAGAATAAATGTGGGAAATGCCTGTTATTATTCGGTCGAGAAGCTTTTATCATCCAGTCTGCTGTCAAAAAATTCTGAAATTTAGAATTTATAAAACAGTTATATTACCGGTTGTTCTGTATGGTTGTGAAACTTGGACTCTCACTCTGAGAGAGAAACATAGGTTAAGGGTGTTTGAGAATAAGGTTCTTAGGAAAATATTTAGGGCTAAGAGGGATGAAGTTACAGGAGAATGGAGATAGTTACACAACACAGAACTGCACGCATTGTATTCTTCACCTGACATAGTTAGGAACATTAAATCCAGACGTTTGAGATGGGCAGGGCATGTAGGACGTATGGTCGAATCCAGAAATGCATATAGAGTGTTAGTTGGGATGCCGGAGGGAAAAAGACCTTTAGGGAGGCCGAGACGTAGATGGGAAGATAATATTAAAATGGATTTGAGAGATGTGGGATATGATGATAGAGAATGGATTAATCTTGCTCAGGATAGGGACCAATGGCGGGCTTATGTGAGGGCGGCAATGAACCTCCGGGTTCCTTAAAAGCCAGTAAGTAAGTAAGTAAGTAAGTAATAATAATAAAATAATAATAATAATAATAATAATAATAATAATAATACTGCAGAAAACAACAGTAAATACTGTATAGTTACTTCCATCACTCCAAATAAGCACTATAAAGCGTTTAATCCCTTCTGCCAAGTTTAACACCAGTATGCTAATTACAGAAGCATATCGTACAAAAATTTCAAATGGTAATTTAAATTTAACAGAAGTTCCATACACATCATAGATGAAACTGTTGATTATTTCATGATACAGTATTCCTTGTGTTTCTAAGATATTCATTTGTATACTGTTATTTGTTCATACAAATAAGTCTCTTTTCTCTCCTGAAAAGTAGCAAAGTTTGAGTAAGTTCCTTTCTGAAAAGTATGATTTCTTACAGCTGATATTCTTCACTAAAGTATACACCATTATGGTGTACTGTAGATTTCACTCTTGCCTTGCCACGATAGAGATGGCTGGTTTTGGATATTGACAGATTTTTTCATATCAGCTTATTCTATAAATAAGATTTAAGATAAAAGTATCCTCTTCACACGCCTTGAATGTGCATGGAGGACAATGGAGAGAGAGCTGCATGCATTCATGACCTCGACACTGAGATTAGTTTTACCTCCGGAAAAGACGTATCAGTTTGGTAGGAGGCTGAATGAACCCTAGGGCCGTTCTGAAATATTTTCAACGAAAAAGAAATTAGGATTTGTTAATATCAATCACATTGCAGAAAGTGTGGAAGTGGAGTTGTGGTAGTTTCTGTTTCATTGTCTCCCCATGTCTCATCGTGAACGGAAAATCTAGGGAATGTATGGGCTATTCCATATGAAATCGATCAGTAAAAATTTTCACATTTTTTATACTCTAATTTTCAAAAATATAGTATCGAAAGTCAAACGGTTTTCGTATTATTAAGCGACAAATTTAGCGTATTTTATAAAAACAAGCCTCTTTCAGCGCTCAGAACTCTGGAACCGTTTACTGCAGAACATTGAACGACAACTTATTTTGAAGCTGACATTTGGTAGGTTATGTTAAGAAGTAATCCTTATTTTTATTGTATACAGAGAGACAGATAATCTGATTTTACTCACTTTTAGGCTTTTTGCCTATTTATATAAATGTAAAAAAAAAAATATTGAGAAAAAACCTTGCATTATTAAGAGGGATTCGGCATTGTTTCGTTAGTGGTACGGCAATAAGTTTCGAGGGTATTATATAGATTATTTTCACACGCCTAGACTTGAACGGCGCAGTACCGCACGCACTGGCCGAGAGCTGAAGCTAAGCGAGCGTTGGGCTTCATTTTACTTCTTGTTTATGAAAACCTGTGATGAAGCTAGCACAGCCATGACTGGTAGACACATCACGTGTTTATGTCTCCTGGCCTTGCTTACCTCGGCTAGCTCCCGCCTCACAGTCAGCTGGTTAGTTCACGCGCATACTATTTATTTTCTTTATTTGATATTTTCAATACTTTCTTATCAACGTGCCATCAGTAAAAAATATGTGTTTATTCGTACTTTCAATGCGGAATCTAAATATTTATATATATTTTTTTTATATTTTTTCCTTGGCAAAGGCCTCTTAATGAGGAAAATTCTAAATTTCTCCATTTTCCATAAAAAGTAAGAAAACCTGTTTGTATGTCAATATAAACTTTAATTTCTCAGCATCAAAATAAACCATGGTTTTGATCAGTGGGTGAAAGGGTTTCGGAGCCACAACAGTTTAAAGTTGCAAATGTTATGAAAATACGATACATTTAAATATTTTTAATTTAAACACTATGAAGTTCTGATGCCTCAACCTTTGCACAAAGCATTGTATCACAGTTGTCAACGTGCAAAAAAAGTTTTATTGTATTTAGAAATTGTAAGGTCAATTTTCTCTATATTTCGGTCGATTTGAGATGGAATAGCCCATAATATCACTGCCACCGGGTGGTTGCCCACTTGCATTGGAAATAAATACATACATACATAACGTATTCAGCTCGCTTGAATGCACCTTTCTGTTAAAGGTCTGTTTGACAGGTTGGAGGACTGGCCACTTAGTAACCGCAGAGGATGGATGTTATGATATTATGATAACCAAAGTTAGCCGTGTGTATCATTCTTATTTTCCGGTCGAAACATTATCGTTATGCCATAATGAGAGAGCCTCTGTCATTTTATGCGTCATGAAAAAAGTGCCACGACCTGGAATCGAATACGCAACCTTTCAGCCGCTGTTAGTCTAATAATAACTTATGGAAATAGGATTAACGTATTGTAATTACGTTGTTATTTTGTGATTAGTAGATAAGATGAGAATTCTTCCACTCTTGTTTACAAATCTGTGGTATTGTATTCCAGATAAGCACGTTTCCTGTTTGTTATCACTCTTTAATTTTAACTGTCGACGTCACTACTTCTGGGACAGCGTTACTAATTGGAAAACATCCTGAACTGTTACATTTCAAAGCGACTTGTTTGCATTTCGTGTATTTATTGTGCAGCTTTTCTGACATTTTGAAGAGAGCTAAATTTGATATTTACCAGACAGTCTCTAATATTTACATTTCTGTAGGATTGCAATCCGTGCAAATACATAGCTGTCTACATCATGATTACATGGATAGAGGATTAAGTGTAATTTTTCATAGGCAAATCGCGTCACGCGGTAAAAAAAGATTTCATAAGTGCAACAGATGATTCCTTGCCTTTAATTCAATTGAGGGAGTCCCCACAAATTTATTTCCTTGCTCAGAGGAATTTTGGGTTTCCAGCTATCTTTATTTAGACTTAATATACCGGTATCCGAAATTTCGGGTCTACTTGTAGGTTTCGGAGAAATATCGCCAGAGGTCTAACGAGATGTCTCCTCTGTCAGGCCTTTATACCCTGTAGTTCAGTTATTTGTACTTTTCAGACATAGCGGATCCATCAGAGTAGACGACTAACGATGGAAGCTGCAAGTAGTTCGAAACATGGGACAGATTAATAATCAACACAATCAAAAACCAAATTCGTCTTCTGAACATAATCACTGTGAAAACTTAAAATCTCATATTAATTTCGTAGTTTCACCTGACTCATTTGAATCATGATTTATACTTTGAAATGAATGTAGGTATTAATGAAATTTGAAGTCTGTTCAACCCCAATAACCTCCATAAATATATTGTTTGTAAATCATTTGGAGGTTGAAAGTTGAATGATTTGTAAGATGAACACAAGCTCTTCTAGGATATATAGAGTGCGTCAGAAAGAACGGATGGATTTTACAGGGCAAGAAAATTGTAAGGATTCATCAAATCAAAAATTTATTGTTGTCAACAGATTCACCAATACATGCAGTTTATTTATGGTATACAACATTATCCATATGATGTCCTTGGCTTTCGATACAGGCATCGAGGCGTTTTCTGAAGTTCGCCGTCACTTTCACAGTCATAGCTGGTGTGATTCCCGCAATTTCTTCACGAATCGCCGTCTTCAGTTCATCCAGTGTATGTGGTTACTTACGCTTTCAAATGGTCCCAAAGAAAGAACTCGCAGGGCGCGAGATCTTACCGTAACCTCGGACAATCTTAGTGCAATAGCATGTTTGCGGGGTGATCGTTGAGGTGGCCGGACAACCTACTGTCTGTTTCCACATTTGCTCCGTGTTCGTCCAGGTGATTTCTTCTTTAATGTTGAACCTGTGATACGAAATGGCGGCCGGGTAGCTCAGTTGGTAGAGCAGCTGGCTACGGACTGGAAGGTCCGGGGTTCGATCCCAGGTAGTAACAGGATTTTTTCTCGTTGCCAAACTTTCAGAACGGCCCCAAGGTTCACTCAGCCTTCTATAAAATTGAGTACTGGGTGGTCTTTCCCGGGGGTAAAAGGCGGTCAGAGCGTGGTGCCGACCACACCATCTCATTCTAGTGCCGAGGTCATGGAAAGCATGGGGCTCTACCTCCATGCCCCCCAAGTGCCTTCATGGCATGTTACGGGGACACCTTTACCTTTACCTTTTACCTGTGATACGAAATGAAGCCACCCACCGCAAAATTGTATTCCGAGTTGGAATGAGTCCTGAGTGGCGATCACAGATTCTTCATTTTTCAAAAATATCTCTGCGATCAAAGCACGTTGTACACCAGACCAACAACATGTTCTCAACTGAAACTGCATTCTCTCGCTGACCCAACAGTCGTGGTCCCTCTCACTCTATCCCTCCCCTCGCTGCGTATCGATACTTTGAAATCCATCCGTTCTTTCTGACGCACCCTGTAGAAAGAACGTGTTTAGTTCATGAGGAAGACACGAATAAAATTATGAATTTGAAGTTTAAGTATGAATATATTTGCATGTCTATACTTGAGCACATAAAATTTAGGCTTGTGGGATGATAAAACCAACAACCACTCGCATTTGCTGTTAAAGGAGGTTGGATTTCTTTCGCTGACCAGGCTTCTCCGAAAGATGATTATTTTAAACAGAAAATTCAGAGCAGACGATCCTGGAACAATGACAGAATGATAGTGGGAAGCTGAAATTCACTAATAGGCATATAATTTCTTATTTCTCAACCATACATTCTGTCTGAACCCATGTGGATTTGAACCTGGTGTTCCTCGTGGAAATTCAATACCCTAGTCATGAATTGTATGTATTTATTTACACTGCAAGTGGGCAAGCACCCGGTGGCAGTGGTATATACAATATTAACAATACACAATAAAATGATAAGCAATACACAATAAAATTTACAGTACACAATACAATTTTACAACACATATACAATTTTATACACAATACAATAAGAATACCCAATACAATTTAACACAATAATAATAAAACATAAATAAAATACCTAATTTTACAATACAACCTACATAATTATGTATAGGTCCTACATAAGTTTCACTAGTCTTTCACTTTACTCTCATCTCATTCACTGTAGTGTCACTATGACGCATTTCACTGACACTCTGTAACACATTTCACTGACACTATAGAACACATTTCATTGACGCTATAAATTATCACTGATCGGAACTGTTCACTGCACTGTAAAACCATAACTTCACTGACTCACCTCGCTTCACTGATACAACAGTTCAAATAAGTCAAATAATTACATCCTTATGCATACTTATAAACAGAACTACATTTAAACTAAACATTTCTAGTCTAAGGCCCTCTTACACGCTATTTTTTATCACCTATTATACTATACATTTGAACAGTTTCGAACTTGACAAAACAAAATAGGACAAGAACTGTACCCTGAGGGACACCAATATTATTAATATTGCAAGGTTCACTAAGGAAATCATCATTTTTGTCATATGAATTCTATCATTCAGATAAGATTTTGGTAATTCTAAAGCATTTCCTCTAATACCTAACATATTTCATTTTTATATTAAGATTTTGTGATCAACAGTATCAAACACTTTTCTTATATCTAAGAAAATACCAAGATACTTATTCCCTCGATCTAGCCCTCCATTTTTTTTTTCATTATGAATTTCATGTCACATACTTTGAAAAATGACAAACTCGACAACTGCAATCAGAAATGTGTTGAACTGTGAATGATCAAGAATGTTGATTCTGAATAATAAGACACCTCTATCACTGAAGTCGCTGTAATGAATAGGGCTCCAGGGCAACAATTACGTTTGATCATTAGCAATGGTACGAAAAAGCAGAAAGTTTCAAGTATGTAGAACTACTTCGTGATGACTGTGAGGCTGTACGACTTGAAGTTGCACCATCGATAAATAAAGTTCACTGGGCGTTGCACTTCGGCCTACTATTCCTGTCACAGAATCACTCTAGTCAGTATATATTAGCTTGAGTCATTATATGGAAGATCCGATAATCTTTTCTGGTTTCTCTGTCTTGTAAATTACATTTATTCGTTTAGTGAACACATTTTACTGTGTGTCGTATACCTTATGACCAGTTACTGATTAATGTTAATTCCTTTTTGTATTGTGGACATATGTGTATGTATTTATTCACACTGCAGTGGGTATATACCCTGTGGCAGTGGTAACTAATTACACTCAGTAATGACAATAATAAACTTATTAATTAAAAATACAATTAATAATAATACTAATAATTAATACTAACAATAATTAATAATAATACTAATAATAATAATAATAACAACAATAATAACAACAATAATAACAACAATAACAGCAACAGAGAATATACTAAATTAAATGAAACGATCACTTAAAATAACATTTGAAATAAATCTAATTTGTATCTTAAAACTAAGATCGAACTAAAAACCACGAGTATGATATGTTCATATCTGCACAAGTACCTTTCAAATTACACTCATTTCGCTGTCAACTCACTCACTGCAATGGAACTACGACACATTTCACTGATTCTATTCTGATTTCACTAACACTTCAAAAACATTTCACTGTTCAAATTCTTTGCACTGTCACTATAAACTATAAAGCTTCACTGACAGGAACACGTTTCACTTACACAGCACACTTCACTGACACGACATACTTCTTCACTGATACAACACATTTCACTAACACTTCAATAACATATCATTTACACCCTTTAAATACTGTGTATAATTACCGTCTGTTATATGGTTATATTGTAAACAAAATGTTACATAGTTTCCTTTAGAAATTAACCTGAGATAGTATTCGTAGTTGTTGAAATAAGACCGGAAATAATTTATATGGAAAACATATCAATTAGCCCTCTGTTGTGGCTAAAGGCGTTTCGTTTCTAGCTACAAATCCAGCGGAACTGGTTTCGAGTCTCTGATTATGTGACGACCACTTTGAACTCCGTAAAAACACGAGAAAAAGAACATACACCGTTACAGAATGAGAAGTCTTCACTTCTCTTCTGGAAATCGGTCACATGTGTGTTCTATTTGTAGTTAGAAACACTGTCGTTCCATAAATAATAATAAAAAATAGAACAAATGACAAAAATAAGAGTGTTTACTTCATTATTCAGTGAAAGTTTGACACGTCAAAGCTGAAAAATACAGTGACAGGCAGATTACGAAAATCTTTTATTTGTAGTTTTAGTGTGTGTGTTGGTCACTCGACATACTGGGTGTTCAGTTCAAAGTGTGTCATGGCTCGCTGTATGCCGTCATGTGGCTAGCCGATGAGCCTAGAGAATTCAATCTTCCTACACTTCCGCAGAGGCGTATTACCTATGAGCCAGAGAAGTTGCATAGCAAGTACGGCGTTCATTCTGAAGAGTACGTACCGATACGTACGGTAACGCCGGTAGTGGCAGGAATGTGAACTGTTTGGAAACACGTACTGTCGGGATATGGGGAGAGGGTTAAGACGATTACTTACGTATTTGTTGACATTAACTGGACCATTTGATTTGTGTTGTGGAATGTTGCAACCAATGATAACAAATACCCTGCGTACGACTTGCCCGCGCAAAACACAGTTCGAAAGAGGTTATGTTAGCACACAGACCGTACAGACCGCCATCTGTTGCTACGGCGTTCAAGTTATACCGTACACGTTCTCAAGTTCACATTGAACGCCTTGAATAATAGGCAACTTCTCTGACATATAAGCTGAAACTCGCTTCAAATCGGTGACTCAACAACAGTGACGTCATGACACACTTTGAAATGAACACCCAGTAGAGTCGGTAATGTAATTCAGAATAAGGGTGTATTATACATTTTGCACTACGCTTGGTTTTGTAGTGCATAAAAACCAGCAGTACGTTTGGTCGAAATTTTTAGATTTGACTGAAATGTTTTCGTGGTGCGACAACCCATGAAGGCCAACCATTAGACTGCTGATCACACACGTCCACATGCCACAGAAGGGTTGAACGTACATCCAACCAGTTCTGGGCGAGCATGTTGTCTGTACGATTCCTCCAGTCATTATGGATGGATTACGAAGCCCGATTTCGCTACTCACTGTCGCTCTCCAAATTGATTATTATTCCATTTTAAATCTTGCGTACACTACTTTTAACACTTGAATATAAGTAATTGATTAACTAGTGGACTTACTCGTTTTAATTATGTAAGTCTTACAGCTGTTTCGGTGCTTCATCAACATCTAACCACCCCATACAACACAAACATGCTGCGTTCAGGACAGTGGTACACAGATTACTCAACATACCCATGAGCCAACAACACTACAATGAAGAAGTGAACATAATCCAGCCGTGGCGAAAATGTGACTCACGAGCACATTGTGGCTCGCAATGATAGAAGTGCATTTCCCTTGCTTCCTACTCCCCACAACCTCCACCCTCTCACTCACTGGAGTCAAACTCCATTCCATTTGTATTTGACTCTGACCTGCGAATGGCGTATCGTCGCAATGTCTCTCTCGAAACCATGTACCTCTACAAAAACGAAAGTTTCAAGTAGGATGGGAGGACGCATTTTTTTGCTGACAATATGATGAGAATATTAAATGTATGAATTGTTCACAAGTATTACGAGGAAACGGCACTATAAATTAATACATGTTACTGATGAAATATTAAAAAGTTAAGTGTTGTTATTATTGTTATTATTATTATTATTATTATTATTATTATTATTATTATTATTATTAATATCATCATCATCATCTCTGTACGTCGATCCTTTTTCAGCAGATGTACGAATAATGTTGTTAGATCTTCAATTGAAACTCACAGATTTACAATGTGATGTTAAATGAAAGCTAGATGTAAGGACTTGACAAATGTTCAACCTTTCAAATCTTTGCCAAAAAATAAATATCCGAAGCTTCGTTCTTTCCCTTACTCTTTTGAAGCCATGTTCGCTACAACTTACATTTGTGAAAAATTATTTTCAAGAATGAAAATAGTAACAACCAAATTTAGATCACGACTGACAACAAATGCCTTCGTTATCAACTACGACTGGTAGTAAGTGACATAATTCCTGATTTGAAACTCTGTCGCAGAGACATTCTGAAGACAATTAATTTTAGGTTGTGATATTGTGTCCTATGTTTTCTTATTAATTTCTTTCCTCGTTACACGTACTAAACATTAGTTTGTAGCCTTGTAATGTATAAAATTTTATTCAAGTGCTTGACGTTAGGAAAATGAAAATCCGTTAATAAGTCAGACAGTTGCTTCACTTCCCTTTCGGGTGTCCGCCTCCCTCCATAAGTGCTATGCACGTTGCAGGTTACACAGTGGCTCGGCGGACGATCGCCTTTTCGCCACGGCTGACATAATCAAATACATAGCACAAGAAAACGGATACAATCCAAACATAATAGACAGCATCATAAGAAAGACAAAACAAAAACTTAACAAACACAAAAACACGACACAAACACAAGAACATAAGAAATACATCAGACTAACATATGAAAACAAAAGCACACATAAGATCACATCTTCATTCAGAAAGCAGAAATACAACATAGCATACAGAACAGAAAACACACTACAAAGACATCTCAACACACAAAAAACACAAAGAAATAAATACGATCACACAGGTGTATACAAACTCACATGTAATAGTTGCGATAAGTTCTACATAGGACAGACAGGCAGATCATTCCAAACACGATACAAAGAACACATTAAAGCAATAACCAGAGGACACAATACATCTACATACGCCGATCACATAACCAATGCTAACCATACATACAATAACATAAATGCAGACATGGAAATCCTAGCCTACACATACAACCCAAGAACCAAAAACTCAACACACTAGAACAGACGTGGGCATCAATAGTACATGTCGAACGGAGTCGAACGCAAGGACGTGATCTCCCTCCCTCCACACCCCTAGCTGGGGTACCTGTCCGACCGGTTGAAGCACTGGCGGTCAGCGGTGGATTTCACTAAAAAAAATGTCGCTCACTAAGGAAGCTCCTGAAGTAAAAAGTCCAAAAATATTATTTCCACAAAGAATGGAAAAATGAATTCTTTTGTTGCGAAGAAGGGGAAAGCGTTAGGAGCTTATTATGCTACTAAATTTTACTAGCACGTTGAGCGACATTATGAAATGACTCATTTTAATGGAACAATTTTTTTTATTTTATTTTTTATAATAATAGTAGTCCGCACCTGTGGAGTAACGGTTAGCGCGTCTGGCCGCGAAACCCCAAGCGCAAGTGCACAAATATGGCTGGTTTAGATGTATATAACAACTTTGCAAAGTAAAATATTCACACATCTTTGGAGTTTTGTTATGAAAATTGCTTCTATGTTTGGCTCAACCTTTATTTGTGAAGGTTTTTTTTTCTCAGCTGGCCATTGTAAAATCCAAATCAAGATCACGCATTTCAGACGAAAATTTATTCTATCCGCTCACAATTGCAATGTCTGACATAACTCCCAATTTCGAAACACTTGCTGATTTACGAGACGAAGAAGAATAAACGAATCCTTTCTTTTAAGGGCATGAGTCAATTGACGTAAATTGACAAAAACAACAAAGAACTACAGTAAGAAGTTTAAAAAATAGCCTAATTGTTGTTTTTCTGTTTCTTAGTAATCTGCTTGATATTTTGTTAAGAATCTATTTTTCCTTAGTTTCTTAATTTTATTTTCAAAGGATGCAAATTAGTGACTGATGCCCTTTCAAAACAAATAAGTTCAGATTATGGCATTACTTTTTAACTGTTGTGGAATTGTACGTTTTATATCATTTTATAAGGTTTTTACAGTAATTGTTTAAATTAGAAATACAGTTATGTTTCAGATTTTTGTAAAATAGTTTGTATTTGTTTTGGAAAATTTGTTTTCTTTCATTGTCATTATTCATAAAAATAACATTTGTAGAAAACCGTGTATCTTTTTGTCCTGCGTAATTACTTAACGTTCCATGTTTGAATACTTCACGCGATCCACCGCTGAGTATTACGTTAACAGGTGATGCGTGTTGCAGCAATCAAAGTAGTACGGCGCATCTCTTTAATTGCCCACGTCTGCACTAGAACAATACGAAATATAGAAACACACCCCGATCAAATTCTCAACACACAGATAAATTTCAGTACACACACACTATTTGGCTCCACTTTTCAACAATCAAACGCACCCACACAACAGGCAGAGAAGTACGAGATGACGCCGAGATCTAGTAGGCTCTGAGGATGGTGTGAAGAAGCACCGAAACAGCTGTAAGCCGCACATGCTTACACAATTAACACGAGTAAGTCCGCTAGTTAATCAATTGATTATTGTTACTATGCTGAGTAAGTCCCCGTACACTGGCTGAAATGTCGTGAGAAAATTTATTCGCCGTGAAGACACGAACCAGCGCCCTTCCGTTAGGCCTATTGTAAGTGCACGACACTTTCGACCACGCAGTAGTGACGCGAGGCTGCTGAAATAATTAATGAAGTTAATTTAAATTTATTTTGCAGTAATAAATTGTCCCGTGTGAACACATTTTATTTTCCGCATTGAATGATCAGTGTGCGAGTTTCTTTTTTATGCAACACAACATGGCCTGATTTTGGTTTGACGTGTTTCAACTTGAATCAATACGCAAACAAATGGCGCGTCGCGTGATGTGAATGAACCTGTGTTACACTATAAATAATCCGGATAATTACACTTCATTCGTCTAATTTTGTTACAGAAGTCATTGCGTTGTCTCTTTTGGGACAATGCGTGCATGCACGTAATCGGATGGCCACAGCGCTCCGCTTCCTGTCCCTGCTAACTTTTACTGTGAATATTAATCATTTTCAATCAGAAACAAACTGCCCACGCTTATTTATAACTAGACAGTGTATGCGGGATGACTTAAGGAAAAGTGAAGTTTCGTATGAGAGTATATGGCACGTGCCGCGTCGTCCGTCTTTTGTGTACCTGGCGAGTACAGCAGCGTACAGAACGAAGGAACCCCGGTCCGTTCATAGTAACATTGCAACATGTGTGCAGTTGTGTTATCCTGCAGGGTAGGCGAAGAGTTTTGGAATAATATTCTGGAAAAATTCCACAGATAATAACAGTATATTTCTATTACAAAAAGAGTAATTAGAATAATAGTAGGTGCCAAATCTAGGGAATCGTGTAGGATTATTTAAAAAAAACTACAAATAATGTCCATGGCTTGTCAGTATATCTTTTCATTAATAATCTTCCTCGTATGTAATCGTGAAAACTTTGTAACTAATTCAACAGTTCATAGCATAAATACACGTCAAAAAATGACTTTCATACTCCATCGGCAAGTCTATCGTGCTATCAAAAAGGAGTGCATTATATGGCAGTAAAAATTTTAATAGCCTCCCTATCGATATAAAAAATGAAACTCAAAACATAAAATTATTTAGGGTCAAATTAAAGAAGTACCTAATTTCTCACGCCTTCTATTCTGTAGGTGAATTCATGAGATTCAATAACACTTCATGAAATTGATAGTAAAACTATGTGTTGTACTAGTAGACTATATTGTAAATCTTGTCTATATATATTTCATCTAGACTGTGACTATAAATCTGCAGTGCTTTGGAAAAGTGACATGTCAGTTTTCACAAACCTTTTTTGATAATTTTTTTACAACTTACACTGGTTTATGTCGATTTGATTTTCTTCTGTATGAATTATTGTAATGGGAGGAACACCTATGTAATTTTTTTTTTTTCCAAGCGAACAGATGTTCCTGAATTTGTCAATAAATTATCAAAAAAAAGGTTTGTGGAAACTGAATTGTATCACTTTTCTCGAGCACTACAGAAATTAAGACTTTATAATAGTATTAAGTTTTTTTACTTGTTCCATATTCTAGCTGTAAGCAATGTATGAATACCATGGAATGTTAATAAATACAATACAAGACGATTCAGCTTCGACATCTTACGAGACTATATCGTCGTTTACTGCAACGCTAGTAATTCCATCAATGATGACGAGGTATGTGCTACAGTACGTCATTTTCCTTTTCATTCTGACTGTACGGAGATACAGTAGCATGTTGACGTCGTCCGTTTACGTTTAAAACCTGTTGAACCAATGGTTTGAATGAAAAAATTGTAATATATAGTAAATGTGCACCTACATTCAACGCTGAGTCATCCCGCATCCACTGTCTATTTATAACTGTTGGATGTTTCACTTTTTTAACTATGACAAAAGCTTCCTCCAAAGGTATATATTCCTTCTTTGGGCACATTGATAAGCTCCCACTATAGCCAACATAGGAAAAACGAGGATTGAAATTATCAATCAATTAACAAAGTTTAACTGTGCTGCTTATGGTAACATGCAGATTTTTATTTTAAAATGCCATATATCTATGTCTGCTGGACTACGTTGAATATTTTAACATACAGAAATAACTTAGTCTTTTTATGGAAAATATTGTTTTTAGATGCAAGACCAGTTGACGTGGAATAACCCTACTACTGATTACCAGTTACCACTACTGTTAAGGCTCATTCACAATGAAAATTAAACATAACGTAAACGTTAACTTAAAAATGTAAACGTTACGGTAAAATCAAGAAGTCATACACGATGGGAACATAAACATAACAGCAAACATACTTTGTAACCATGGAAACATAACAACGACGTCATTTCCTCATATTCTGTCGTATACTTCAGCGCTCCACGATTGTGTTCTGTCTGCAGATCACGTAAGCGTAAGCATGAAAGTTTGGAGTTTGCAAACTTTCATGTTAACGTCTTACGGTAATGTTTATGTCAATGCTTATGTGAATCATTGTGAATGATCCCATTTGGTAGCCTGGGCGCAAACTTCTGTGTTTATGTTACGGTTATGTTTAATTTTCATTGTGAATGGGCCTTTAGACCTACTAGATTCGGCTACAACTACAACCACTACGCCGCTTCTGCTAATGATGCTACTACTATTTTGGGTTTCATTACGGCGCTTCAGAATTTACTTGAAAGCTCTAACTTGCCCTTGAAGGATCCGCATCTTAAGCTCGCTCAGGTCGTCTTTCTCTCGCGCTTTACGTGCTGTTGGGTCCGTCGTGACGACCTTGATTTTATTAAATTAGTGGAAAGTTTTCCATCAGCCAGCTATGCCTCTTTTTAATCTTCCAGTCTTCCTGTCTCAGTTACAGGCTTCTTTGTTTCTGGATTGTTAATGGAGCACGGAGTAAATATAAACAAATACTGAACTATTAATACGTCATCATGAATTTTTCATATCCTGTCTAGTCTTCATCGACTTCACGTTAGTCGTATAGATGTCGGGAATCCGTGACATGGGGTCAGCACGAAGCCGGATTAACGGTCATACGTCCATGCACTGGACAGGATTCGAGTTCACGTCCTGCGGGCGTTAGTGATTGCAGTGCATTTTTCTGTGAAGAAAAGGTACCGGTAGATCTACTGTATTGTAATGCAGCCGCGGCGAAAATGCGACTCACGAGCACATTGTGGCTCGCAGTGCATTTCCCTTGCTTCCTACCTACAACCCCCACCCTCTCACTCACTGGAGTCAAACTCCGTTCCATTTGTATTTGTCTCTGACCTGCGAGTGGCGTATCGTCGCAATGTCTCTCTCGAAACCATGTACCTCTATAAAAACGAAAGTTCCAAGTAGGATGGGAGGATGCATTTTTTGCTGACAATATGATGAGAATATTAAATGTATGATTTGTTCACAAGTATTACTAGGAAAACGGTTGTATAACATAAAACGGCATTATAAGTTACTACATGTTACTGATGAAACATTAAAAGGTTAAGTGTTGTTGTTGTTATTATTATTATCATTATTATCATTATTATTATCATTATTATTATTATTATCATCGCTGTACGTCGATCCTTTTTCAGCAGATGTACGAATAATGCGGTTAGATCTACAATTTAAACTCACATATTTACAGTGTGATGTTAAATGAAAGCTAGATGTAAGGACTTGACAAATGTTGAACTTTTCAAATCTTTGGCAAAAAATAAATATTTGAAGCTTCGTTCTTTCGCTTGCTCTGTTGAAGCTATTTTCACTACAACTTACGTTTGTGAAAAATTATTTTCAACAATGAAAATAGTAAAAACCAAATTTAGATCACGACTGACAGACAAATACCTTCGTGATCAACTACGATTGGCAGTAAGCGACATAATTCCTGATTTTGAAACTCTGTCCCAGAGACATTCTGAAGAGAATTAATTTTAAGTTGTGATAATGTGTCCTATGTTTTTTTGTTCATTTCTTTCTCCGTTACACGTACTAAACATTAGCTTGTAGCCTTGTACTGTATAATAATTTTATTTAAGTGTTTGACGTAAGGAAAATGAAAAACCGTTAATGTCAAACAGTTGCTTTACTTCCCCTTCGGGTGTCCGCCTCCCTCCATAGGTGCTATGCACGTTGCAGCTTACACAGTGGCTCGGCGCACGATTACATTTTCGCCACCGCTGTTGTATTGCATTGTATTTATTTACATTCCACGATATTCGTTCACGAAGATTGTACGTAGGCTTAATCTGAACTCTGTCATATTTTTCATTCGAAGAATGTGGAAATATACACTGTCAAAATATGGATTTTTATGTTTGCATTAATATGCAATTTTTCTCTGCTTCGTGTAACGAAAACTCTAAAGGTTACTAGAAATCTGAAAAGAATACTGGTAATACACGTTATCTCCTTTTGAATCTAGTTCGTAATAAAATGTTTATCATTTTTACGTCCCGGATCTAATGCGTTTCTACTCTGAGTATGCCGGAATTGCTAATATGCGGAATTCTGGTTTTAAAATGTTTATAAACGCGCTGTGAACTAAAACGCATGAAGCTGATATGAAATAACCTTCGTATGTTTCATGTTTTAAACATTAATAATTCATTAGTCGCTCTTAATTCTCGTCGACTGAAAGCGAAGTCCAAATTAGATTTGATATCAGTTGTTTTTTTCAGTGTCACGCAAGACTGCTCTATGTGGGCAGTGTTTCATTATTATTTACTTTGAACAGAAATTTAAGGCATAGAAAATTTGAATAGTTCATTAAGACTCGAAACAGTCCACCGCTTAGGTCTCGTGATAGCGTCTTCGCTCCCGAACCCAGCGGACCGGCGTTCGATTCCCCGCTTCGGACGAATTGCCTGTTTTTTTTTTTCAGCGGTTTTTCCCTCACTTCTATGGATGAATATGCGGTAACCACAGTCTACTATATACAGTCACGAAGCTTGGGGTGATTTTTTGCAAATCTCGCGATAGTTGCTAGCCGCTTGGAGCGCTGTGAGTACTAGGAACAATAGACTGTGTCACAGCCATCGTGATCTAATTCAGGCCGTAAAAGAGACCATGTAACTCGAACCTGATCACGAAGGGCGGCATTTCAACCATATAAATTAGTTGGAATGCATAAACAGTAACATATGTTCCTCTAAAATGTAGTGTAATTCCATTAATAAAATTTAAAACAATGATTATGAGACACTTCAGACATAATTTACTTGCGAGTTAAGATGTAATATTATTTATGGTGTGAAAATTACGTTGTTCGTATGTGTAATACCTGCCTTTATTTCGATTAAATATTGTGAAATTCTTGTACATTCATTTATGCACGATTCAATAATTTTCAATTGCACCGCACGGATATTTAGATATGTTGAAATTATAGGTTATGTTTACTGTACCAGTTGCCTCTTTCTGTCTAAATTTAGTGATCTCCAATGCCTTGCCATTCATATGAAAATTATAGGTTATGTTTACTATATTTAACTTATATTGCTAAATTCGCAATCATACATTATAATTAAGCATAATGTCAGGTATGATACCCCGAACATTCAATTTGTCTGTATTTTAATACTAAAATTGAGTACTGAATTATTGTATTTATCTACTACCGGACATTCAATTTGTCTGTATTTTAATACTAAAATTGAGTACTGAATTATTGCATTTATCTACTACTTAAGAGATGAAGTAACACAATTGTACGTACACTAATTTCATAGGAGTGGTATGGTAAATGTTTTGTCTAAAATTAAGGAAGGTAGATGTGCTAAATTGAAATCACAATATAATTTTTTTTTTATTAAACCTCAAAATAGCTTCCATTCTAAACTTGAAATGTTGACGCGAACAGATTATGTTAATATGTAAAATTCTCTTCACATTAAAATAACAAGTTTTGTAATTATTTCTGCAATATATTATGCAACAAGAAGTAAACGGAACTTATAACACATTACACTAAATAAAACTTAGCTATGATACGCAATAAAGTTATAATATAATAATTCACTGAGTTCCATACACTGAAATAGAAAACCCGAACAAACATTACGGCCTGCTCTAGATCGAAAAGGGATTGACTGTGTCGTATTTCGCATTGTTGTGAAAAGTTGTGTAAACTGTGAAATGTTCGTTATCGGTTGTAATAACTGTAAATGGCTAAAATACAATAATTTGAGTAATAATATGGGACAAGAAGACGTTTGTTGCACTATAAATTCTAAGAAAAAGAGGTCAGAGTTATCCTTCCGAAAGATCCAGGAAGGCGAGTTTATAAAATATAATATATACTTTATGAAAATAATATATAAACCTTATGTATTTCGTATTTCAATAGTGGAAGGAAGGTGTTAATTTTTCAAAAGAACACGATATCAAAAGTACAATACATTTTATCGTCTGCTAGGGAAAGAGTCTGTGATGAGGCGATAGTAGCGATCCTGGTGGCTAGCAACTATCTATGGATGCATATTTCAACTGTCTATGTTTGCATATTTAGTAAGTATTGAGCTTCGCAACTGTATATACTAAACTGTGAGGTAATTTTATCAGGGGTATGGAACCTCACTCATTCTCGCCACTTCCTTTCTTCCCTGGTCATTCTGGTTGTCTTACTTGGTTTTCATATTGCGCTTGCGGCGCTAAATAGCTAATATAATTTCTTAAATAAACTATGTATCTGTTTTTTTAATAAATTATACGATTTTTTAACAGAATTGTACGTCTCACTGTGTCATTGTGATGTTAAGAGAAGAAGAAATTTGAAGTGACGTTATTTTGTGATTCTTTAATTCCTACCATCTTGTGCGTGTTTGAAGTGTACTGAACAATTTCTTCATGAAACATATTATTTAATTGAGGCATCTATGGCACTTCAGGATTATGGTATCTTCAAGTATATAATGCACCACTACAATCAACTGGGTATGTATTTCTCTGGATGTGAATCCATATTAATAAAAATTGGATAGAGAATTGACCAAAATGTTATTAACTCAGATCCATTCTAGTCACAGTTAATTATTTAATAATTAATCAATTAACGTGAATCTCAAGTTCGCATATTCATTTGGATTGTAAAAAGATAATTTATTTCAATGATTTAGTAGAGAACCGAATCTTGTATTTTGAATTGTGGGTTTTACTTTCTTATCTCTCTCTCTTGTACTTTAATAAAATTTAAGTATATGAATCACCTTTAAATACTCCGGGATACGATCCGGATAGAACCTTCCGTTTAGTGAACTATCATAATCATTACGGTACGAATTCATTGAGAAACGAATCCTTTAAAAATTATACTTACGGACAGTGAACATCGAAATACTTTCAAACGTATTAAACATATGACTTTATTATTATACAGAGTGTCCCATTTATCTTGACCACCCAAAATAACTCTGTACGCTAGCACCAAATAAATTATTTCATATAAAAGGTTTACAACTGGAAGGGGGAAATAATATTGATGGAGAGGCAATCTTGTATCGTTATATATTAATGAGATACGAGTATTAACATTGTTTTTTGAATGACTGTATTATATATATACAGACGTGGACAAATTATTAGCAAAATTTAAGATTTTTATTATATATTTTTACAAAATATGATTCTTCAATTTAGACTACAGTTGACATTTTTGTGTATTTCCAAATTATTAGCAAAATTGAAGATTTGTATTGTATATTTTTCAAAATTTAACTCCTCAATTTGGACTACAGTTGATATTTTTGCATATTTACAAATTATTAGCAAAACTGAAGGTTTTTGTTGTATATTTTTACAAAATTCGATTCTTCAATTTGTACTACAGTTGACATTTTGGATATTTCGAAATTATTAGCAAAACTGAAGATTTTTGTTTTATATTTTTACAAAATTTGACTCTTCAATGCAGTTGACAATTTTGCTAATTTACAAATTATTAGCAAAATTGAAGACTTTTATTATATATTTTTACAAAACTTGACTCTTCAATTTAAACTATAGTTGACATTTTTGCATATTTCTGTCTACTGTAATGATGGAAATATCCAAAATTGTCAAATGTAGTCTAAATTGAAAAGTCAAATTTTGTAAACAGAATTATCATAAAAATCGTCCATTTTGTTAATAATTTGTCCACGTCTGTATGTATATATATATATATATATATATATATATATATATATGATATTCAGCTACCCTCTTTAAATCAATTAGGGCTACAATGAATGACTATGTATATTTTAAACTTTTCACTTTCTTTATTTTTTAATGTTTGCACTTCGGGAAACTTTTATTAATTTCACAAGAAGTTACTGGTATATTCCTAAAATGTGGTACATTGACGCATATATTGGCATGAATCTCGTCCACCAAAACATGCAAACTTAAGTAATCGAGTCAGGTGAGGTGAGGTGGGTGTTTATGATGTGATTATGTTTCAATTGGGCAGGGCATAGTTGCGCCCCGCTGTCAGGTAAGATGCAGCAGATAAAAAAGGATCCCTGTTTTGTGGGCATAGTTGCGCCCCTATCTCATCAGGTAGAGAAAAGGGGCATGGCATAGTTGCGCCCCGATGAAATGATAAGATATACCGTTTTTTAAATCACGTCATCGAGGAATTCAGAAGTGGTAAAATAGAAGAATACATGTTCTTAAAAAATGCAACTAACACTATAATATTTTAAAGTAATTTATTTATTTTATGACAATCACTTTCATGTGTACTATGCCCATCGGGGCGCAACTATGCTATGTCCATTCTGCTACCTGATTTCTTCGAGACGCAACTATGCCATGTCCATTCTGCTACGTGATTTCTTCGGGGCGCAACTATGCCATGTCCTTTCTGCTACCTGATTTGTTCGGGGCGGAAC